>NC_064925.1:431421170-431735045 GCF_023897955.1 Schistocerca gregaria
ATGCAAATGTCACATGATGGTGGAATGATCACAGTTTATCACTTAATGCCAGTTCTTGAGTACACTATGTGTATCATTGTGGATTAATGTGTTTAAATGATCTTCATCAAAGCCCAAATGTCTTCCTGAATGTGGAGTCACTAATGTCATAATGATCCTCATTAAAAACAGGAAACTATTTTTTTGCTGTGCTCTATCCAAGGCCATTATCCCCATACATGGCATAAATGTTTCTGGCTGCCTCTACTGTTGCCTCTCTACTGAACTCACACAGAAGAATACGTGGGAAATATTCCAATTTCTCCACTTGGCATTCTTTTTTTTTAGCATCCACAGCTCCAGTCACTATCTCCAAATGACAGTATGTAAATGCTGAGAGCAACAGTGAACTACAAATAAAAAATGACAATTAATAAACAGACCCACAGCAACAGAAATACCAATGTGCAAAACAAAAATGCTACCTACTTATGCCCCCACTTAATATTACTTCTCGATGATTATGTCTACAATTGTGTAAAAAGTAAATAGTCATGCATCTTTCAGAAATTTCTTAAATAAACTTGGAATTCTTAATTTACTTCACAGTATATTTAGCTTTCAAGACTATTTGTGATTCATATTACATATTACTTCCAATAAACAGAAATACTACAAATACATTACCAGGCAAAAAATTACACAGTTTGACAACTGCTACAGAACAAAGAGTTGCTGCAATGCATTAATACATTTGAATTAATTTATATATATAGAACACTGACAAGAGGACTGTCCCATCAAGAAATGCGACAGTGCTACCAGTAAAAATTTACCATGGTCAAACTGTTGAACGTGCAAGCAGTACATAATTGCACTATATTGCTGCACAAAATGAAATAGGGATAATGCAAAGGGTTCTCATTTGTCCTGATTTCTCTGGGACAGTCCCAATTTTTCACAAAATCCCTCAGTGTCCTCAAACAATCTTTGTGGTTAGCAAAATATTCCAGATTTTCATCTTATGAAGCACAATTTCCCACCCCCCCCCCCCCCCCCCCCCAATCCCCTCCCGAACTACTCGTGTGTTATGCTTTGTTCACGTAACATTATGGAATGTTAGTGTTATGCTTTGTTCACACAAATAAAAGTAAAGTTTATTGGTTGTCAAGTTCAATATAATACATTGATTCTTTCAGAAACTTGACAGTGCCGCAATCTTGTAAACAATTTCATAGGATTTCAAGTTCTTGCAGCAGTGACTCTGATAAACTTTATATTAATAATTCCTTCAGTAGTAATTGTGAAACACATGTGCAAACAAGGGAGGAGGCACTCTCAGAATCCCAGTTTATTAAATGACATGGTGAAGATGCCGAAAGTTCACTTGGTGACACAAAATTTAGCACTGAACATGGAACATGCACTGACATAGTAACTCATATTAAGTTCAACCAATAAAAGCTGTGCTTCAAGTAAACTCTACAAGATCAAAAACTAATAGCTACTAATCAGTGAAGGTAGTTTCAGACATGGATAAGCAACTTTTGACACAAGAAGCCACATTTGCATACCACACAGTCACACAACCTGTGTTTCATGTCTATGGATTGCAGGACTATCATAATTAAATGATGGTCCAACAAGAAGTTCTCATACTCCCAGAAGAAAACCAAATCAATTATCAAGAATGTGACTGTGCTATTTTCTGTAGAACAAATAATGAAGGAACTGAAATAAGCAAAATTTATTTCAGTGATGATAGGTTCTCAAAGCCATACAGACTTTGAGCCACTTCCTTTAGTGACTGAGTGGCTACATTTTATGAAATGGATAAAGAGTGTTGGAGTGGTGAACTTTGATGTTGAAAGAGCAGAATGTTTGATTTTGTGTGTTTTAGAGATGTTGGGAAAATCTGATTTTAAGAAAAAGGTTGTAGCAATTTCAACTAACAACATAAATACTATTCATAGAAAGAATTAATTTAAGATAAAAACAATCTTTATTTCAAGTTACAAGAAAAGAGTGAAAATGATTTAATAAGTGTAGGATGTCCTACTCATATTGTGCACAATGCTGTTCAAACTGATGCCAACAGCTTCTTCAGCACATAATTGGCAATATCTACAATATTTCCAGGCATTAAAATCCTACTTTGTGTCTCTTGACTTATGTCCTATTATTGTGAAGAATTTTCCGAAAATCTGCACGCCTTCAAAACCCTTTAGTTCCTTTCAATGCAGTTAAGTATTTTCTCCAACAGAATTCTGAGCATTAAAAAAGAAAATGTAATTATAATTGAAGTTGTAGATGTTGCTCAGCAAGTCAGAAGCTAGAAAATCCAAAGGATTTTTGACATCTGCAGTAAAACAGTTGTTATACAAGTTGGAAAGTGACACTTGATCACTGCAATTATAACTGCAGCTTTCTATGTTGCCTGCACTGGATATTTTCGTGAATGGTATGAAACATTCCTGGAACCTCTTCAGCCAATGGAAAAGACTGCCCTAAAAAAAAAAAAAACCCATCAGATGAATTAATGTAGAGGAATTGTGTAGTTTACAAAAATCTAGTGTCATGAACTTCACTATAAGTGACAGAGAACTGTTTGATGAGTAGTACTGTGTAGGAAAACAGCTGGACTGGAATTTGAAATCAAATTTTATATCCCACGAAAGATTGCAGGAAATTTTTACTCATTTTCATAATGGGTGAGTATGTTTAAAACATATCAGAAGCTTGTTTGAATTTTCACTATCTGTTTCACATTGTAAAGCATGTTTCAATATAGCGTTCTCAGCAATTAAAGCTTTGTAGATATCAAGTTAGAAACAGTAGATGCTCTCACAATGATGAAACCACATTTATTAGCCTCTCTTGTATGGATCTACAATTTCACATTTAATGAAAATTAACTTCAAGAGCAAATACACACCACTAAAAAGTGCTACTCAAGTATCAGGATTTGTGCCATCATCTTATGTGCAAAATGTGTGAAACTTGTGTTCATATTTATATCCAAATTGTATATGTAATACTGTTGTTAACCTCCCATCAGTAGTATCGTAGATTATTATTATGCAGTATTGTGCCTAGTGGCAGGTCTTGTCTTTGCACAGAGAATTTATGACACCAATGTTCCCCTTCTTCAGCTTATTCCTTCTGTCTTTTATATCTCATTCCCTCTTTCATGTCATCTAGAAGTTTAATTCTTCTTCTTCTTCCTCTTCCTGTAGTTCTTTATATCTTCCCTTTGATGACATCGTGTATGAGCCCCTCATGCCTAAGTATGTGTCCAGTTGGCCTTCCTTTGAAGAATTATATCCAGATTAGATTTTTTCATCTCCTACTCTTCTCAGCACATCGTCATTGTCACTTTATCTTTTCTTTTCTTCTCCAGCACCACATTTCAAATCTTTCCAGGTATTTTTGCTCTATTTTCTTCATGATCCACAGCTCTGTTCTTCACAGTGCAATGCTCCAGATGCAACACTTTAGCAGTTTCTTCTTTAATTCCAAGCTCAGCTTGCTGGTCACCAGAGTGCACTTCTTGTTGAATGCGGCTCTGGTTATGGCATCTTTTGTCAACAAGCTTCCCAAGTACTTGAACTGTATCACATTCTCCAGTTCTCGATTGTTGACAATTAACCTCAAAGGTTTATCGATGTTGATTTCCAGGCCTTATTTCCTTCTAGTTCCCACCAACCGGTTCATCATTTGTTGCAGTTGCCTTTGATTTTTGGCACGAACCATGCCTTTGATTTTTGGCAAGCACCATCAAATCATCTGCATATTTGATGATGTTGATGAGTCGTCGTTCTGTCCTGAAGTTTAAGCACCCCTTCAAAGCTTCTCTCACCAGCCATTCTCCACACAGGTTGAGGAGACTCGGTCATGGACAACATTCTTGTCTGACTCCTCTTCCTATTACCACAGTTTCTTTCTCTGTAGTTCAGCCACACTTTTACTCTTCGTCTTAGTTAAAAGCTGAAATTTAGTCTGTAGTCTCTTCAATTGATTCCAGTCACCTTGAGGATGTTCATCGATGCTGTCCAGTTCACTCTTCTGAAAGCCTTCTACCAGTCTATGAAACAAGCACGAACTTCTTAGTTAAAGCCAAAAATCTCTCCAAGAAAATCTTCACTGTGCCGATCGTGTCTGTGGTACCTTTTCCTTTCCTAAATACAACCTGGTCCCATCTCAATACTTCTTAAATTTTATGTTCCAGGTGACTGCTGAGTATATCTGTGATGATCTTCACCATGTGTAAGATCAGACTGGTTGTTCTGTAATCGCTACATTTCTTGGCTTCTTGTTTCTTCTCAAGAGCAACCACTGTGATGCTCAGGAAGTCTGTAGGCCATTCTCCAGGTTATATGTTGTGTTGATGAGTAGCATCAACGCTTTCAAATCTACATTTCCAATTTCTTTCAACAAACTCATTGGTATGCCATTGTCTCCTGTAGGTTTCCTCCTCTTTATGTCCTTAATCGACTTCTCTACTTCCATTGTCAGTAAGCTGAGCCCTTAGATTACATGAAAATCAAGTGTTATTAAGCCTGTATTGACAGTGACTATCATGTCGTGACTTTTAACCCAACTGTCCTGAATTTTGAGTAGGTCTAATAACAAAGAAGAAATTGGAATTTTGCACATCACTAAGACTTAGTTTAAGGACTATGAAAGAAGGTTCTATGTATGAAAGTGACCTGGAGTCACTGGAAGGTCTCTGACATCATGTAATCACAAGACAGACATTTTGAAATCAGATTTTAAACTGAAAAACATTTCCAGGGCCAGATGTTGACTCTCACCATAAGTTATTAACTATGGACTGCAAATTAAGGCTGAAGCAATTGCAAAATGCTAGGAAATTAAGGAAATATTAACTGGATAAACTGAAAGAAACAAGAGGTTGCTGAGAATGTCAAAGGTTTAGACAATGATGGGATGATACATAGGAAAGCAATATATTAGGAGACAAGCGGATAGCTTTGGAAGATGAAACAATGAAGGCAGAAGAGAACCAAGTAGGTAAACAGACAGGGCCTAGGAGAAATCCTTGGACAGCACATGAGATACTGAATTTAATTTACGAAACAACAAAATATAAAAAGGCAGCATATGAAGCATGCATAAGTACATAAAGATGTACTAAGAATGAGGCTGACAGAAGGTGCAAGACTGCAAAGCAGGAATGGCTAGAGGAGAAAAGCATAGCCATAGAAGTATGCAAGACTGTGCAAGATAAATGCCACTAAAATGAAAGTTAGCGATCTTTGGAAAAAGGAATATTAACAAGAGGAATGTAATAATTCCAGCTCCAAGGAAGGCAGATGTTGACACGTGTGAATATTGCCAACTCATCAGTTTAATAAGTCATAATTAAAAATACTAATTGGAAAATATGGACATTTTAATCATTATTTATTTATTTTTTTAACAGAATAATGGAAAAAATTGGCAGTGATGACCTTGAGGAAGATCAGTTTGAGCCCTGGGGAAATGCAAGGACATGCAAGGCAATACTGGCCATACAACTTTATCCTTGAAGATAGGTTGAAGAAAAGCGAAAATACATTTATAGCATTTATAACTATGGAGAAGGCTTTTCACCATGTTGCCTGGAATATGTTCTCTGAAATTCTGAAGGTAGCAGAGACAAAATAGAGAGAGTGAAAGGTTAGCTACAACTTGTACAGAAACCAGACTGTAATTATAAGAGTTGAACAACTTGCAAAGAAGCAGCGGTTGAGAATGGAGTAAGTTTGGGTTGTAGCCCATCCCCCATGTTATCCAATCTGTTCACTGATCAAAGCACTAGAGGAAACCAAGGAGAAATTTACAAAGGGAATTAAAGTCCAGGAAGACGAACTTAATACTTAGAAGTTTGCTGAAGAGATTGCAATTTTGTCAGAGATGGCAAAGGGCTTGGGAGATGAGCTGAACAGAATGGATAGTGTATTGATGATGATAAAAAGACAAACATCAACAAAAGTAAAAGAAGGACAATGGAATGTAGTTGAATTAAATCAGGCATTACTGAGGGAAGTAAACTACAAAATGAGACACCAAAAGCAAGAACCTGGTTTTTAACATGCTACTGTTGTTAAGTGTATACTATCAGTAATTTGAGTTGGAGAAAAGATGTAGACAACTGTACTGATTATTGGAGTCACCAGTGTTTACTGTGGAATGTAACAGAAGATAGGTAAAACTGTGTAAAGGGCACCAACCATTTCCTCCACTGACCCTCCACAGTTCCTGTTCCTTTACCACATAGCACCTGGCTGTCAATGCCACCTCCCTCTACTACTCCGTGATACACATAGCCTTGCTGCTACTGAACACAACCTTTCCTAATGTCCACTCACCACAAAGCTACAACCTCCTACCTGGTCACCATGACCTTTGTGTCACCTGCAAACACATCCATGGTATAGCAATGGGCAACTGCATGGCACCATCCTATGCTAATCTACTCATGGCCCCATTTAGTGCAATCCTCCTTAACCACCAAGAATTCCAGATCCCCTCACATGGTTCAAATTCAGTGATGTCATCTTGATGATCTAGACTGAGGGTGAGGACACCCTACCCAAATTGCTTCGTGACCTGAACACCTCCTTTCCTGTTCACTTTATCTAATCCTTCTCAACCCAACAATCCACCTTCCATGATATCCACCTCAAAGATGGCTGCATCAGTACCTCCGTCCACATCAAACCTACCAACCACCAACGTTACTCCTGCTTCATAGCTGCCATCCATTTCACACTAAGGAATTTCTTCACTACAACCTAGCTGCCTGTTTGTCATTGCATATGTAGTGATGAGCAGTCCCTCTCCAAATACACCAAAAGTCTCACCGAGGCTTTCACAGACCAAAATTATCTTTCCAACCTTGTCCAGAAACAGATCTCCCATGCCTTGACTCACCAGTCATGTACCAACCCCCACATACTTACAGTATAGTGACAAATAATCACTCCTCTCATTACTCAGTACCACACAGGACTGTTACAACTGAATCACATTCCTTACAAGGGTTTCCTTCTGCCACACACCGTTGGGTGGCTTGTGGAGTATAAATGTAGATGTAGATGTCTTGAAATACGGTATATCCTCCCCACTCCTACCACAGTGGTATTCCACTGCATGCCCGACCTACACAATATCCTTGTCTGACCATACTCCACACCTGCTCGCAAACCCCTTGCTGATGGTTCACATCCCTGTGATAGACCTAGCCCACTACCACCCACTCTAGTCCTGTCACTGGTATCTCCTACCCCCCATCAAAGGCAGAGCCACCTGTGAAAGCAGCCATGTGAACACTAAAACTTTGCTGCAACCCCTGTGCTGCATTCCACGTGGGCATGACAGCTAAAGCTGTCTGTGCACATGAATGGCCACTGCAAAACTGTGGCCAAGACACCTGTTCAGCTGAACATGCCACCCAATATGATGCACTTTACTCTTCTCACCAACATTATCCTTTCTGAATTGTCCAGGTGGGAACCTCCCCTTCAACACGAACTTCGTTCCCATAACCCCTATGGTTTCAACCTTTGCTAGCTCCTGTTCTCCACCCCCTTCCCATCTTCCACTTCAGTACACACACGCCTTCTATTTTGCCAACACACCTATAAGTCCTTTCCTCGACCTTCACACCACCCTTCCCATGCACAGCCTCCCAACACACCACCTTGCACCGCTAACCCGTCCCTCTTGCGTCCCTGTACACTGCTCTCTGCAGCACTAGCACCTTCCCCCAACCCTACACTGCTATCCCTCCCACTCCGTAACTCATGCTGCCTCTATCCCCACTACCCACTCCAGCTTCACTGCTACACACATCAGACGAAGTTGCAGTTGGGACTTAGCGTGTGTAGACAGTGGTCAAATGGGCACGAGTTGTTGTTGAGTGAATGAGTGAGAGTTGTACTTCTTTTGCAGAAGGACTTTGAAAGCTGATATATTTTTATGATTCTTTTCCATTGTGCTTGTCTGTGACTCAATGCTTCTTTTAAGTGGTGAGTAGCAAACTATCCTATCCATTTTATTATTAAGAAACAAATTAGGTTTGATGGGAAATTATTTATGGAGAATGGAGATTTAAAAAATAAAACTGGAATTATATTTTGGGAAATATACTAAGCCAGGGTAATCTATGGATGCATATAGAATCTGTGACCAGTAACCAAGCTAAGAGCACATTTGCCATTAACAATATTAAAATATGGATATTATGCATTGTTCCAATCAAATTTGAACTACAAAACACATTATTAACTCTGCAGAAAAAAGATCTTTCATAATTAACTGTAGAGAGAAACATGGAGACTTGTGCCTTAATTTGTTTCTGAGCTGCAAAGTCCTTACCGTTGTTGTTGTTGTTGTTGTTGTTGTTATGGTCTTCAGACCAGAGACTGGTTTGATGCAGCTCTCCATGCTCTCCCTATCCTGTACAAGGTTCTTCATCTCTGAGTAACTACTGCACCATACAGCCTTCTGAATCTGCTTGGTGTACTCATACCTTGGTCTCCCTCTGCAATTTTTACCCTCCATGCTTCCCTACAGTACTAAATTGGTGATCCCTTGATGCGTCAGAACATGTCCCACCAACCAATCCCTACTGCTAGTCGAGTTGTGCCACAAATTCCTCTTCTCCCCAGTTCTGTTCAGTACTTCCTCATTAGTTACGTGTTCTACCCATCTGATCTTTAGCATTCTTCTGTAGGACCACATTTCTAAAGCTTCTATTCTTTCCTTGCCTACACAGTTTATCATCCATGTTTCACTTCCATGTATGGCTACACTGCATACGAATACTTTCAGAAAAAAACTTCCTGACACTTATACTCGATGTCTTCTTCAGAAATGCTTTCCTTGCCACAGACAGTCTACATTTTATATCCTCTCTACTTTAACCATCATCAGTTATTTTGCTCCCCAAATAGCAAAACTCATCTACTACTTTAAGTGTCTCATTTCCTAATCTAATTTCCTCAGCATCACCTGATTTAATGTGATGACATTCCATTATCCTTGTTTTGTTTTTGTTGATGTTAATCTTATATTCTCCTTTCAAGACACTGTCTATTCGGTTCAACTGCTCTCCCAGGTACTTTGCTGTCTCTGACAGAATTACAATGTCATCGGCAAACCTCAAAGCTTTTATTTCTTCTCCATGCATTTTAATTCATACTCTGAATTTTTCTTTTGTTTCCTTCAATGCTTACTCAATATACAGATTGAATAACATCGGGGATAGGCTACAATCCTGTCTCACTCCCTTCCCAACTACTGCTTCCCTTTCTTGGCCCTCGACTCATATAACTTTCACCTGGTTTCTGTACAAATTGTAAATAGCCTTTTGCTCTCTGTATTTGACCCTTGCCACCTTCAGAATTTGAAAGAGAGTATTCCAGTCAACATTGTCAAAAGCTTTCTCTAAGTCTACAAATGCTAGAAAAGTAGGTTTGCCCTTCCTTAATCTACCTTCTAAGTCGTAGGTCAGTACTGCCTTGCGTGTGCCAACATTTCTACGGAATCTAAACTGATCTTCCCCGAGGTCGGCTTCTACTAGCTTTTCCATTCGTCTGTACAGAATTCGTGTCAGTATTTTGCAGCCGTTACTTATTAAACTGAAATTTTCACACCTGTCAACACCTGCTTTCTTTGGGATTGGAATAATTATATTCTTCCTGAAGACTGAGGGTATTTCGCCTGTCTCATACATCTTGCTCACCAGATGGTAGAGTTTTGTCAGGACTGGCTCTTCCAAGGCTGTCAGTAGTTCTAATGGAATGTTGTCTACTCCCGGGGCCTAGTTTTGACTCGGGTCTTTCAGTGCTCTGTCAAACTCTTCATGCAGTATCATGTCTCCCATTTCAACTTCATCTACATTCTCTTCCATTTCCATAATATTATCTTCAAGTACATCGCCCTTGTATAGATCCTCTATATACTCATTCCACCTTTCTGCTTTCCCTTCTTTGCTTAGAACTGGTTTTCCACTCTAGCTCTTTTCTCTAAAGGTCTCTTTAATCTTCCTGTAGGCTGTATCTATCTTACCCCTAGTGAGATAAGCCTCTACATCCTTACATTTGTCCTCTCGCTATCCCTGCTTAGCCATTTTGCCCTTCTGTTGATCTCATTTTTGAGATGTTTGTATTCCTTTGTGCCTGCTTCATTTACTGCATTTTTATATTTTCACCTTTCATCAATTAAATTCAACATCTCTTCTGTTACCCAACAATTTCTACTAGCCCTCATCTTTTTACCTCATTCATCCTCTGCAGCCTTCACTGTTTCATCTCTCAAAGCAACCCATTCTTTTTCTAATGTATTTTTTTTTTCCGTTCTTGTCAATTGTTCCCTAATGCTCTCTCTGAAACTCTCTACAACCTCTGGTTCTTTCAGTTTATCCACATCCCATCTCCTTATAATGCTACCTTTTTGTGGTTTCTTAGGTTTTACTCTACAGTTCATTAGCAATAAATTGTGGTCAGAGTCCACATCTGCCCCTGGATATCTCTTACCTGGTTACTAAATATCTGTCTTCCCTTAATCTATCTGAAACCTTCCAGTGTCTCCAGGCCTCTTCCACGTATACAACCTTCTGTCATGATCCTTAAACCAAGTGTTGCCTATGATTAAGTTATGCTCTGTGCAAAATTCTAGCAGACAGCTTCTTCTTTCATTCCTTACCCCCATTCCATATTCACCTACTACTTTTCCTTCTGTTCTTTTTCCTACTATCGAATTCCAGTACCCCATGACTATTAAATTACTCGTCTTACTTCACTATCTGAATAATTTCTTTTATCTCATCATACATCTCTTCAATCTCTTTGTCATCAGTGGAGCTAGTTGGCATCTAAACTTCTTCTACTGTGGCAGGCGTGGGCTTTGTTTGTATCTTGGATACAACAATGCATTCACTATACTGTTCATGGTAGCCTAACTGTGCTCCTACTTTTTATTCATTATTGAACTTACTCCTGCATCACGCCTATTCGATTTTGTATTTATAACCTTGTATTCACCCGACCAGAAGTCTTGTTTCTCCTGCCACCAAACTTCACTAATTCCCACTATACCTAACTTTAAACTATCCATTTCCCGTTTTAAATTTTCTAACCTACCTGCCCGATTAAGGGATCTCACATTCCACACCCCAATCTGTAGAATGCCAGTTTTCTTTCTCCTGATAATGATGTCCTCCGATCCAAATGGGGGACTATTTTACCCAAGAGGATGCCATCATCATTTAACCATACGGTGAAGCTACATGAACTTGGGAAAAATTACAGCTGTAGTTTCCCCTTGCTTTCAGCCGTTTGCAGTACCAGCACTGCAAGGCCGTTTTGGTTAATGTTACAAGGCCAGATCAGTCAATCATCCCAACTGTTGTCCCTGCAACTACCGAAAAGGCTGCTGCTCCTCTTCAGGAACCACACATTTGTGTGGCCTCTCAACAAATACCCCTCCGTTGCACCTACAATATGGCTATCTGTTTCGCTGAGGCACGCAAGCCTCCCCATGGGGGAAAGGGGGGGGGGCAATTGCAAATGTATAAATAGCCACAGAACAAATAACAGGAATGATTGGAGAAAAAAATACATCCAATATTGGTGTGAACCAGCTCAGTACTATCTCTTTCTACTACCAAACAAATACGAGCTCTGAACTAAATTTTGGTCCTAGATTCATGTTATTCTCTAGAATGCCTAATTAACCGAGATTTCTGCAGGGCCTACACAGAAACATTAAATTCACTTCTGCTCTCTTTATTTGAAAAAGATACAAATAAACAAGTTTTGATAGTATTAAGCAATCTGCAACAAATTTAAGATCAATGAAATCAACCCGCTCTAACAAAGTCATTGCATATCATATCAATGAAAGTACATTAAAGCGCCACAGAAACTGGTATAGACATGCGTATTGAAATACAGAGGTACGTAAACAGGCGGAATACAGCACTGCAGTTGGCAACACATAAATAAGACAAGTGTCTGGCACAGTTGTTAGATCGATTACTGCTGCTACAATAGCAGGTTATCAAGATTTAAGTGAGTTTGAACGTGGTGTTACAGTCAGCGCATGAGCAATGGGACACAGCATCTCCGAGGTAGTGATGAAGTGGGGATTTTCCCATATGACCATTTCACGAGTGTATCAGGAATATGGTAAAACATCAAACCTCTGACATCGCTGCAGCTGGAAAAAGATCCTGCAAGAATGGAACCAGCCATGACCGAAGAATTGTTCAGCATGACAGAAGTGCAACCCTTCCACAAATTGCTGCTGATTTCAATGCTGGGCCATCAACAAGTGTCAGCATGTAAACAATTCAATGAAACACTGTTGATATGGGCTTTCGGAGCCAAGGGCCCACTCTTGTACTCTTGATGACTGCATGCAGGGTGTATACGTGGACTAGAAAAAAAAAATTCCCGGATTTTTCCTGGATTTCCCGGTTAAAAATACACTCTCTCGGATGAAAATACACTTTTTCCTTGTTACGTAACAGTATACTTTTCCTCGAAACTGTAAAACTTATCAATGCTTTCAATGGTTGTGGTTTTATACACCGGCTTAGAATTTCCCGGCACTTTAGGAAACGAAACTCAGGGAACAAACATGTCTCGGAAAGATGTCTGATGTGCAGCAACATGTATACTGTATATTTTCGTATTACGGTAGTATACATTTGAATTCCATCAAACACCGCACGTTACGTTCCGAAGGATTGAAATCGATTATTACGATGCGCTTTTGTAAGCCAGTCATAGCTCATGTCAAGCGATCTCGGCAGCCGATGACAGTAGATATTCATAGCATAGGACACGTGATGTAGTCAGTCAACAGCAACATCACTGTTAAGTAGTGTGAACACACAAATAGGAAAAAGTAATGGTTTAAATTAATATACATAGTGTTGCTACAAGAAAAGAAAAGCTTTCACATATAATATTGGTCTCTAAGATTAATAAGCTGCAAGAGAAGCTAAGCTTTCACACATAATGTTGATCTTTTTTGTGCGTGTTACACTTTAAGATGCATCACACAAATGTGTCAGTAAAGTTTTTAACATCGACATGTCTGTTTTTCTGGGCTCAAAAATATTCTAAATGGTCATCCTCAAAGATTTGAATGAGAGTCAAACGCTCTGTGATTTAAGAAATTCATTGGACATTCACGCACAGAGTTCATATTGTGTAAATGGAAATTTACTTTATTTGAATGTAATGCTTTCCAAACAAGCAATCGGAATATTTTCCCATGACCTGTTAGAAATTGATTCATTTCAGCAGTTGTGCCAGATGACAGGCGTCGCCGAGCTTGGGCAGCCACGATGACGCAGGAAGTCCGTACATTCGTACGTGTAAAACATTAAAAGATCTTACATTATGTCATACTCCAAAAGTATGGGAATTTTGTGAACCATACTAAAATGCATAATTTGACTTAAAGTGCACATTAGTATGTCCACATTCAGATGTAAATTTTCTTGGAGTACCAGTAGAAAATTATCTCATGTTGGTTCTTTATTATGGCATAATCCCATAGTGCTAGAAGATGAACACGTGAACGTGAAATGCAGCGAACAGTTCAAACTAGCCAACAGTGTGGAATTAAACACTTCGTTTCAAATAAATTGACTGTCTCAGCAGAAAAGATTAATAAAAGTCAAATTTCTTTAACAAACCATAAAAATAACTTCATTGTTCTGCAAAGCGATTACAGCTTGACTGTCAGAAAGGTGGAAAAAAAAAATCTGAAACTAACAACATATTTTAGCCTTGTGTAATTATGTGAACGTATTTTAATGCACTTGATAGCTCCCGGCCACAGAAATCAGTTTTGTTTTCATTTGACGTGAGAGCAATAAACAAAGAGGAAATAGCAAAACCACTTAATGTAAACACGGGTCACGTAGACACTACCACCTCCCCACTACAAATCAGACTGCTCAGTGCATCAGGTCCGGATCTACGATATTTCCGAACTGTGACAATATTAGATAGTGGCGCTCCCCCTCCCTCGAGCGTTTGAGGCATGCCGCCAAAAATTTAAAAAAATCGACTTTTAAAAAAATCTTTCTGAAGAGTCTGATGCATAAGACATGTTCGAGGGAACATTAGACATGTTATTTAGTCTGTGTGCCGAAGTGCAGTGCCATGCCTCTTCACACAGCATTCTTCCATCCCACGTCTCTGTATTTCGCTCTGTGGAATTCAAACATGTAATATTTTGTAATGGGTGCCATCAAACCATATTCAGGCCAGTGGAAATTAAAATGTCCTGTGGTGCATCTCCTGTTCCCAGTCAGCCGATTTGACACCAGCCCCTCTTTAAAAAATTTCGCAGTTAATATGGGATGGAATTATTTGTAACCGGCAGAACAAGAACTCTTCACGAAATTTGTAGTATTTACTGCCCATTAGCTAATAACTTACTGTTTTGTGTGACATGATACATTATGCACGCATTCAAAAATCAATTTACGATTCATTCAGAAATCAACTTAGAATTTGAGAAAAAAATGTTCAAAAACCAACAGGGATGCGTTCAAAATCATATGAGCAATCGATTTTAAAAAAAATATAAATCTCAATTTGTTCATTTTTGTTCGTTGCAACTGCTTGGGGCGGACGTCGCAAGACACCTGTTTCAGTTCGCCCTTGATCCATTAACTCAGTTTTTTTATTACAGAGGGCAGCTAACCCTCTAACCGAACAGCTACCACGCCGGCTACAATATAAGAGAAGAAAGACGTGCATTAATCTGAACAGACCAACGTGCACTGAATGCTAGGCACTTTGTGAAACAAGGTCTTTTTTCTTCAATAATATGAATTAGGCGCCCCGCCCCCTCCCCCTGAAACTGCAGATATCCCGATTTCTCCCCGCCCCCTAGTTCCGGGCCTGTTGTGCATACGTGGATCTGGCAGCTTAGGCGCACGAGGAAAATTTTTTCCGGATAGCAACTGGCTGCTTGCTGCTATTACTTATATAGCTAACTGACACACTTCTGTAGCCAGAAGCGGGAGAAGGTACTACTCATACGCGACTCAACTGCACATGCGCATAAGCTCACTTGCAACTGCTCAAACGAATCTAATGTAAACCGTTGTGACATCGCGCCCATTGGAGACAATTTATTGTTATGAAAATTGCAGTCTTCCTAAAGCATTTGACACATTTTGCTGTAGGCAGACACTTGTTTGAGTACTGTGTTTTGTTCTATATGGTGCATTTCCTTTCCAACTCAAGCTTTATTTTCATTCCCCCCCCCCCCCCCCCCCCCCCCCCCGTCCCACCACCACCACCACCACCACCACCACCACCACCACCACCACCACCACCACCACCACCACTCTCTCTCGCTCGTGTTTTACTGTTGCAATATTATTCTGCAATAATGAGATACAGCAATATTCTTTCTGAGAGTATTGGTTCTTACCAGTCAAAGTTACAAAAATTATACTGAAAAGTAAAACAATGAAAAATTACCGGAATTCTAAAAAATTCCTGGGTTTTTCCTGGATCTCCCGGAATGTATACACCCTGTGCATGACACAAAGCTTTACGCCTGGTCTAGGTCCATCAACACTGACATTGGACTGGTGATGACTGGAAACACGTTGCCTGGTTGGACGAGTCTCATTTCATATTGTATCAAGCAGATAGACGTGTACAGGTAGGGAGACAACCTCATGAATCCCTGGACCCTGCATGTCAGTGAGGGACTGTTCAAGCTGGTGGATGCTCTGTAATGGTGTGGGGCATGTGCAGCTGGGGTGATGTGATTGGTTGGTTTAAAAGAGGGGGAAGGGACCAAATTACGAGGTCATCGGTCCCTTATTCCTAATAAAACAATGCCACAAGTGTGAGAGTAAAACAGACGAGACATATAACACAAAATGGAAATAAAGGAAAAACCACAAGAATGAAAAAAAGGCAACCAACACTAAATGGAGCAAAAGAGGACAAGAAAACAGCAGAGAGACGCTAGAAACAGAAGAGAGTAAAACAAGAAAGCAGATTACAGTGGCTGGCTGACCACAAGAATAAAAAGGAAAAGCCAGCCACACGGCAACACATTAAAACCTCCAACCTAAAAGCAGTAGGGTGGAGGGGACAGAGGGACAAAGGACATGCGCTAAAACTTAGATCAAATGATAAAAAACACCCTCACGAATAAAATGTAAAACTAAATCAGCCAATGAGGCGTTGTCAGATAAAATGAGCGGCAACGAGTCCAGTAACCCAAGAATTCGTCGCTGGTCAATCAAAGTAGGACAGTCCACCAGAATATGGGCCACTGTCAACCGGGCGCCACACCGACACTGAGGTGTGTCTTCACAATGCAAGAGGTAACAGTGGGTCGGCCAAGTGTGGCCAATCTGGAGCCGGCAGAGGACAACTGATTCCCTGTGAGAGGCCTGCATGGAAGACTTACACACATTCATCGTCTTCCTTAATGACACGTAGTTTGTTGCGCACACTGTTTTGCCATTCCGTCTCCCAAAGCCAAAAAACCCTGCGGTGTAAGTCAGAACACAGGTCAGGTTCAGAGATGCCCATCTTCAGAAGCGGTTTCCGTGTAGCCTGTTTCGCCACCTTGTCGGCAAGTTCATTGCCTGGGATGCACACAGACACCACTGAACGACGGGACTGGTCCAGGGCATAGATGGACTCCTGGATGGACACTCCCAAAGGGGTGGCGAGGGTAGCATTGGTCGATAGCTAGGCTGCTCAAGGAGTCAGTACACAGAAGAAACGATTCCTTGGGGCATGAACGGATATACGGAAGTGCACGAGATAGGGCCACCATCTCTGCAGTGAATACACTGCAACCACTGGGCAAGGAATGCTGTTCAATATGGCCTCTGTGGACAAACACGAATCCAACATGACCACCAGCTATCGAGCCGTCGGTGTAAACCACTTCAGAGCCCCGGAACACTTCAAGAATCGAGAGGAAGTGATAGTGGACAGCCACAGGGTTAACTGAGTCCTTAGGGCCATGTGAAAAGTCCAGGCAAAGCTTTGGCCTACAGCTGCACCATGGAGGCGTACGTGAATGGACCTCAAGGAGAGTTGGTGGAAGGAAGGACTCCAGTTCATACAGATGCAACTGCATGCAAACCACAATCGTTAGCCCTGAGCTGGCCCGCCTATGCGGGAGGTGAACTGTCGTGGTTGGGAAAAGAAGAACGTAATTAGGATGTTCAGGAGAGCTATGAATGCGTGTAACGTAACTGGCGAGCACTTTTGCCCGTCTGATCTTCAATAGAAGGACTCCAGCCTCCACCAGTATGCCTGACACCGGACTCGTGCTAAAAGCTCCTGTCGCTAGTCTAACTCCCCAATGGCGCAATGGGTCGAGTAAACGCAATGCTGAGGGCATCACTGAACCATAAATCACATTCCCATAGTCAAGGCGGGACTGAACAAGGTCTCTGTAGAGCTGCAGCAGCATGGAGCGATCTGCACCGCAGGTGGTGTTGCTCAGGCAATGGAGCGCATTGAGGTGCTGCCAACACTTTCGTTTAAGCTGATGAAGATGAGGAAGCCAAGCCAAACGAGTGTCAAAAACCAGACCTAAGAATCTATATGTCTCCACTACAGTGAGTGGATCAACATTCAGATGAGGTGCTGGTTCCAGATGAATGGTATGAGGCCGACAAAAGTGCATGACACATGTCTTTGTGGCGGAAAACATTGACTAGAACCCATGACTGAGCCTTGTGGATGGATCCCTGTAGGCAACGCTCAGTAACACCAGTACTGGAGCGGCAGCACAAAATGCAGAAGTCGCCTGCATACACAGAAAGTGAGACGGAGGGCCCGACATCTGCTGCTAGACCATTAATGGTCACTAAAAATAGAGGGACACTCAATACAGAGCCCTGCGGGACCCCATTCTCCTGGATATGGATGGAATTATGGGAGGCACCAACTTGGACACAGAATGTACGGAGCGACAGGAAACTTGGGATAAAAATTAGGTGCAGGTCCCGAAGACCTCACGCATACAATGTGGCAAGGATATGATGTAGCAAGATGGTGTCATGTGCTTTTCGTAAATCAAAAAGACGGCAACCAGGTGTTAGTGTCTGGAAAAGGTTGTTTGTATGGCAGACTTAAGGGACACAAGATTATCAGTGGTGGAGAGACCCTGGTGGAAGCCGCACAGACATGAAGCCAGTAGGCCATGTGACTCCAGAAGCCAACCCAACTACTGACACACTATACATTCCAGCAGCTTACAAAGAACGTTGGTGAGGCTGATAGGCCGATAGCTATCCACATCAAGCCGGTTTTTACCTGATTTGAGCAGCAGAATGATGGTGCTCTCCTGCCACTGTGACGGAAAGACGCCATCGCACCAGATCTGGTTGAAGATGATGAGGATATGTCGCTTGTAGTCAGAAGAGAGATATTTAATCATCTGGCTGTGGATCCGATCAGGCCCAAGAGCTGTGGCAGGGCAATGTGCAAGGGCAGTAATGAGCTCCCACTCTGTAAATGGGGCATTATAGGATTCACTGTGGCGTGTAGTGAATGAGAGGACTTTCCCTTCCAGCCGCCATTTGAGAGTTCTAAAGGCTGGGGGGTAATTCTTCGACGTAGAGACTTGAACAAAGTGCTTGGCAATCGCGTTTGCATCGGTAGATAACATGCCACTTATGTTAACATCGGGGACATCTGGTAGGATCTGGTACCCGAAAACACGTTTGATCTTGGCCCAGACTTGGGAAGGAGACGTATGGCACCCAATGGTCAAGACGTACCTCTCCCAACATTCTTGCTTCCATCGTTTGATAAGTTGGCAAAGGCAAGCATGGAGCCATTTAAAGGCTATGAGGTGCTCCAAGGAAGGATGCCACTTATGTCGCTGTAGAGCTCGCTGACACTCCTTAATTGCTTCAGCGTGTTCAGACGACCACCAAGGGACTGCCTTACGTCTTGGGCATCCTAAAGAGCGAGGGATTGCGTTTCCTGCCGAAGAAACAATTGTTGTAGTCACCAGCTCAACCATTACATCAATGTTACTGAGTGGGGGAGATTCAACGGTGACAGCAGAGGTGAAAGTTTCCCAGTCTGCCTTGTTTAAAGCCCATCTGGGCAAGTGTGTGTGGACCTGATGCTGGGGCAGTGACAGGAAGATGGGGAAGTGATCACTACCACACAGGTCACCATGTGCTCTCCAGTGGATAGATGGGAGAAGTCCTGGGTGCAAATTGATAAATCAATGGCCGAGTAACTAACATGAGCCACACTGTAATGTGTGGCGGCACCAGTATTTAAGAGGCAGAGGTCGAACCGAGACAGTAAAGTTTCGAGATCTCTGCCTCGGTCAGTAAGCACGGTGCCACCCCACAAGGTGTTACTGGTGTTAAAATCTCCCAAAAGTAGGAAAGGTTTAGGGAGTTGATCAATCAGTGCAGCTAACACATTCACAGGTACTGCACCATCTAGAGGAAGATATACATTGCAGACAGTTATTTCCTGCATCATCCTTATTCTGGCAGCCACAGCTTCAAAAGGAATTTGAAGAGGCACAGGTGTCACTACAGACTGAGTTTAGGACATAAACACAAACTCCACCCAACACTCGATTATAGTCGCTACGGTTCCTGTAATATCCCTTATAGCCGTGGAGGGCGGGGATCTGCATTGCCGGGAACCAGGTTTCCTGGAGGGCAACGCAGATAGTACGTGTAAAGCTTAACAGTTGCCGTAGCTCAGCCAGATGGTGGAAAGAACCGCCAGAACTCCACTATAGGATGACGTCATCGTGAGACTGGGAAGACATGGAACATTCAATGATGCAGTTTACACCACAGAGTCACCTGTTCCCACTGACTTATTGCCTGAGCAGTCTATATCCATTGTGTCTGAGGGTCTGGCGAGATCTAGGTCCTCAGCAGATGCCAGAATCTCCACCCCATCCTCAGATGCAGAGCTTGTAGGTAGCGGTGGTGTGGTTGCCACCGCATTTCTTTGGTCTTAGGGGTCTTCTTTTTGGATTTCTCTCACCGCTCCTTGGGATTCCCTGGCTGGGCGGACTTCACTAGATCTGTCTCCAGGACTGAGGATGAGTGTGAAGCCCTACGACCAATTGCTTTTGGGCTCTTCAGCAATTGGCGGGTGTCACCTCTCTAACTAGCAGAAACATGGGAAGAGAGAGACCCAAGGGACCCCTTCCTAGCGAGAGAAGCCAAAGAAGACTTATGCTTCTCCAGATTAGAAGGGGGGACGAATTTCCCCAACGGTTGGGGGAGGGGGTGTTGCTCCCGAAGTAGGTGGTGCAGGAGCAACAGGGAGGGAAATGCCCCCTATTATCAAGGGACCAAGTGTAGTCTTCCAGCTCTAAGAGGTGACTGGGGTTGGCAGAGCTGGTGGTGTCAGAACTGTTGTAGCAGTGGTGTAAGATGATGTCATACGTACAGGATGCAGGTGTTCAAATTTTCTCTTAGCCTCAGTGTAGGTCAGCTGGTCCAGGGTCTTGTACTCCATGATTTTCCTTTCTTTCTGGAGAATCCTACTGTCTGGCGAGCAAGGTGAATGATGCTCTCTGCAGTTGACACAGATGGGAGGTGGGGCACATGGAGTATTGGAATCTGATGGGTGTCCACAATCTTGAAATGTGATGCTGCAAGTACAGTGGGAAGACATATGGCTGAACTTCCAGCACTTAAGCACTGCATCGGGGGAGGCATGTAGGGTTTTACATCACACCGTTAGACCGTCACCTTGACCTTCTTGGGCAATGCATCACCCTCAAAGGCCAAGATGAAGGCACTGGTGGCAACCTGATCATCCCTCGGACCCCGGTGGACACTCGGGATGAAATGTACACCTCACCCCTCTAAATTGGTGCACAGCTCATTGTCAGACTGCAAAAGAAGGTCCCTGTGAAATATGATACCGTGGACCATATTTAAACTCTTATGGGGCATGATGATTACAGAAACATCCCCCAGCTTGTCACAAGCAAGTAACACCTGTGACTGGGCAGAAGATGCTATTTTGATCAAGACTGACCCAGATTTCATTTTGGACAAGCCCGCCACCTCCCCAAACTTGTCCTCTAAATGCTCAACAAAAAACTGAGGCTTCATCGTCATGAAAGATTCCCCATCCGCTGCCATCCTTAACCTGACATTCCTCCCATGGTGTGGCCAGGGAGGGGAACTATTTAGGGTTATACTTCTGTGCATTGAATTGAGCTTGTGAATGCTTAGAGACTGCTGGTGTTTCACCACCAGCAAGAGATGATGGACTATGCTTCATCGCGTGTAATCCGCCCTGATGAGACGCACTCCGACCAGGGGCCCTCCCCATGGGCACCACCCAGCCGCAGCAAAGGCCACCTGTTGGGAGTCCCGATGCCCCAGGGGGATGAGCATCTACCCCTTGGTATACATGGGGAGTAAATGGCACAGGCATCAGCAGATCAATCCCTATGTGGTCAGGGGGCTACAACCAACACGGTACACGGTAGCCCCACCACAACGGACTGGCTAATGTGCTGGTGCAAAGAAGTCCATTGTCATTGTCGATGCAGAAAGTGCCACTGCAAAGTGCATGGTGGAAAACACACCCAAGAAGGTGCCCTTGCCCAAGAGATGGAGAATGAGTGGGACTGAAATGCGAAGAAGAGAAAGTGGGCTAAAGATCTCAATGCATGATGGACACGATGCCCTTCCCCAACTGGCTAGCTCTTCAGGAATATTTTGAAGAATGGAGGTCAAACCCTACAGAGGACCATCACGTAAAGGCCGAAACGTGTGAACTCCTCTTACGACAGGCAAGAATACCTCGGGCCTATTCTTACCCCCAGACCCGCAGGGGGGAGGAGTGATATTGACCCCCTGGCATGTCCAAATATGACTCCGATAGGTGACACGTACATACGCGTACTGTTTGATCACCTGCATCCATTCATGGCCATTGTGCATTCCTAAAGGACTTGGGCAATTCCAGCAGGTCCATGTGACACTTCACACATTCCGAATTGCTACAGAGTGGCTCCAGGAACACTCTTCTGAGTTTAAACAGTTTCGATGGCAGATTTGTGGACAGCCCTGCAGGATTCAGGGTGTCAATTCCCTGAATGACGTACTTCAGGCAGTAGTCCGGTCCACACCATGTCATGTTGGGAAGCCCTCCCTCTGACAACCATGCCTCCATCCTTGCTACCCTCCCTGTTTTCCTTTCCCTGTTGCTTCATAACCTGGGTTGTGAGTAACTAAATCCACTTTTCCTTCTTCCCTTTCTTTCCCCTCTCTCGTCCCTGATGAAGGAACATTTATTCCGAAAGCTAGGAACGTAAATTTTCGGTTGTTTTTGTGTATCTATCGGCTGTACTGAGTTGAGGTAAGTACTGGCCAGCCCCTCTATCTCTTTGTTAGTATTTGTTTCACATCTTTATATGAGATTTTCCATTAATTATTTATTACTTTCTTACTTAATCTCTCTCTTACATCACATGAAAACATCTGATATCAAGATAATTTACTTAATTCTGAATTGGTAATCTTCATGATCCAACAATATTTCATTATTAAGTGAAGATCATAAACAACAATGGGATTTTAAAAGACTAACGTTTTGTTTTTGTAAAAATGAACAAATAATCTGATGAAAAAAAAATATGAATAGAATTTTACCTGACCCTTGACACGTAAGCATGGCTTCAGTACCAGAGGTACACCACGTGTCTTCACATCATCAGCAGTTGTAGCTGCACATAAGTTAGTGTTGTTCAGCCTCATCTGCAAAATTAAAGGCATTACACACAGTTAACATACAGTATTTTCAAAGAAAACAAAAAGTGTATCAAAAGATGAAGGAATTTCTTTTGCAGGTGCATGTCAACCATATTGGCCCAACATAAAAAATAATCATTCTCAAGGATTTCACTTCGACAAGGAACATGAAAAGTAAGGGGTAAGAACCAGAAAACAGCATGGTGGAAATATAAGCTGTCTGCCATAATAATAATTGGTTGTTTCTTAACTTTAAAATGAGGTCACAAGAATGAACACAGAACATCAAGTAGGGCTTGAGGAAGACACAACACTTCCATGCTCACACTTTTGTAGCTGGAAAGTCCACTGCAGAAAAGCATTTTCATCAAATATTCAAATGTACAGGAAACATGTTTTTAAAATTCATTATTTACAGATGAATTATAAAAACAAGCACATTGGGTCACATTGCTGAAAATTCTTATGCGCATGTCTTAGCACTTAGAATGTCCAAGGAAAAGGAATGGTCCAATCTAATGCGTTGAAACTTTCTGTGAACTTTTTGCACAGCAGGAATACAATCAATCAAATGTACTGTCAAAATTACAGCTGCTAAGACACACTGGTAGTATTTCTTCAAAATGATGGCAACATCACTGCACACCAGGCTACACGAATAATGCGCACCACTTGTGAAGCCAGAGCAGACTGTGCATGCCCAACATGGCTGGTGCACTGCCTTGGCTGATGGTGCATCATTAAGCAGATAATAAGACACAGTACGATCATAATTTGTCACATGAGCTCAGTTTATGTTGGCAGTTTCTCTGACACGATTACATTTGCTTGAATATGTCATTCATTTGGTATCCAGAAATAACAGTAATTAGCAGTTTCCTTCTGGAGGTCTGAGGTTCAAGTTACCACCACAGAAGTGAGCAGCAGCTTTCATCATGTACTACAAATGGACACAAGGCACTATGTATTCATAACCTCCTCTACTGATCCTACACATTACAAGTATTATAGCACAAAAGTGTACACCTGTGACATATATAAGGGTGAGTCAAATATAAATGAGATTCTTAACCCAAAGAGGGCGACAGTGTTACGTGACAATTCCAGCCCGTCAGTATTGCATAAGGAGGTGAGGATTGGGGGAATCAGCTGAGCAGGGCTGCTCGCTTCCATCATTAGTCACTATTATAATGTCTGAGCGAGAGGTACTTGTATCCATTGTGTAGTGCAATAGTATTAAGTTTCTTGCTTGGGAATGAGTAAAACCATGGGAAATCCTCGGAAGATTGACTGAACAATTCAAGGAAGATATACTTTCAAGATCTCTAGTGTTTGTTTGGCACATGCAATTTGTGGAGGGTGAGCACACTGAGAATGAGGGCCACGACTGCCGACTTCTCATCAGCTTCACAGACGACGGCACCTTCTTACGTGTGATAGGCATCTGAGGTGGTTGAGATTGCAGACGACATGGGGTAAGTTATGGTAGCACTTTTATCATTATTAGAGATGAGTACAAAAAGTGAGTGATAGGTGGGTTCCTCGCCTTTTGACATCTCATCGAAAACTGAACCATTTTCAGGTGTGTGAATGTCTTTTGGCTAAATTTCAGGATAGAGACATGTTCCTAACACACATTATCACCCATGATGAAATGTTGATGCATCATAAAACTTTAAACTGAAATAAGTAGCCAAGGAGTGGAGAATGAAGAGGGTACCCAGACTGGTGAAAGACAAGTGAGAGTTGTCAGCTGGCAAGGTCGTGGCAACTGTGACTGGTGTGGCTTGTTGCAAATTAACTTTTTGCTCAGACATTGGACATTAAACACTGTATACTACTGCAAAGTTTCAAGTGAGGTTAGATAGGTATGTCATCACAAATGGTATGGTTTACCAACTTTGTATTTAAAAATATAAACACAGAAGGGAAAACAAACCACTCTGCAGGAAAATTATTATTTTATTTCTAAGTGCACTTACCAGAAACTGAGATGTATAATTGCGTGCTCGTGAGTGCCATGGTTGAAACTTTGCAAGCTGCTGCTGCTGCTGCTGCTGCTGCTTTACTCTGCCTTTCGCCCATTTCGCTTTCAGTCTTGCATCATTATCCTCTGGTAGTCCCAGTTCAGGGTACACAGTATCCATGTACCATTTGAAGCTCTTGCAACCTAATCGCTGCCTTAATCGCTGTCTCTCAGATATATCACCAAATGGTATATCTCTTGCATCTGGTCGGACTTTCAAGAAATAATCCTACACAGATAACCAAAACAACATTGTTACATAAATAACTAATAATTCAAGTGGCCATATAAAAATCCACTTTTGTTAAAGGATTCTTTAGGTCCAACAAAAGAGAGTTCTTCTCAAAAAGAATGAAAGAACAGAATAGCAACATAGAATAATTTTTAACCATATATCTATGACATCAATGTGCCACTGTTTCGAGAAAGTCATATAATTCAATGGCAGCATCATCAGAGATGGCCCAGCCTATTCATCACCGTGGTGCCTCCCCAAGTTACACTGAAGTTAGACTGACAAGCTCACTGAGCACTAGTATTCAGAAATTTAATGGATTAGAATCATAAAAGAAGGCTGTATACATGGAAGAAGCCTGGAGATACTGACAGGTTTCAGATAGATTATATAATGGTAGGACAGAGATTTAGGAACCAGGTTTTAAATTGTAAGACATTTCCAGGGGCAGATGTGGACTCTGACCACAATCTATTGGTTGTAACCTGTAGATTAAAACTAAAGAAACTGCAAAAAGGTGGGAATTTAAGGAGATGGGACCTGGATAAACTAAAAGAACCAGAGGTTTTACAGAGTTTCAGGGAGAGCATAAGGGAGCAATTGACAGGAATGGGGGAAAGGAATACGGTGGAAGAAGAATGGGTAGCTTTGAGGATGAAGTAGTGAAGGCAGCAGAGGAACAAGTAGGTAAAAAGACGAGGGCTAGTAGAAATCCTTGGGTAACAGAAGAAATATTGAATTTAATTGATGAAAGGAGAAAATATAAAAATGCAGTAAATGAAGCAGGCGAAAACGAAGACAAACGTCTCAAAAATGAGATCGACAGGAAGTGCAAAATGGCTAAGCAGGGATGGCTAGAGGACAAATGTAAGGATGTAGAGGCTTATCTGACTAGGGGTAAGGTAGATACTGCCTACAGGAAAATTAGAGAGACCTTTGGAGATAAGAGAACCACTTGTATGAATATCAAGAGCTCAGATGGAAACCCAGTTCTAAGCAAAGAAGGGAAAGCAGAAAGGTGGAAGGAGTATATAGAGTGTCTATACAAGAGCGATGTACTTGAGGATAATATTATGGAAATGGAAGAGGATGTAGATGAAGATGAAATGGGAGATAAGATACTGCGTTAAGAGTTTGACAGAGCACTGAAAGACCTGAGTTGCAACAAGGCCCCCGGAAAAGACAACATTCCATTGGAACTACTGACGGCCTTGGGACAGCCATTCCTGACAAAACTCTACCATCTGGTGAGCAAGATGTATGAGACAGGCGAAATACCCTCAGACTTCAAGGAGAATATAATAATTCCAATCCCAAAGAAGGCAGGTAGTGACAGCTGTGAAAATTACCGAACTCTCAGTTTAATAAGTCACAGCTGCAAAATACTAATGCGAGTTCTTTACAGTCGAATGGAAAAACTAGTAGAAGCCGACCTCGGGGAAGATCAATTTGGATTCCGTATAAATGTTGGAACACGTGAGGCAATACTGTCCCTACGACTTACCTTAGAAGCTAGATTAAGGAAGGGCAAACCTATGTTTCTAGCATTTGTAGACTTAGAGAAAGCTTTTGACAATGTTGATTGGAATACTCTCTTTCAAATTCTGAAGGTAGCAGGGGTAAAATACAGGGAGCGAAAGGCTACTTAAAATTTGTACAGAAACAAGATGGCAGTTATAAGAGTCGAGGGACATGAAAGGGAAGCAGTGGTTGGGAAGGGAGTGAGACAGGGTTGTTGTCTCTCCTCGATGTTATTCAATCTGTATATTGAGCAAGCACTGAAGGAAACAAAAGAAAAATTTGGAGTAAGTATTAAAATCCATGGAGAAGAAATAAAATGTTGAGGTTCGCCGATGACATCGTAATTCTGTCAGAGACAGCAAAGGACTTGGAAGAGCAGTTGAACGGAATGGAAAGTGTATTGAAAGGAGGATATAAGATGAACATCAACAAAAGCAAAATGAGGATAATGGAATGTGGTCGAGTTAAGTCGGGTGATGCTGAGGGAATTAGATTAGGAAATGAGACACTTAAAGTAGTAAAGGAGTTTTGCTATTTGGGGAGCAAAATAACTCATTATGGTCAAAGTAGAGAGGATATAAAATGTAGACTGGCAATGGCAAGGAAAGCGTTTATGAAGAAGTATAGATTGAAGTGTGAGGAAGTCGTTTCTGAAAGTATTTGTATGGAGTGTAGCCATGTATGGAATTGAAACATGGACGATAAATAGTTTGGACAAGAAGAGAATAGAAGCTTTCGAAATGTGGTGCAACAGAAGAATGCTGAAGATTAGATGGGAAGATCACATAACTAATGAGGAAGTATTGAATAGGTTTGGAGGGAAGAGAAGTTTGTGGCACAACTTGACCAGAAGAAGGGATCGGTCGGTAGGACATGTTCTGAGGCATCAAGGGATCACCAATTTAGTATTGGAGGGCAGCGTGGAGGGTAAAAATTGTAGAGGGAGACCAAGAGATGACTACACTAAGCAGATTCAAAAGGATGTAGGTTGCAGTAGGTACTGGCAGATGAAGAAGCTTGCATTAGATAGAGTAGCATGGAGAGCTGCATCAAACCACTCTCAGGACTGAAGACCACAACAACAACATTAATTTTGTTTTAGTACTTACATAAAAATATGTTTTCTAGAATTTTCATTTATCATCAAGCATGCCACACTAAAACACATAATTAGTCATTCAACTGTAAAAATAACAACAATATTTATAGAATACCTACTTTCCAAGCCTTATAATTCAAAAAATTCTTGACACTGACACAAATGTAAATTAAACTTAAAGCAGATTCCACTTAAACATGATAGTCAAAAGTATTTAGATGTGAATCACAACAACGTGATTGACAGCTGAGTGTAGCAAGAGAAATGGCAGTTCGCAGTTTTGCATAAGGACAGTATGGCTCCAGTATCATCAGCTGTGGGGTGCTGTAGTAAGTATGTTCCTATTTAAAGCGCAGTGCTGAGTTTGCTTTGCAGGATAATAATAGTCTTTTCCAGTGCTTGAGATATATATTAAAAACAAAGATTCCAAGACTTACCAAGCGGGAAAGTGCCGGTAGATAGGCACAATGAATAAAACACACACACAGAATTTTAACTTTCGCAACCGACAGTTGCTTCTTCAGGAAAGAGGGAAGGAGGAAAGGAAAGATGAAAGGATGTGGGTTTTAAGGGAGAGGGTACGGAGTCATTCCAATCCCGGGAGCGGAAAGACTTACCTTAGGGGGAAAAAAGGACAGGTGTACACTCGCACACACGCACATATCCATCCGCACATACAAAGACACAAGCAGACATTTGTAAAGGCAAAGAGTTCGGGCAGAGATGTCAGTCGAGGCGGAAGTACAGAGGCGAAGAAGTTGTTGAAAGACAGGTGAGGTATGAGCGGCGGCAACTTGAAATTAGTAGAGGTTGAGGCCTGGCGGATATCGAGAAGAGAGGATATACTGAAGGGCGAGTTCCCATCTCCGGAGTTTGGATAGGTTGGTGTTGGTGGAAAGTATCCAGATAAACCGGACAGTGTAACACTGTGCCAAGATGTGCTGGCCATGCAGCAAGGCATGTTTAGCTACAGGGTGATCCTCATTACCAACAAACACTGTCTGCCTGTGTCCATTCATGCGAATGGACAGTTTGTTGCTGGTCATTTCCACATAGAAAACGTCACAGTGTAGGCAGGTCAGTTGGTAAATCACGTGGGTGCTTTCACACGTGGCTCTGCCTTTGATCGTGTACACATTCTGGGTTACAGGACTGGAGTAGGTGGTGGTGGGAGGGTGCATGGGAACTCGCCCTTCAGTATATCCTCTCTTCTCGATATCCGCCAGGCCTCAATCTCCGCTAATTTCAAGTTGCCGCCGCTCATACCTCACCTGTCTTTCAACAACTTCTTTGCCTCTGTACTTCCGGCTCGACTGACATTTCTGCCCGAACTCTTTGCCTTTACAAATGTCTGCTTGTGTCTTTATATGTGCGGATGGATATGTGTGTGTGTGTGTGTGTGTGTGTGTGCGCGAGTGTACACCTGTCCTTTTTTCCCCCCTAAGGTAAGTCTTTCCGCTCCCGGGATTGGAATGACTCATTACCCTGTCCCTTAAAACCCACATCCTTTCGTCTTTCACTCTCCTTCCCTCTTTCCTGAAGAAGCAACCGTATGTTGCGGAAGCTAGAAATTCTGTGTGCGTGTTTGTGATCGTAAATTCATGGCGGCTGCAGTGTAACACGTGTTAAGTTCGGCTCGCGAAATGTATTCGAATTCGAAGGTGTTCTCGCAGGTGGTGTTGTCTAGTACAAGTGGAAATCGTGTAAACAACAGTGTTCTGTGCAGTAGTGCTATTTTTTCTGTGCTCCGCCAATATCTGCGAGAAAATGGTAAACAGAAGAATCAACAGCAGCGCGTCCAGCAGCGGGGAAGCAGCAGGTGTGGCGGGCCTGCTCCTGGCGGAAGGTGCGGCCGCGGCTCCCGGTATAGCGTAGCTGGTCCGCTCTGAGGTAAATGCTGCGCTTCGCGATAAAAACAATGTCGATCTGATAGCAGGCACCATATCAGATACTGTAACGGCAGCAGTATTGGCCAAAATGCGTGAAACTGTTGAGGCCAATATTGCCGAAATTACAGCACTAAAAAAGTCTGTGTCTGAATACGAGAAAAAGGCACGAGAGTTGGAAGTGAAACTATCTGCCGCCACAGACGAGCTAGAACAGTACCAAAGGCAAAATAGTCTACGACTGTTTGGAGTAGCAGAAAATAAAGAAGAACACATGGACAACCTGCTTATACAGGTTGCGCGTGAAAAATTAGGCGTCGAAGTGACCAAGGCAGACATTGACAGGAGCCACGGGGTGGGACGAAAACTACCAGGTGCTACCAAACCTCGTCCAATAATAATTAAATTTGTGTCGTACCGAAAAAGGGCTGAGATCTTTACCCAGAAGAAGAAGTTAGCAAGGACAGGGATTACAATAAGGGAAGATCTGACACACGAGCGGCTAAAGATTTTAAACAGTGCCATATCCCATTTCGGTCTTCAGAATGTGTGGACTCAGGATGGCAGAGTAATCATTAAGACTGCAGCTGGAAAGAAGACAGTCACAAACATGACAGAACTAAATAGTATTAAGTGAACCTACTCGAGCCAAAAGTCAAACTTAACACCATTTGCAAATTTTAACAGTCCTATACTCAGATATAGTCTTGTAATTGTATTAACTTTTTAATTATTTGTACCTTCAACTAATTGTTTTTGTAACTGTATTAACTTTTTAATTATTTGTACCTTCAACTAATTGTTTTTGTAACTTTTTGCTATTTTTTTGTGTCTTTAGCTGTAGCCATTGCTTAGTTTTAGTTACTGCTAATACTTTTTTCATTTTCTCAGTTTATTCTCTTCCATTCTGTAATAGTTCTATTGCAATTATTAGTCTCTCCTTTAGTTCATTAGTCAACCATCTTTTCGGTTTAAATTGTTCATAACAAAAATCACTATCAGTATCACTTTAGCAAATTTAAATCTAATTGTAGCTTCCTACGATAATCACTACCAGTATCACTCTAGTAAATTTCAATTTAATTCTAGCTTCCTACGATACTCTATTAAATATTAAGCTTACTTCTCTCTGCTGGCAGCATCGGCCTCTTAAATCACTCCTCTTGCCCTTATTTCCACCCTAAGCTGTTTCAAATACTCTAATTACATTTTTCCTCTTACGACATAGGATACTCAGTGACACACAGCCATCACCATTTTGGTCATATTCTCCCTGCACCGAATAACACTAATCCATTTTCTATGCTCCACAACCTCAGGAAATCTCTTACAGTCGCTTTTCTTTCGGCTTTCGCGGAGTCACAAACAGGGCGCGCAAAATCTCGGACACCCCTGTAATATGTCACTTGGCGGAAACACCGGCCAGTGCCCCTCGCGGCAGGTAGTGCCTAACAAAGGGACAAACCAGTCTGCCACCCTACTCCAGGCTGCTCAGCGGAAAGCGTCCGAGCTTTTAGCAGCTCACTGCAACATTCAGTCTTTACCTGCGCATTACGAAGAACTTAGCCTCCTCTTCCACCAACTAAACTACCACGTAATCCTCTTATCCAAAACGTGGTTGAAACCACACATATCCTTTGCATCTATTCATCTCCCAGGTTACACATTTCTTAGGGCAGACAGATCAAAAAAGTGAGGTGGCGGGGTCGGCGCATATATACGAACAGATCCCAAAGCGAAAGTCTTATGTACGTCAAATCCTGCTGAAGAAAAAGAGGCTGAATTCATGTTCATTGAAATAAATATACAAAGTCGGAAATTCTTGACTGGCGTCATGTACAAGCCGCCAAAAATAAGCTCAATGAGTTCCTTCCAGTCGGAATTACATTCACTTCAGTGTCAATACGAACATGTCATCGTAATGGGTGACTTGAACATAGACCTGCTAAGAGACACTCCCTCCGCAATAAACCTAAGAAGATTGTTTAGTTGCAATAGCATGAACATTCTTCCATTACAACCTACACACCATACGGCGCACAGTCATACTCTTACAGACGTGATTGCAACGAAACAGACTGACAAAGTAAGAGATGTCGGTCAATCATCGGCCCCTGGCCTCTCAGCACATGATGTAATATTCCTGGCCTACTCTGTGCAGCCCCCAAGGATCAAATCGCGTTACATAACTTGTAGGAACATGAAACGTATTGACCTTGACGCTCTAACAGCCGATTGCTCAGAAATCTCATGGCATCAAATAATCAGAGAACCTACAATCGACGGCAAAATTAATGAACTTGGTGATAAACTCACTGCCCTCTATGACAAACATGCACCTGTGCGCACAGTCCGTGTAAGAAAATCTCCTGCTCCATGGCTGACAGCTGAATTACGTCAAATGATGACTAATAGGGATGCTGCCCACAGGTGTTTCAAGGCAGATCCAAAACCCGAGTGTTTCGAAGAATATAGAGAGCTACGGAACAGAGTGAAACAATGCATTCGCAATGCCAAAATCAGGCACGCTCACTCCCTTGTATGCAGCGATCTGACACCCACGACTCTATGGAAGAATCTCCGTAGCTTGGGGGTCGGAAAGGCAAAATCGGAAACTACTTTTCATGTGTTAGCTAACGAATTAAATGAATTCTTCTCTGCACCTCTGAATACCAGCACGGCTGATAATTACCGTCCACAAGAATCCCCAAACAGGATAACTAACAACGATACCTTCCATCTAAAACATGTAACAACAAATACGGCAAGAAAAGCAATAATGAGAATCTCTTCTGCTGCAATAGGCAACGACAGTATCGGTATAACCATGATTAAGAATGTTGCCGATATCTTAGTACCTGTCTTAACTGACATATTTAATTTTTCCCTCGTGAACGGAATATACCCCACTGCATGGAAAAGAAGCATAATTCGACCCATCCCTAAGATCGAAAACCCGCAACTGCCTAGTGATTACCGACCAATTAGCATACTGCCTGCTGTTTCCAAAGCACTTGAATATATTGTTCATGACCAAATCACTGAACACTTGCATGAATTCAGTCTATATGACAAATTTCAATCCGGTTTCCGTAAACATCACAGCACAAACACTGCTCTAATTAAAGTAACTGATGACCTGAAATATGCCATCGACAATCGAAAGGCAACAATATTGATGCTACTGGACTTCAGCAAAGCTTTTGACACTGTTAACTTTGACATATTACTCAGAAAAATGCAACAGCTTAATTTCTCTGATAGTGCAATGAGATGGTTTGAAAGCTACTTAAAAGACAGACAGCAATGTGTTGTCTGCGCAAATGAAAAATCTTCCTGGAAACATGTTTCTTCGGGAGTGCCACAAGGATCAGTCTTAGGACCACTTTTGTTTTCTTTATATGTCAACGATATTTCGTCGGTTTTGTCCTCCTGTAAAAATCATTTCTATGCCGACGACCTCCAGCTCTACCTAAGCATCAGACCTGAAGACGTAAACACTGCAATCGCTCTGATGAATGATGATCTGTCTTCAGTGGTGACATGGGCAAAAAACCTGGGGCTTAAATTAAATGCAAAAAAGACGCAAGTAATCTTAATAGCCCATCAGAAATTAATAAGTTCAGATTTCCGCGAACGGCTACCTCCTATTCTGCTCGAAGGTACTCCAATACCATATCAGAAAACAGTGAAGAACTTGGGTGTAACTTTGGACGAGCATCTCAACTGGGCGGAGAATACAGTCGCAGTGTGCCGAAAGACGTCTGCTTGTCTCTATGCTCTCAAAAAGTTTCGGAACATATTCCCACAGGACTTGAAACGCCAGCTCGTGCAAGCACTCGTTCTACCGAACCTCCACTATTGTGATGTGATTCAACAAGGCATGAGTAGTGAAAACAAAAGACGGCTAGAGCTAACCATGAATGCCTGTGTGCGTTACACCTGCAACATTCGCCGATATGATCATGTTAGTGCTTCATACTCCGAGCTAGGGTGGCTGCGGCCGGACAAACTGCATGACTACCACACTCTATGTCTACTTCACCGACTCCTCATCGCGCAAGCACCCCAGTACCTAGCTTCAGATATTAAAAACCTGTCATGCCATCATAATCGAAACACGAGGTCACTCTTATCTGGTATCCTAACTGTGCCCACTCACAAAACAAAAACTTTTGCAAACTCCTTCTCAGTTGCCGCTGTCCGCCTCTGGAACAAACTGCCCCTTACCTTGAGGAAAATTCAATCTCCTGTTGCTTTTAAGAAGAAGTTGAAGCATTTCCTACTATCATCCGCATAAAATTCTCCACAAAATTAATGTGCAAGGCAAATCCTCTCATCTGTCAAATAGCAAAGCTAGCGTCTCCTATCTTGCTCCTGAGATGCCTTCCTCTTCATCTATCTCTATTAGCCACGCAGTCTCCTTTTCCTTTATATTTTCCTTAATTATGTTTCATCATGTCTCTCTATTCTTCTCCTCCCTTCACCATGAGTTGCCCTCATACTCCCTGCTGCCAGCACTCCTATCTTAAATCTTTCTCTTCAATAATGTATTTTTCGGGGCGTATCTTTCTAATTGTTTATCTCACTTTTTGTATTAGATGTAGTTTAACATGCCTACTAAAACATATGACTGTAAAATAAGTAGAATGCCTGGTTAGATGTAAGAGAGGGCCTGATGGCCCTAATCTTGCCAGGTTAAATAAATAAATAAATAAAAATAAAAAAATAAAATATTTATTGTGCCTATCTACCGGCGCTTTCCCGCTTGGTAAGTCTTGGAATCTATGGGAAAAATAGCTGTGTATGTGCGGATGGATGTGTGTGCGTGTGTGTGGGGGCGCGCGAGTGTACACCTGTCCTTTTTTTTCCCCCTAAGGGAAGTCTTTCCGCTCCCGGTATTGGAATGACTCCTTACCCTCTCCCTTAAAACCCACAGCCTTTCGTCTTTCCCTCTCCTTCCTGAAGAAGCAACCATTGGTATATATATATATATATATATATATATATATATATATATATATATATATATATATATATATGTGTGTGTGTGAGTTTTACCACACCATATCTCAAAAAAACTGTGGCTCTCATTCTTTTTCAGCATAGGTACCAATATGGAGCACAGTCATGAATCGAGCACTGGTCATATCACTTTCCTATGCAATTTCACCGCTACCTTCACATATTCTGAAAAAGAATCACACTGCACACAAAAATGAGGCACATAAAACAAAATCACTACAATAATGTTGAAGACAACAAATGTCATCTGCAGCTGACTAGTAACTAGCACCTGAGTAATATGACAACTGCGGAAAAGACAAAAGCTGTGACCAAACTCATGCTCTGATTAGTTGCTGCTACAGTAGCTGTCCCTAAAACAACTAGTTGTCAGTCACTTTGTTATTTTGATTCAAGTAAAGAAACCTGGTAATCACATAAAGCGAATCTGTTGCCTGCGTTTACATGTAAAATTAATGTATGTCATATAGTAGCTACGAGTAAAAATTAATAATCAGCTTTGTGCAATATTATGTTCACCGAACCCACTCCTCCCTCACTATAACAGCCACTCTAACAGCTATGTTCATGTAGAAGAAAAACAAGCATTAGCACTTACATGAGGCATAAAAAAAATAGGAGATCCATCATTTACAAGAAATTAACAATTCCATAATGTTCAAAAAGAGATCATTCAAAATAAAATGTGAATTCAGTTAACAGAAATAAAAAAAAATATTTAGCATTAAAAAATTTGGAAAACACAGTGCACCACAAACCTTATATTCATCCATCCAAACATGAGCAACTCTAAGAGAATTCCTAGTCATTGTATCTTCACCAGTAGGCGAACCATAGGGCCTCCGTTTTCTGAACACATGGCCAACACGTGAACATGGCACGATCCATAATGAACCACCACACATCCATACCTGTAGATCAGATTTCAGGATTATGATAATGGAATTGTTAGTAAACCTGAGCATGATAGGTTTTTTTGCTGGTAGTGTAGTTTTCCTTAAGGCCCAAAGCACAACACATTATTTGAAATCAATTTAACCAGCTGCTTAGTTGCGCTTTATATGCAGATCATGCGGGTTACACAGTGAAAAATAAACATCTTGTCTCACAATTTGTCTTCAGACTTATTTTGAAAAGGAATTCATTTGAAATCTCTTGTGGTATAAATAGAGTAAACTAAATGGTTGTGATAAATCTTAGAAGCAGACTGTTGTGATAAATCTTAGAAACAGACTATAATTAATGTTTATCAGTAGTTTTTGTAGCACATGAAAACATTGTACTCCATCATTTATTCATCAACCACTGATCAAGTAGATGGTATGGGGTTTGATATGTGTTCAATAATCAAATTTTACACGAAGAATTAGAAATGACATTTATATTTTACATTAAAAACTAAATGTTTGGTTTAGAATACCACACTATTATAGAATTCTATTTCATAAACACAACTGTTGATTAATACGTTCTGTACATAACCCTCAAAGGAATTGTATTATAGGTAATTCATTGCTAAGCATAATTTATTATACACCTTTATGCCATTATATTTGAAACTATTTTGTGACTTAAGTAATCTGGTGTATTTTAAGTTTATGTAACCTAGTATATTCTAAGTCTGTATTATTTCTGTTCTTTGTTCCATAATCTTCTGTAAATTAAAGTCTCTGGCTGTTTATTTACTGAGAGCAGACAAGCTTTATAGAGAGGAAAGGTGTAGTTAATATTTTTTGTTCTTTGAAATGTGGCAGCCTAACTATGTAGGGAATGCCTGTCATCGTTCTCACTGTGGAATTTGCACCCACTCTCCTTTACTGAATAGCCGGTTGCTGGAAACCCTCTGACTACTTCTCCATTGAATAATGCTACGTACAGGAATTTTTAGGCTCCTTCTACTTATGAAATAGACAGACAAACTTTACTTTTCGTCAACTAACAATGTATTTCTTCTTCACTTCATGAATTACATTGTTGAGATGCAGTTCAGTGTACAATCTTGCAGTTAACCTCACACCACTTGAAAGGAATATATCTGAAATCTATTGGGCCTAAATTGTCCAAAATACCTTCAGAATTATTTTTATCCATTTCTGAAGTAGCAGATTTTTCTTGCTTTGCACAGTTTATGAAGAAGTTATTTAGCACCTCCGTTTTTCCCTTAGAGGCTGCTTTGCATTTGTTCCGAGATTTTTCAATGAATATATCACTGGCTCCCTCTTTGCTACTTGCATTTCCATCCCATAATTTTTTTGCTGTCATCTATTTCTGCGTCATTGTCAACTTTTGTCATCATGTACAAATCAAGGAATCCACTGTAGAGTTTTTATTTTTTATTTATCGATTTATTTGTTTCATACTCTGTCAGTTGTCTTTGATAAGCTCACAAGTCTGCAGTGTGTCAATTCACTTTTTAATTGTGTGTGTGTGTGTGTGTGTGTGTGTGTGTGTGTGTGTGTGTGTGTGTGTGCGCACGCGCACCACAATTTTTGTGATCTTTCTAAACTGAGGAGTACATAGGTAGTAATGTTACAAAAAGAGAGTAGCAATACTAGGTGAAGTTTGCATTACACTTAAGTTTGATATAGAAAGTTAAAAATAATTGTTTAATCTTACATTATATTAAACCATACATATACTTTACAGTTATAGGAGATTTTTTCCATTGCAACTGAGAAACTCACACAAACTGTAAAATGAACTTTGCTAGAAGAAATTGTCTTGGAAGCTCCTTAAATGTGGATTTGGCCAACTTACATTTAATATGTGGAGGGAAAAAAAATTTTGTGCCAGTGCATTGCACCCTCTTCTGCACCATCGTCACATTTTTACAATTATTGTACAAATTATGCTTTCTCCTTGTACTGTACTCTCACGATAGTCACTAATTCCTTCATGCAACTCAGTATTTTTACTGATGAAACACAGAAGTGAAAATGTGTACTGAGTAATAGGGAAAAAATCCTGGCTAATCTTTGGCTTTTGAAACATCTAAAGTGACCGTAGCATGCTAAACCCAGAATAAATGATAGCTTTCTCACATAATTCTTTAAACGTTTGTGTATAAGCTATCTGATCAAAAGTATTAGGACATCTATTAATGGTTATTAATATGGTGTGTGTCCATCTTTCACATTTGTGAGGTCTTGAACTTTGCCGAGGACAGTTTCAATGAGGTGCTAACATTTGTGGAGGAATGGCAGCCAATTCTTCCTAAACATCCAAAACTAGAGAAATTAGTGATTTTGCTCACTGGGGTCTGGAGGAAATATGACTTTCTAACTCAACTCAAAGGTGTTTCATTGGATTCAAGGTGGGACTCTAGGCACACCACTGAATTTCAAAAATTTTATTTTTCACAAACCATCACCTCAAAGACGCTGCTTCATGACAGGGCGCATAGTCAACCTAATTAAACACTACTATGCTGTAAAGTGAGTTCATATCCTTCTGCATTTGGCGATTTTTTAAGCATAATAAGCAGACCACATCCTAACCATAAGAAAAACTCTGACATACTGTAATACCATCTCCTCTGTAATTCACTGTTGCAACTATAAATGATGGTGGTAACTTTCTCCAGACATTTGCCACACACAATCCCTTCCATCAAACTGCCACAGACTGTAGTGTGATTCATCACTTCAAATCACTTGCTTTCAGTCATCAATTATCCAGTGCTGTCACTTAGCACTGACTGCAGACATGTGGCTTATGAGAGACTCATCGGCATTGAACTCTATTGTTTTTAACCCCCTACACACAATCATTGAATTGCTGGTAGCATTTTAGAAATCACAAGTGATTCCTTCAGCTGATTTCTTGTAATTTTTTATACCCACTCTCCACAATGGTTGATGGTTTTTGTTCGTCAGTACATGAGGTTTGCCTAGTCTTCATTCATTTGTGGTTGTTTCTTTGCATTTTTACTTCACAATCACATCACTGCTCAGCAGTGTGGGATCCATACCAGATAGGGTTGATAGAGAAGATAGAGACGATCCAACGAAGAGCAGCGCACTTCGTTACAGGATCATTTAGTAATCGCGACAGCATTACGGAAATGATAGATAAACTCCAGTGGAAGGCTCTGTAGGAGAGACGCTCAGTAACTCGGTACGGGCTTTTGTTGAAGTTTCGAGAACATACCTTCACCGAGGAGTCAAGCAGTATATTGCTCGCTCCTATGTATATCTCGCGAAGAGACCATGAGGATAAAATCAGAGAGATTACAGCCCACACAGAGGCATACTGACAATCCTTCTTTCCACGAACAATAAGAGACTGGAATAGAAGGGAGAATCGATAGAGGTACTCAATGTACCCTCCGCCACACACCGTCAGCTGGCTTGCGGAGTATGGATGTAGATGTAGATGTAGATCAACAGTCGATTGTGGCAGCTTTAGAAGGGTTAAAATGCCCCTGATGGGTTTGCTGCTCAGGTGTTCAGGTAACATCCAATAGCTAGTCCCAGTTCGAAGTCACTGAGCTGTCCTGACCAACCCATTCTACTGACAACACAATATTGCAGACCATCTTTTATATTAGCATGTCTGTCTCTCATGATATCTAGTGGTCAGGTCAGCATTACAAAGGGATGTTGTCCTGATACTTTTGATCAAATACTCACTATCTACAGGCCCCCCCCCTCCAAATCTCCCCCCCTCCCCCACAAAATAAAGGAATCTCTGGAGTGGTAAGACTAAAATCCATGTCTTATGCATCCGACTACGGACCATTCTACAAAGCACAGTGATTAAGACACTGGAGCTCTATTTGGGGGATATGGACATGAATTCAGCTTTTCTGTGTTTTCCCTACCTCTTTCCCTTTTATTTAGCTTTTCCTTTGTTTTCTTACTAGTACATACCGTTTAAATTTTGTGAGTGTTTTTTGTATTTCAGAAGTTTGTTCTCGTGTTTTGTAAATGTATATTCAGGCAGTCAGTAGCACAGTAGTTGGCCATTTGTTTGTTTTGAAGACAAGTGTCCATTCAGTTCAGCCTAGTAAGCCACTTAGTCCAGCTCCAGTTGTCGCCTCTAACACATTTCCAGGGCAGCAAGTTATGTATTTAGCTCTTCTTGTGTTTTCATAGTAGTGTACATTGCTTAAATTTTGTGTGTGTTTTTGTATCTAAGAAGTTTAATCTTGTGTTTTGTAAGTGTAAATTCAGAGAGCCTGTAGCTCAGTTGTCACTTCTTCTGAATAGCGAGCTACACAGTTAATTAAGGTAGCAGCATCCATTGGTGACATGTCAAGTGGGGAAACAAATAGTAGTTCTACTTCCTCAGCTAGTCTTGCTAGGATGGCTAGGATGAAAGTGTGCTGTCTGCGTACACAGGAGTAACTGGCCACGGTTTGCGAACAGTTGAATGTGATACGGCTACATGCCTTGGAGTGTTGCACTGGCGGAGAATCTGGTGCATTGCACAGGTCACCTCAGGTGTTTCACCCAAAGGTTCTGCTGTTCAGGCACCTCCTACTGTACTAGATGTGGTGGATCTGCTCCCATGGCAACGTGAGTGGCAGAATGTAACATGTTCACGTCACTTGAGGTGGAGGGCCAATGTGGAGGCTGGCCATCTGGCCTCACCCTCATTCCTTCATCTGGGTCCAAGCAAGCACATGTGGGCAGCGGTTTGCTATAATCCATTCATCGTAAGAATAAACCTTATGTAAACAAACACAAACACGATGATTGACCAGTAGCACATGTACACTGGTGTTGCTATGCTCTTATTTATGTAGTAGATATCTTATTACCAAGTTACGTTAAATGAAACTTCAATATATGTAAATGTATTAACAGCCATCAATGTTTTTCTTAATCATGCTTTAGCTGCATAGTTTTTATTTCAAAAATTATGTACAGCCACAGCCTCTGCAGCGTTGTGCTATAATTGTTGCACTGTTAGGGTGCACTATGAAACTGACTGAGGCTACTTTCTGTTCTGTAGTGTGGAAAACGGTTAAAAAGTGCCGAGAAATAGGCCATTCTTAATATTTTTCATAAATTTATGGAGGTCATCGGCCTTGAAGTTTTCCCAGTGTTTTATATAATGCAGCTGATACACAAATCCAAACTTTAAGCGCAGTCGGTAGCATCATGTACAGTGAACTAAATGCGGTTATTTGTGCATTGTTTCAGATCTCCCCAGTATCAATTTTTTTCTCATTCAATTTGAAAAACTTGTATCTCGTATTTATATAACTCATCATCATTTATTATGAATAATGCACATCTTGTTTCTAATTACATACTGGTTGTGAAATTTCTGTTTCCACTTCAAATACAAATTCTTAATTATCGATATTTTATGAAAGACTATTCATAAAAGTTGTTTGAATTAAGAAAACATAACAATTTAATTTTTAAGGTAAAAATAAAAAACCAAATCCTCTTTATTTGGACTATGTCCATCATTTTATACCACAGAGGTAGATAAGTATCATAGAAACATGAAAAACAATCTTTTCACAGCATCGAGCACATAATACAAATGCTGCATTTTTACATTTGCTACTGTACCATTACAATATGAACCCAACAGAACTGATGTGGAGCCAAGCTGCGGGATTTGGCCCAAGAAGTAACAAGACTGTTAAGCTGTCGTACGTACTGGAACTAACGCATGCAGCTTTTTCACACGTCACTGCCAAACACTGGCAGGATATAGAACGGCTGTCATAAAAGAAGAAGAGAAAATGCTGCGCCTGGTTGGCTTCGTGGATTCTGTTATTGACAGACTCATTATCAACATAGCAAGTGACACTTCCAGAACTGAAATGTATTTCTCAGATTTGGATGAGGAAGGAGTTAAGTAATTACCAAACAACTGACTGTAAGTAATAACTTCAGTTGCTTCAATATTTAACTATACGGTGAAATCCTTCAGTACTCTCTTACATTACACAGAGCATATGCAGAAAAATAACCCTGTGGTTAAGTCAGGAATTTTTATCATTTTTGTTTTTAATCACAATAGTACGGTAGCTAAAAAAGATAATGAGTTGCGGTTTTCATCTAGTCGTCTAAGGAGCACATTGTGGGAGATTTGCAGTATATTACTTTATTCTGCTTAAAAATTAAATGACATTCAAAGCTTTATTGCTCCTCTGTTTGTCTCTTGTTACGTGTGAACTGCAACTGGCCACGTCACTGCAGGCTAGCTGTACCAGCTGACCTGCCAGTACTGTCCAAGTTTAATGTGTCAGTAAAGCTGTTGTCCCATATCATCGCTAAGTAAACATGCGCGTAACGCACAGCACAAAACCTACCCTTATCATCTTACTTGACAGTACTTGAGACAGCTCGGCTGCAGTCCCACATGAAATGGAAATCCAATGAAGTTCCAGCAAACATGGAAGAATACATAGTGCAATGTTTACATCAGGTTTATTCTTGTGATGACTGGATTATAGTTATTGGGAGCTAGTGCATTAAAGTGCCCCTAGGAAGATAGTGCTCAGGGCTAGAAAGCAAGCCAATGTGTACTCCTCATGTCTGCCAAATGGCTCATCCAAGACATGGAGGTGGCCTTCCCTGCTGTTGAGCATGCAGGGCGCAGTAATCTGCAAGTTATAGCTCACGTCGGCACCAACAACACCTGTTGCATGTGTTCTGAGGCTATCCTCAATTTATAAAGGCGGCTGGTGGAGGGAGTGAAGACTGCTGGTCTAGCAGGCACTGTGCAACCGGAGCTTGCAATTTGTAGTGTTGTTCCCAGAGTTGATCAGCGTCCTTTGGTATGGAGCCACGTTGAGGGTCTCAACCAAAGACTTTGTCAACTCTGATGGTCCTGGCTGCAGATTTCTAGAAATATGTTATGGGTGGGGAATTGTAGGACCCCCTCGACAGGTCAGGAATGCACTGTATAATGGAAGTAGCTACTTTGGTAGCACAGTACTTGTGAAGTGCACATCAGGGTTTTTTAGGCTAGACAGTAGTTTGGATGTACTATTGTGAACACTCACCAGTCGATTTGCAGATATGGACTATAGACTGTATTCAGAGTAAAGATACTTCAACTGTCAAAATTTTATCAGTAAACTGTCAAAGTAGTCATAACACATTTCCCGAATTTACTGCTCTTGAGGAAAGTACTCGTGCTCAAAAAACCTGAAGTATAAAGCTAAGAGATACTTAATGAATCAGGGAATGTTTATCAGAAGGACAGACTAGCCACCCTAGGATGGGGAGTGTTCACTACAATTGAAATAAAACAACCCTTTTGTTTTAAATTCCTGTTTTGAAAGTTCCGTCATTCCAATGGTATCTGATTAGTGATTTCACGTAAAATGTTAAATTTCATAAAATTTATTATTCCATTTGTTTACTAGTAGGTCTTGCTTGCCCAATATATGTTTGCAATATTTTGCATTTACAAATGAAGTCATAATTAAGAAAATTTAGGTTAGCATTATTATCTTTCCGTATTTTATATAATATGATGTATATCCTGTGTAAAAGTCTTTTTTATTGTATACACCAGTTTCAGCATAAAATAAGCAAGGTTTTGTGGATAGTTACTCATAAAAATGTTAAACTTTTAATTGTTAATTTAATAAATTTGCACGGTAGTTTTGTTGACTTGATTGTTAAAAAACATAAATAGGAGGAGCACAAGGCTCAAGAATGGTCAGTTGGAGACAGGTTTGCGACGCAACCACTCTGTTGCACTTCTGTGCAATAATCTAACTGTTGTAATACAGTATTGTGACTATGTAGCCTGTTATGTGGAGTGGGCTCCCACTAAGAAGAAATGGTGTAGCTTGTCATAAATAAACCACTATAAAACAACTTGGTACCTGGATTATTTCATGGAATTCACGTGTTCCAGTTAGCAGATGAAATGGACCGAGACAACTACTTCAGCAGCAGCAGCCAGCAGGAAGCAGATTACTCGAGTTACACCTAACTAAGATACATGTAAGAAATCAACTGAACTACATAAGTGTCACTGCAGAACTAATTACTAAAGGTGTAATTTTTTTGGAAACTGTTCTAGCAGTAAACATTTGCATTTGTCTCAAAGTAATTCTTTGAGTGGTGGAGGGCAATGTGATCAGTAAGAAACACCCCCATGATCACACATTTCTTGATGTCAATGGAACACAAGAATAACAACAAATTTTTGTAGTTTTTTGTTTAAATCAAATAATCTCTTTTCAATGTTGAAAATTTTCACCCCAGTAAAAATTTCACTGTTTTCTCAACGTAACACCTGTTTCGTTACACAGATGACAAAAATACTGTCTCTATTGGGGCTGAAATTGAATGTGACAGTGAAGTTACCTGGCCTATACTGAACACCAGATTTTGATGTCCGAGCTCTAGAGTCATTCAAAGAATGTCTTTGGTCAGTAGCCATAAATACCCAGATAATACATTGCTAGTTGGAGGCGACTTCAAGCTAACGATTATAGACTGGGATGTCATTGCAGAGGGGACAGACGGACAGCCATACCAAGTACTTCTGAACAATTTTCTGAAAACTGTCTTGTGCAGCTAGTTCAGTAGCCCACACACAATGGAAATGTCTTAGGCCTTGCAGCTACAAATAGGCTGGACCTTACTGATGGCATCAGTACAGAGACGATTAGTGATCTTACCATCATAGTGGCTGTGGTTACAAAAGTTATTAAATCAGTCATGAAGATCAGAAGACCATTTCTGTTAGAAAGAGCAGGTAATCAGCAGTTAGTATCTCACATAGACCATGAATATCAATAATTTAGTTCCAGTATAATGGACACAGAGGAATTATGGACAACGGTTAAACAGATCGAAAAATCGCACTGTGGACAATTATGAGCTTATAAGTGGATTAGAGGTAGAAAAGATCCACCATGTTTCAGCAATGAAATTCAAAAAATGCTTGGGAAGCAGAGGCTGTTGCACTTTCAGTTCAAAAAAGAACTTGCAAATGATGACAGGCAAAGGTTAGTAGAGATTTGGATGTTCGTGAAAAGATCTACACACAAAGCAAACAACAACAACTATACTGTCATCTCTCTGCAAAAGATCTGGCTGAGAACCTGAAAAAAATTCTGTTTCTATGTAAAATTGATAGGCGGTTCTAAGACTTCCATCCACACAGTCACTGACCATCTGGTGTGGCAGCAGCTGAAGATAGGAAAATGAAAGCTAAATGTTTAAATACTATCTTTACAAAATCGTTCATGCAGGAGAATCATGCAAACCATTTTTTGACTGTATGGATGACATAGTACTAAATATTCTCGGTGAAGAGAAACAAATGAAAGAGTTAAGAACAAATAAGCTCCCAGGACCGGATGGAATCCTAATTCAGTTTTATGAAGACATTGGTCACCTACTTAACTTGCACTTCTTGTGCATCTCTCTCACCTAGCACAAAGTCCCAAGCAACTGGCAAAAAGTGCGGCAGACTCCTGTATATAACAAGGGTAAAAGAACAAACCTGCAAAGTTACAAACCAATGTTTGTCACTAAATGGTAGAACATATTCTGAGTTCAAATATAATAAACGTTCTAGAGACTGAAAAGCTGATGTCCAAGAATCAGCATATTTTCAGAAAGCACTGCTCGTGTGAAACTCAGCTTGCCTTTTTCTTACTTGATATACTGCAAACTATGGATGAAGAGCAACAAGCAGTTTCCATACTACTAGATTTCCGAGAAGCATATGACATGGTACTGAGCTGCACACTATTAACAAAGGCACGAGCATACTGAATAGGTTCTCAGATATGAGAGCGGCTTGAGGACTTCTGAAGTCAGAGTGCCTGAGGTAAGTATAATAGGACCTTTATTGTTTTCAATATACAAAATGATCTCCGGGACAGTGTAAGCAGCAATCTGGGGTTGTTGCTGATGATGTGGTGTATGGGAAGGTGTCAAAGATGGGTGACTGTAGGATGATACAAGATGACGACAAAACTTCTAGTTGGTGTGATGAATTGCAGCTGGCTCTAAATATAGGGAAATATAAGTTAATTAGGATGAGTAGGAAACAAAAACCCATAACATTCAGATATGGCATTAGTGGTGTCCTGCTTGTCATTTAAATATTCGGGTGTAAAGTTGCAAAGGGATATGAAATGGAATGAGCATGTGAGGATTGCGGTAGGGAAGGTGAATAGTCAACTTTGGTTTATTGGGAGAATTTTAAGGAAATGTGGTTCACCTGTAAAGGAAACCACATATAGGACATTAGTGTGAACTATTGTTGAGTACTGATCAAGTCTTTGGGATCCACACGAGGTCAGACTGAAGGAAGACACTGAAGTAATTTCAGAGGCAGGCTGCTAGGTTTCAACAACACACAAGTGTTTCAGAGATGCCTTGGGAGCTCAAATGGAATGCCTGGAAGGAAAGTGATGTTCTTTCAAGAAATACTATTCAGAAAATTTAGAGAACTGGCATTTGAAGCTGACTGTAGAATGATCCACTGCTGTCAATATATATTTCACCTAAGGACAATGAAGATAAGATACAAGACATTAGTGCCCATATGCACACACACACACACACACACACACACACACACACACACACACACAGTATTTTTCCCTCACTCTATCTTTGAGTGGAACAGGAAAGGAAATGGCTGGTAGTGTACAGAATAACCTCGGGTACACACCATACGATAGTTTACAGAGTATGTACATGGATACAGATTTAAGGCAAATGAACATGGATGACATTTTTTTCCCTATGGAAAGTTGTGTTCCATTTCTAATGAGCTCATTACTGACTGGACACTAGGCTGTGAGCTTCCTTTCTTTTCTAAGGAGCAACTGGCAACTCTCGTGCATAAAGCTGACAACTTCTCCAACACTCTTAGGGTCCCCCTTTCTGTGACTGCCAATGAGAAGTTGTCACTTCAACATGTAACCGCAAATGTAAATTGCTGCAAAAATGAAATTTCTACTGTTGTTGCCATCCAAATGGCAGCAAAATAGCAAATCAATAATCACCAGATGGTTATCACTAAAAAAGGAGGGGGCCGATGCTGGATTAAGTTTGAAATAGATGCCGCATATGCTACTCCCATGTTCAACAATAGAACTGTGGCTCCAAGATCACTACATTAGTGTTGAATCAAAAAATCTGGTAGCAAATTCTGGAGGAAATATATTATTTATCAATTTCAGGAAAGTAATAACTAATTGATAATACGACATTAAGAGAAGCCTCCAGAAATGGTAAAGAGGATACTTCATCACTTGCTTATCCAGCCACAAGTTTTGCTGCTCCTATGAGTGACTGGTGATACAATTTGGGGCAAAAATTATACTGAAAATGTGGCATCTAAAATAGTTAAAGTGATGAAATCTGAAAAAAGCATATATGTGAACTTATTTATAAAAAAAGTAATGTATTTATCAAACTGTATTGTGTTTCTTTCTCAAAGCATAAATAATTGATTGTGTTGACAACAACTATAATGTATCACTAGTGGCAGTTAAATCAGACGAAACATAAAATACTAAAGGAACAAATATTGTAAGACTTACTCTAAAAGATATTTCCAAGTTTTCACCACCCCAAATATTCATCCCAGAATCATATTCTCCAAGTTCATGGAAGTAGTCTTTCTGTATAGCGAACAGCCCTCCTGCCATTGTTGGAGACCTGGGAAAAAGAGTGTCACGTCATTATACAACATATTAATTTCAACAGGTAGATAATGATTGAAATATTTATCATTGTATCATAAAAATGAAAATATGGAAGAGAATCATGTCACCCCGTATTTTTGTTACATGTTGAGTCTGTATGTTATACTTTTACATGAATCAGTCTTTACATTTAGTGATCAAGAACTTTTATTTTGTTTATACAGAAAAAATCCCCCCACACAGAGAAGCAAAATATAATTTCATTCACAACAGAAGACACAGTCACACAACATTCACTATTTAGACAACAAAACAAAAATTAAATTTTACTAACTTTATTGGTTTAATGAAGTCCATTGGTTCTGTGAGTGTCCCGGGAGGCAAGTTATCCCACTTGAAGTGTAGTCCCCAGTTGAAACCACCGCGGACTAGGGGTGAGGATTTGTATTCAAATGTGTCAGCACCAATAATGTCTATTATTGGAACTGCAATAGCAGTTGGTGAGTCTGCGATTGTTGTCAGTAATGGAGACAACCAACCTTCATTCACTTCCACATGGCTGTCCAAGAACACCAGCACCTGCATTGATTTGATATGCATGTACCAGTAATTAATCCAAAATTGTATGAAACACTACACAATTCAAATAAAAGGAAACTAGCTTTCAAGCAGTAGCTCTCTCTCTAGTAATAGCACACACAGTCTCACACATAACCACATAAACATAGGCAAGTCTTGCTTTGGTCAACGAAGTGCGTATTTGTGTGTGTATGTGGTTGTGAGTGTGAATGTGTGTACTATTTCTAGAAAAAGAGCTAGTGCTTGAAAGAAAGTGTGAATGCTGCTTTCTGTTATGTTTCTGTGCTGCATGCATCAATCCATTATAGCTACGTGGTTGCCTTGTCCTTATTTCACACAGTGCTCCATCCAGGAATTCCCATTATTGTTATAATATCATTATATTCATTTGTTTTGCATTTGTACAATGGTAATGTGCCAAGTAAAGATCTTTGTCCAGTCCAGTGCAAAATTTTCATCTGCCAGGTAAGTTCATTAACTTCTTTGTTGGGAAAAATTTATAACCTTCAGCTGGTGAAAATCTACACTACGTCTACACTTCAACAATCACGAAATTGATGGCTGAATTAAAAGATGGTCATAGCTCTAACCACAATGAAAATAATGATAAAGTGCCCAGAATGTTACTGCTCAATCAGCACAGGTACCTCATTCACTTCCATGTTAAGAACGTCTCATCTTGTACCCATGCAATTGCTTTACACGTGACATTTCTTCTATAGGCAAGTAACACCATATCTTCACATTGAGCGTCTTCCTATACAGTGTGTTTGGAAAGTCCCATTACAAATTTCTAGGGCTTGCAGAGGGGAGTGAGTACACAATATTTCAAATATGAACCAATGTCCGAAAACTTACCATTTCTGTTCTACAACAGTTGTAATTTGAACAATTCTCATCTACTTCTGCTTGAGAAACTGAATACGGCATGATACAGAACAATTATTAGGTAACAATTCAAAATAAAAAATAATGAAACATCCATTTATCACTTAAGCACATGTTTTTAACACTTATAAACATTATGTGTTTACATTAATCCAAAACAAAAAAGAACCAAGTATACTGTACATACAGAACAGTCCAGATGCATTACAACAATGGCTCAATGTGGAGACCACCAATGTTGTTCTGTTATGTTTCCTTTCAAATTGTTACCTAATAATTGTACTGTGTCACACCTAATTCAGTTCCTCGAGCAGAAGTGAATGAGTTAAACATCTGAACTGAAACTATCTTAAAATGGAAATTGTACATTCCAGACAAGGGTTCCTATTCAAAATAGTATGCAATCATTTCCTCTCTACGAATCCTAGAAGTTTGTAACGGAAATTTCCGTACAATCTGTATTATTGTGTTTGGCTTATCAATCTTTGAAAAATTAAATAGCTGTCTGCATATGACAATGATTAAAAACAAGGGAAGAAAAAAATTAGAACTAATAAACATTTATTCTCAGTACACTCAATTACTGAAACAATGGTCACTTCAATACAAATTCAAATATGACACTTAACACATAGGTTACATCTATACTTAACTCTGAGGCTAGTTTGAAAACTGGACTGCTTCTCTAGGCACATTCCTACTGGACATGGTACGCCCTGCACTTTTTTCGTGCATCGAACTCAGCGACACAGTCATTTATAGGGCATTCTGATGTTGAACACAGATGCTGAACAAAGGCCCAACTTCGCATTTTTCACATTTGCAAATAATTGTAAGTGGCGAAAGAAATTATGAGTGACATAAAACAGATCTTAGGAGCAACTGGGGACTGAACTTCACAACTTTGTATCTGCAGTCTGACACTTACCTATTTAGCCACAAACCCTCATTACGTAATCTTGGATAACACTACTGATACTCACAATGAATTCCATTTACACTCCTATACCTCAGAACACTTGACATTGGAAAAGAAACACAAGTATTGATTACCTATAGTTTTATATTACTTGCACCTGCATTTGTATGTGTGTGAGAATTCTTCCTGTGTTAGCGAAAAATCATCACGAATCATACTCTTTAGACAACTGGAGCTATTTCTATTCCTTGTGTTATTTATTCCTTCACAAATGTAAAAATTAAATGACTTCAGCAAGAATATTTTATGATTAATTAATGCAAACACATTGTCAAGTGCAAAGGAAGAGCCATGAATTGTCACACACACTACCCAGAAATATCTAACAGATACTTTTACTGTTATACATTTCCTCCACCTGCTGATCCCCTTCCCTGCTTCCACTCCAGTACTACACACATTGTATAGCCTGCCAAAACACCTGCAGCATAGTCCTTTTCTCTTATGTATTTCTCTCCTCTCTCACCCTGTCACCCCCCCATCCTAAGCAATGCTTCACCTAGCAGCTTTACACTGTCCCCAACACGTCCCTGCACACTCCCACAGGCAGCACTAGCATCTTCCCCCACCCTACCACGGTAGTCTCCTCCCTCTACTCACCCCACACTTCTTCTGAACACCTGCTACCCACCTTAGCAATGATTCCTGCTTACCTCAGACACAGTCACAATCGGGCCTAACATCCAGAGACAACAATGGCAATTAGTGTGTGATTTGTGTTTGTGTGCTGCGAGTTTACTGCATCTGGTGAAGGACTTAAGCCGATACCAGAATATACTAGCATTCTTTTTCATTGTGTCATAGAGCTATTGATTAAACATGGCTCCATACAGGTTGTCAAATTTATCTGTGGTATTCAGCTGTGTGGCATAATTTTTTATCCTGAACCACACTGACCAAAATATTGTGTTACTGAAATGCTCATTCTTGTGACCTGGCTGATACACTAAACACCAGAAATAAGAGAAAATTTGAACTTCATACTTTTAAAGTATTCAAAGTTAACTAAATACAGTACAAAATGACCAAAAATTCTTTTACAACACATATACATATCACCCCCTTCTCATCCCCGTCCTCATCTTCTACACCTCCTCCCCCTTTCCCTGTCCGTCTCCCTGCTCATTCTGTGTATCTCCCCCCCCCCCTCCAATCTGTTTGTCATCTCCTCCTCCCTCCCTCTCTGTCCATCTTCTCCACTACCTTCTCCCTATCTGTCTCCTCCCCTCCCCCCTAAATTTATCTGCCTCCAAACTCACCCTTACTCTGTCTGTATTTTTGTCGTCCCTCTCTTTGTCCTCTTCCCCCTCTCCCTGTCCATCTGCTTCTCCCCTTTCTCTATATATGTCCTCATCTCTCCCCTGCCTGTCCAGATCTTTGTGCCCTCCCTCCCCCTCCCACCATGTTGTTGTTGCATGCTTTTCCTTGTTCTGTCTCCTCCTTGCCCCTCTCTTTGCCCTTTCCCTCCTTCCCCTCTCTGTCCATGTCTCCCCCCCCCCCCCTTCCACCTTCTATAGTGTCCCATTTTCAACCCCACCTTCACCCAACAGGAAGTCGGTGGTTCTTACTCCCACAATAGTTATTTTCAGACAGTGAGTGTTAGGTGTAGCAAGTTTGGTTGAAATCGATCAAGTCATTTAGGAGGAGATGTCGAACTTACAAATACACGTGTCTAAAATAAATGTACCACAGATCTCAGTTACAGCTATGAATGTTTCACTCACCTTGCCCTTGCTGGCTGAAGCTCCAAACATTCTAGCACGGATAAGTCCCTCTCTTCTTGGTGTCCGCAATAGCATCACATTAGCAGGGAAATGTGAAGAGACATAGTTTCTCACTTCATCATGCAAGCCATCTGACACACACCAACAAAATTTAAAAGTAAAATTGAACGTCTGTCCCCTATCCCCAACAAAAAGGTGTTGGAGAGCAAATAGAGAAGTTGGGTGAGGGAAAGAGGGATAGGGGTGAGTGACAGAGAGAAATGAGTGCTTGAAGTGTTGGGGTAATGGGGGGGGGGGGGGGGGGGGAGATTATATATACCGTATTTACTCGAATCTAAGCCATACTTTGTTTCTGGTTTTTGTAATCCAAAAAACCGCCTCCGGCTTAGAATCGAGTGCAAAGTAATGGGAAATTCTGAAAAATGTTGGTAGGTGCCACCACAACTAACTTCTGCCGTCAAATATATGTGGACATACTTTGCAGGCACAAAGATAAATACTGGTGCCAAAACCTCTGCGTCACTAAATAATAATAAATAAAATAAATAAAAAAATAAAAATAAAATAAACATTATGCCGTGTATTCCTTAGTGTTTGCTACTATCTCATTTAAATCTTGTCTGCCTAAAAAAACTATAATACTAGAGTGAGACAACAGCAAATGCGGAAGAATATAAATATCATGCCATGTTTATATTCGTATTATTCTTCTGCTGAATAGTGGTATATTCAGAAATGAAGCACAGTAACTGACAAGATTTTTAAATTTAAGATGACTTTAATTTCTGTGCAGAAGGTAATGTACTAAAGAAGCGTCTGCAAACATTTTCAAACGGAGAAAATTTTTCGCTAAACTCTCATTCAGAACATCTTCTACAGTCTATTATTTGGTTCTTGTTGATTATTATCAAAGAAAGCAACAGTGTAAGTAACAACAAATAGCAGACTTTTGCCATTGTTTCACTCATGAGACAATTGCTCCCTTTTTTGTTTTATTGTAAGCCACGGCATTGCGCACAAAAGCAAGCCATGCCACGAGCGGCAACAGGTCATGAACACTGAGTATCAGAATGTGACAAACAATGCACGACACAGTACAATAATGCGTTTTCAGCTTAGAGTGACATAAACACCTATAACAAAGAGAATGGCACTTATCAGATCATAGCAAAATAAGCAATCGATTCAAACCAGATGAACCATGTGAAAAAGGAAGAGTACCCATATAAATACAGGCAGAGCGCCTGACACATGGCAATGGCTACTTGGTAAAGCTTAACTGTTAAGCTTACGACTCAAACCAAAATACTGTAGCTGTATTCAAAAAGATTTCGGGCTTGCAGCCTGGTTGTCGTGGTAGCTGTGTCTTCATCCATTCGGCCTCAGTTGTGTTTCATGTTACAACGGACCGACTTTGTTTCCATTTGGAGGGGCACTCGAAAACTTTTCTCTCACCTTGAATTTTGAGTCTCAAATTTCAGAGCAGCTTAGATTCGGGAAATTTTTTTCTTCGATTTCGATTCTCATTTTTCAGGTGCAGCTTAGATTCGAGTGTGGCTTAGATTCAAGTAAATACAGTACACACACACACACACACACACACACACACACACACACACACACACACACACACACACACACACACAAACGCACACAAACAGTTGCCAATGAAGTATTTATATATACACAAAAAACTTTTTTGGTACAACTAGCTTTATTGTTTCTCAAATATTTGCCTTTGAAATTGATACATTTTTACATGTATATGAACTCATTCTAGAAAATTCTGCCTCTCTAACACTCAAAAAAAAAAGGGTTATGATAAAGATTTTGAGGTGATGAAAAATCACATTCCACACCTTTTCTGTTTGACATGAGAGAACTAAAAGAAGTTGTTAGGTGATAAATCACGTGAATAGGGGAAATGACGTTATGAGGCATGTCCAAAAGTAAGAATACTGACCCTCTGATTCTAAAAGGAATATTTTTTGACAAAGTAAATAGCATTGTTTTAAGGACAAGGTGTTGGCAGTAGATCGCACACTCATTTGTCTAAGTCCGCTCAAAACTCTTGTTGTTTTGCCACACTGAACATCTATTTCAAATCCTGCCAGCTGTGAGTTGAGAGGAGTTATCTACTTACTTCTTCCAAAGGGAAATGTGCTGTTCCAGATTTTTAACAAAATCAATACTGTTTATGGGGATGGTGTGATGTATCATCTCATGTGCACAATTGGTGCCGAGTTTAAAGCTGGCAGAACAAATGTTCACGATAAACAAAGGACTGGGTGTCCATCAATGAAGATTGATTTTGGATGAGAGTAATGTATTGTTTCCAAAAATCTCTAGTTCTCTTCTGCATGTAGTCATTACTGATACACTTCATTTTTGAAATGTGTGTGCAAGGCAGATACCAAAACAGCTCACAGACCAACAAAAAGTCAAAGAATCACATCTTCATCAGATTGTTTTGAATGCTTTGAACTAGAAGGTGAACAATTTCTTGACTCTAGTGTGACTGGCATTGAGGGGCTGGGTGCCCATCAGCTTCCTAAGATGAAAGACAATCAATGCAGTAACGCCATCCTTCTGCACCATCAGCAAAAAAATTGAAACTCATTGCAGCATGGCCTGTCTTCCCCCAAGAGGAACAATTAATGCTGCGGTAGTATGGTGAAACCGAAAAAAAAAAAAAAAATTACTGATGGTGTTACAGAACATAAGAAGGGGAATGTTAACAAAGATAGTGTCCCTACACAGCCAGTGCCATAAATTGACTCCTGGATTCATTTGGTAGGGCATCAACAACCACTAGCTCATATCCCTGATCTGGCACCTTCAGATTTTCATTTTTTCACCTCTCTGAAGTTGTTTATAGGTGGCAAAAGGTTTGCTGCTGATGATGTGGTCCACATTGCCATTAAACATTGGACGAGAGAGATGGCACGAGACTTTTTAACGAAGAAAGCTCATTTCTCAGCTCATAAACTACATTGAGAATAAAGGCAACAGTGTTGAAAAATAATGTGTCATGTACATCTGTGAAGCTGTATATTTTTCATAAATATGCTGCCTTTTCAATTTTCAGACAATTAGGTGATATCAGTTTCTGGAAATGTCCTGTCAACATGCCCTGAATATGTTTTTATCCGTCAAATAATTAAGTGACAGTAGACATTGTCAGTAACAGCTGATTTTGTCATGCTCAAGAATTTGTCTTATGTTTTGATGATTCTTGTAAATCTTCTCAGCATTAATAGTTCTTCGATCTTCTAATGCAATGGTCACATGATCAGTATAATGAAAGAAACAGCTTTCTTGCTTCACAAACAAATAAAGTTGTTGGTTTATGTTCAACTTTAAAACACTTTAGTGCTGCTTAGCTTCTAGCTCATGTGACTATATCCAAGGTTAACCTCTTGTTAAAATGCTATATGTGGATTTTACATTGCTTTGGTTAAATTTTTTGAGCAGTTCCTTGCACCAAATGACATGAGCCTGTTTAAGAATTTCTGAGAATCTATTAGGATCACAAACAATGGAAAATCAAGGATGGAACGTAACAATATGAGAAGGAAAGTTGCTACTCATCACATAGCGGAGATGCTGAGACGCAGATAGGCACATCTGCCTACCTGCAACTCAGCATCTCTGCTATATGGTGAGTAGCAACTTTCCTCTCATAATACTATTAGGAACACATATTTTTCAAATGTACATTATCCTGAAAAATCAAATGAACTGCAGTATTTGATATGACTAAGGATACCTCTATCTCACAGTAAGTCATATGATGAACCTCAAACCACAACAACTGATTTTATCTAACCTTCACTGACAATAAAATTCTGCAAACCACTTATGAACAGACTTTTCTGAAGGCAACTGATTACCCAAAGTTGAATGAATCAATTTGAGACATTGTTGAAGAAGACAATCTTCAATCCACAAGACTTACATCAGGCCAGAACTCATAAGAGCATGGTCCAGCTAGATTATGATTTGCAAGGGAATATTGTGGCTGTGGAGTACAACAATGTGGACAAGTGCTGTTCACAGGTGATTACAGTTCAAACTGTGACTCACCAAACAGCAGTGAGAGGATCTGGAGAAGTCTTGGAGAAATGTATTCCTCTTCCACATTCTCAACCAGGTTGCCTTTTCAGGGTGGTTCTCCAATGGCTTGGGCAGGAATCAATATGACTGCAAGAACAGATTTTGGGCTTTGTGGAACTTGTGAGCCTTACAGCACATCGATAAGTGAAGGAAATTATTTTGCAACATGTTGTACCATTCACTTCATTAATTGGTTACAAAGCAATGCATGCCCACATGCTGCGAGAATTGTGCACAAGTCATTGAATTAAATAGTCATTCATGCTGTTGCTTGGCCTGCTTGAAGCCCAGATTTGAATCTTGTTGAGCATATATGGGATAAGGGTCCATCTGCACTATTTGGAGGCACTACACAACCTTCAGGAGCCATCCTGAAAGAATGGGAGACGATTCCCCATGAGAATATTTCAGCAATCATGACCATGCCAGAAAGGCTGGATGCCATGAGTAGTGCAAGAGGTGGTAAAACACATTTTTGAAGGTGTGAAGACATGTCAGTGAGGTGAAGTGTAAAAACTGAAACAGAAGAGTATTTCCTTCATGAGCTTCCTCAAAGTTTGCTTGAAGTGTGAATCCATTCATGTTAGTTCCAAATCTATATCTTAACTTGTTTATAACTGCCTATTTTTTTTTATTTTTAGACCCCAGATGAGATTGTAGCACAATATTTTATCATCAATAGTAGACTACGGTCATGAAATGACTGGAATTTAAAATAAATGTTTTTTAAGAAAATGTAGGGTTGCATTTTTCGTGTCAGTTGTTGTATTTATTTTCTGTGTGTTCACTGAGTTTTTTCTTCATTTTTATCTACAACTTGGAATTTTATTTTATTTCATAATTGTTCATAGAGGTGCTGTTGACTGGGGGCTATTTTTTTTTAAAAAGTGGTTCAATGGTTATAATGAATCTAATTTTAGATTTAGTATCTCTTATTGTTTACTCATTATAATGAGGATCTAGTGAAATGAACATAAATCATTTTATTTTTATTGCTTTAATATTTATTCTTTCAGTACGGCTTTTGAGTATTAGTCCAAATTTGATTAGAATTTTGTTAGGCTGACATGGTTTGTGATTAGTTTCTTTCTGTTTAGTCATTTGCCATCAGAATGTAAAGTCTTACACTGTAGGTGTACAAACAGCTATATCTAACTGTACTGGTGATGTTTCTATTTTAATTTTTATTTCTTGAATACTAAATTTTGGAGGTTGAAATTACATTCATTGTTATGATTTTATTTCTAATTCTTTTTAAAATGAAGCTTATTTCAACATTAATTGTTTCGTCAGCTATAACTATGACAGTTCAAACTACATTTTCTTCTTGACTTCCTACTTCTGTCCCTGTATTCTTCTACTGCTGGTGTTAACTTGTTGATTATTTTTAGACCTGTATTTGAGACATATAATTGTGATTGCTTTTTATTATTATTTGGTCATATAACAATTTTTATGACTGATTTGATGGTAGTTTTGAATTTAATTTAAAATTATTGCTTTTCAAGTTTAAGGCGAATTGGTTTAATAATAAGATTTTTCACTACAGGTTACCCAAATCTTAATTTTTTTCATTTAAGTTGGCTTATGCTTTAAAAAAGGCTTTATTATTTATATGTATGGATTCTTAAAGGATTATCAAGATGATAATGAGCGTATGGCATTGGTAGCCAGGAGACCCCTCGCAGGGCGGTTCGGCCACTGCTCCACAAGTTCTTTAACGTCAATACGGCGACATGCGAGTGAATGAGGATGAAATGATGATGAAAGACACACAACACCGTGTCATCTCGAGGTAGAGAAAATCCCTGACCCTGCCAGGAATCGAACCCGGGACCCCGTGCGCGGGAAGCGAGGATGCTACCGCAAGACAACGAGCCGCGGACATTATCAAGATATTCAATTAATAGGGACAATTGTTAATTTCTTGCCTTTAACTTCTGCTCCAATGTTTCCAGTTTGTACTATATAGTATACCTTTTATAGGTGGTTTTACTCCAAAGGTACAATTCTTGAGTTAATTTCCTGAAGATAAGTTAAGTGTTTACTAATTTTTTTATTTAGTTTTTCTCCCAATTTTACAGCTCCTAATTTTTTAATTTATTTTATAATTCAATATCTGATGATGTTATTTATAAGTTTTATTCCAGTTTTTCTTGTGATAATAAGGATTATTCCAGAGTGCACATGTTGTGAGGCAGCCACTGAAATTGAGCATGCTGTGTTCAGCTGCATGTTGTGCAACCGGGTGGTCAACTTTGTTCTTGGCAACAGTTTGACACTGGCCATTCAGCCTAGTGAAACGTTGGATGGTACTTATACCAATATGACAAGCTGTGAAATGTTTGCAGCTAAGTTGGTATATGGCATGGCTGCTTTCACAGGTGGCCCTGCCTCAGACCAGATAGAATAAGCCTGCGACAGGACTGGAATAGGAACTGCTGGGTCGTTAGATTTGGCAGGTCTTGTACTTGGGTCTTCCACAGGGAAATGCTCCCTTTGGCAAGGGGTTGGGATCGGAAGTGGCATAGGGACGGATTAGGATGTTGTGAAGGTTGAATGGACGATGGAACACCACTTTAGGAGGGGTAAGAAGGACCTTGGATAGGATGTCCCCCATTTCAGGGCATGGTGAGAGAGAGTATGCTTCAGCATACTAGGCAAGGGAGTCCTCATCATAACAGAATTTCGTCCACACATGGCTAGGCAGTATAGCAGGGATTTTTTGGTGCGGAAGGGATGGCTGTTGTCGAAATGCAGGTACTGTTGATGGTTAGTGGGTTTAATGTGGGCACAGATGTGGATAGAGCCATCAGAAAGGTAAAGGTCAATGTTCCGGGAGGTGGCACATTTGGTTGAGGCAGACCAGGTGAAACAGATGAGAGAGTAGTAGTTGTGGCTGTGAAGGAATGAGGATAGGGTGTCTTGACCCTTAGTCCATATCATGCAGATATTAATGAATCTGACAAGAGGTTGGGAGTTTTGTGAGGTTGGGAAGGATTTCTATAGATGGCACATGAACACGATGTATAAGCAGACAAGAAAAAACAAAAAGTACCTGGATTTCCTGGCTAAAAATACACTTTTTCCCAGGTGAAAACACTTTTTCCATATTAAGTGACAGTTTACTTTCCCTTGGGGGAAAGATCTTTCCTGTACAGCAATATGTACACTTTATATTTTCATATTACGAAAGTATAGCACTTTACTAAGCCAATCATAGCTTCTGTCACGTGATCTCTCCAGCCAATAATGGCATATATTCAGATCATAGGACACGTGATGTAGTCAGCCAGTAGCAACATCACTGTTCATTAGCGCAAATACAAAAAGTTAATGGTAGCTACAAGAAAAGCTAAGCTTTCACATATAATATTGGTCTTCTTTGTGTGCGTTTCATTTTAATATACATAACACAAGTGAGCCAATAAAATTTTAAATAATGGCACAAATGTCTGGTCTTCTAGGATTGAAATTCTTCTACTTTAAATGAGACTCAAATGCACTGTGATTTAAGAAATTCAAAGCACAGTCACATATGTAATGTAATTCATCTTGCGTACAATGAAATTTATTTCGAATCTAACACTTTTCAACCAGCATTGGCAATATTTTTCCATGACCTGTTAGAATTCATTTCAGCAGTTGTCAGAGAGTATCAGAAAATGACATTACTGAGTATGCACAGCAACAATGACATAGGAAGGCCATATGTTCATACCTACATTGCATAAAGTCATCACATTAAGTCATAAACAAAACAGGACATCAGAGGATACACCAAGAGCATCAGAATTTCGTAAATCACACTAAAATGCATAATTTGGCTGAAAGTGCACATTCATATGTTCAGACTCACAAAGAAGTAGGCTTCAACCTGATTTTAAGTTTTTAAGTGTGGTTTTAGGACTGCAAATTTTCTTGGTATACCAGTGCTGTATTAGCTCATGTTTGGTTCTTTATTATGGCATACATGACAGAAGATAAAAACAGTCACTTGTAATTCAGCAAACAGTTGATACTAGCCAATAGTGTGGAATAAACACACACATTGACTGTCTCTGCGGAAAAGATTAATAAAAGCCAAATTTCTTTAGCAAATCTACAAAAATGACTTCATTGTTCTGCAAGGCAATTAATGCTTGACTGCCAAAAACCTGGAAATAAAATAAAATCAGAAAACTGAAACTAATGACATATTTTAGCCTTCCATAATTACGTGAATGTCTTAATTAACTTGCTAGCTCAGGGCCACAGAAATCCATTTCTGTTTTCATTTGACGTGAAAGCTGTAAATGAAGAGGAGACAGCAAAATCACTAAACCTAAGCACAGGTCACACAGACACTAACCCCCTCACTACAACTCAGATTGCTCTGCTCATGCATGAATCTGGCAGCTTGGGCATGCCAGAAAAAACTTTCTGGGTAACATCTGGCTGCTTGTTGCTACTGCTGATACAACTAGCAGCTGCAATTACAGTCGCCATAAGAATAGGGAGAAGATACTGTTCATACATGACTCAACTGCACATGCACATGAACCCACTGGCAATTGTTAAAACGAACCTAATGTAAACCGTTGTGGCGTCGTGCTCACTGGAAGCACTTTGTTGTATTGCATAGTCTTCGTACTAAAGCCTTTGACACATTTTGCTGTTAACAGACGCTTGTGTGTGCACTGTTTTTTGCTGTTGTAAATTGCGCATTTCCTTTGCAACTTAAGTTTTATTTTCATCCCCCCCCCCCCTCATTTTATTGCTGCAGTATCATTCTGCAGTAGAGAGCTAACGTAAAATTCTCTGTCAAGAGTATCAGTTCTTACCAGTCAAAATTACAAATATTTAATTAAAAATTAAAACAATGAAAAATTCCTGGAACACTAGAAAGTTCCCGGGTTTTTCCTGGCTTTCTCCCAGATGAAAAAATTCCCGGTTTCTCCCAGATTTCTCGGTTGTCCCAGGGCATATACACCAAGATAAACAGACTGGCATAGGAGTGTGCCATGTGGGTGCCCATGGCTCTGCCACAGATTTGTTTGTATTCTTTTCCTTCATAGGAAAAGTAGTTGTTGAGTTAGAACGTATGTGGTAGGGTTGTTTGTTTGTTTGTCTTGTTTTGTTTTAGGGTGCAAAAACAACTAGAGTCATATGCACCAACGTCAGGACTGTGGAACACGAAGACAAAGAGAAGACTTAAAAACAACTACACGTTAACCCCAGTTGACGGAAAACAAGACAGCTAAAAACAGGGATGTGGAGAAAGGTCTGGAAAATACGCCATAGAGGAATGGAGTTCATGAAATAAAAATTAAATAGCCTTCCCCATATTGATATGACAGATAAAAAAGTAAAATGCTGTGGACAGCCTGCGCATCGTTCACTAAAACTGCCAAAACTCAGAAGGACAACACAAACAAGAACGTAAGTGGTTAAAAAAAGGGCATTCTATGAGGAACTGGTGGCTCGTCAAAGGTTGATAGCAATGAGTACAAAGTGGTAGGGGCACCACTTAACAAACGGCAATGGCTAAAATGACAAGAGCCCAATATGCAATCTACCCGGAATGATCCCCTCACGGCGAGAGGGCCGAGAGGAGGTTGTCCAAGGTGCTGGGAGATGCTTAATAACACAGAGCTTGTTCCCACGAAGGGAGGACCAGTGGTGATGGCAAAGTGACACCCCTATTGACAGATGGCAACACAGGGATCATCAGAAGGAATGTAAGAACTAGTGGGCTCAGGTACGAGGACTGCACCCTTGGCAGCCGCGTCAGCGCCCTTGTTCCCTGTCAGACCGATGTGAAAAGGAACCCACATAAACATCACAGCGGCTCTATCAAGAGTGAGCAAGTAACAGCTTTCCTGGACCTGCTGCACTAAGGGATAGACCGTGTACGACACACACAGACTTTGAAGGGCACCGAGAGACTCGGAGCAGATGACGCAATTAAAAGCCTGTGTCGCTGGATGTACTGCATGGCCTGATTCAGGGCAAAGAGATGTGCTGTAAATACTGAGCAGTGTTCTGGAGGCCGATACTGAAAAACGTTGGTACCAATGACGAACATGCACCCAACACCACGTTCAGTCCAAGAGCCATCAGTGTACACAAAGGTACTATCGCAAAGTTCCGCACGAAAGTCATGAAACTGAAGGTGACAGATTGAGGCTGGAGTAGTGTCCTTACAAAGTGAATGAAGGGCAAGGCGAACACAGGCAGCCGCATGAAGCCAAGTTGGTGAAGGGTTTACATTCACCAGGAAAGTTGAACTTAGCATGAAGTTAAGCTGCCAGAGCAAGAGCTGAAAGCGAACTCCAGGAGGTAACAGAAGAGGAATGCGTCCCATACTGGCGATCAAAGGAGTCATCGAAGGAGGAGGCATGAAATGGGTGGCCACGCATGGCAGACAAACGGCATGCGTATCTGCTGAGGAGAAAATCATGGCAGTAGCACAGCGGTAGTTTGCCAGATTCTGCATAGTCCCAAACAGGCTACATAAAAGGTGCCAGTGGCTAAAAGGATGCCCGATGGTGGACAGTATTGAGTGAGTGTAGGAGGGATAGATGTGCAGATGCATAAACAATACATCCATAGTCTAGTTTTGAACGGATACAAGATCAGTATAAATGGAGGAGGGTGGTTCGATCTGCTCCCCGGGAAGAACCACCGAGGACACGTAGGACATTCAGGGACTGTGTGCAGAGGGCTGCCAAGTAAGATGGGTGGGTGGACCAAGAAAGTTTTCTGTCAAGAATGAGTCCAGGAATTTCGTAGTTTCAATGAACGGAAGAGCAACAGGCCCAAGATGTAAAGATGATGGAAGAAACCAATTGCACTGCCACAAATTCATGCAAATAGTTTTGTCAGTGGAAAAATGAACGCCACTGTCTATGCTCCATGAGTAAAGATGATCGCGACATTGCTGAAGATGCTGCTTGATGAGACAGGTCCATGGCAAATGGCAATAGATAGCGAAATTGTCATCGAAGAGGGAGCCAGAGATACCCGGCAAGAGACAGGCCATTATAGGGTTAATGGCAATAGCAAAGAGGACAACACTCAGGATGGAACCCTGAAGCACACCATTTTCCTGGATAAAGGTGTCTGACAAGGCAGACCCACACGCATCTTGAAAACTCAGTGTTTTCTAAGATGAAAAAGGTATAGCTCGAGCCACCTCCACTCCTTTCCGATGGAGGAAGGCAGGGTGCTAGTGGGAGGAGCTTGAAATCTTCGCAAAACGGCGGCCCCAGGTGTTGGAGGTAGCAATATGGTCCACGATGACATCGTCTGCTACTGTCAGGCTGGATATTGGGGACTGGATCTTGGTCCAAGAGAGTTCTCGGAGGTTGGCCCAGACAATGGAAGAGGAAGTGGAACTGTCGAAAGAACAAATGAATGAAATCCAGTTAACGATTTTTTGCTATCCCAAAGATACTGCACAACGCATCTGTTTATAATGAATGCAGTTTGCCATTGTAGAATGACAGTTAAAAATGTGGAGAGCACATCTACACAAGCTAATTGCATTGTGGCATGCCTCAGTCCACCAAGGGACTGGGACACGGCATGATAAAGAGGAAGTGCAAGGAATGTTCTGTGGTAGTAAGGATAACATTTGTAAGATATTCCACCTGGTCATCACAACTGGGGAAATGTTGTTCGTCGAAGGTTGTCAGGGTGGAGTAAAGCTTCCAGTTGGCCTGAGTAAGCTGCCATTTGGGTGTGCATGTAGGTGGAGTGGGAGTCAGCAAACGGATGGCATGTGGGAAATGGTTGCTTGAGTACGTGTTGGAGAGAATGGACCACTCGAGATGATGGGCAAGCTGGGCAGTGCAGAAGGGTAGGACCAAATGGGAATAGGTGTGCAAGGAGTCTGAAAGGAACATAGGTGCTCCTGTGTTACAGCAGACGATGTTAAGCTGATAAAGAAGGTCAGCCATGAGGGCACCTCTTGCACAGGTTCTGGGAGAATCCCAAAGGCGATGGTGCACATTAAAGTCAGCAGAAAGGAAGGAGATAGCTGCCCTATAATTCAACATTCAAAGGGCCTTGACACGAACACAATAGCCATGGAGGAACAAAGCTGCAAGTAGCATTTGTGCTTGAGAATCAGAAGTTGTCTCTAAAAGCAAAGTGCCGTTTCATAATTGATAGCAGGATTTCTGGGAAGGTGATTTCACAGAGCCAGCAAATTCCATCAACACCTTTCTGAATAATAAACGGATTTACTGAAGCGAAGGACTGACTGTCTTCAGTACGTCAAATCACTACGAACCGTGGTGCAACTGGGAAGGTCTCTGAATTGTTAGCCTCAGTCTGTTTACTTTTCTTAGCCAATGACTGTGAAGATGATTGACTCATTGCAAGAAAATCCCCCATGATTGTCATGTCTTAGACGGCACATTCCTTGCAAATGGGGGCCCCTTTCAGAAGGGGGTGCACCCGCCTTACGTTATTGTTCACACCTCAGCTCACACTTCCCAAACACCTGACAGAGGGATCAATTGGCAACTTGGGAAGGTAGCTGCTCAGGCAATCACCAGTCCCTGAGCCTGGTCTGTACTACGAGGTATGTGCAAGCCCTACCTATCGAACTGGGGCTGGGAATTGTGTGTTACCCAATACCCAATAAGCTGGAGGAAGTTTGCCCTGGTGACATCGAATGACAGAGGGATGTAAATGGTACAAAGGCAAAAGGTCAAGCAAAGAAAGAAGGAAGGAAGGAAGGAAGGAAGGAAAAGGCGAATGGCAAAGCTTGAAGGCGGGTAGTCAGGGAGATGGGTTGACTATGACTGTTACCCTGTATGAGCAGCATGATTCCCCTATGAAACGGAATGTCTTCCTCGGGGGGAAGGACCGGGACCAGGATCGGGAAGAAATGCAATCTCTCAAAGGGGTCATGATGACATAATTTTGTTTCCTGAAGGCACAGAACAAGTTGACGCAACGATTCTAAGAGCACCTTTGTCGGATCGAAGACTGTGAGGAGTTATGACTGGAGGAGTTATGACGAGGAAAAAATGATGGGGTATCACGGCAGTAGCCACTGAGTGCCTGCCTTCGGACTCGCTGCTACAGGGCACTGATGTAGCAGGACCCTGAGGCATCGGCATTCTCCTTCTGTTGGTCTATAGAGTCCAGGGTACAAAAATTGTTGGTGGTGCGCCCCAGTGACACGGAGGTCAGCCGGGCGAGGGTATCACGGGATGACAATGTCGAAGAGGATCTTCAAGTTGGCGAACAATGCTATTTGCCTTTGTTTGACTTCTTGGAGCCTTTCCAGTTGGCAGAGGAGGAGTCTGATGTTGGTCGGCTGGAGGGAAGTAGGAAGTCATCACGGGAGTATTCCTTCAGCCATTTCCGGCCTGCTGCTTATGTACTGTTGACTTCACCCGTGAGACTAAAGTTTGGAGGAGGAGACGGGGAATCTACCATGATGCCGCGCAATTTCACAACCACGGTGCTAAATTTGAGGTTGCATGTCCGCATGGGCATGTCCTTTGTGGAGCAATGTTTAGCAAGAACAGTACTGTAGATGCCAGATGGTAGAATGCAAGTTTCCCGACTAGCCAACAACTTGCGAGAGACCAGGTAAGGCACTTTTTCCTTCACCCGGATCTCCTAGACAGCCCGGTCATGGAGATATACGGGACAACCACGAGAGGTGCCGGCATGGTCGCCACTGCAGTTGATCCAGTGGGGAGGAGGAGGCAGACAATCTCCCTCATGAGCATCCCTACCACAGGTTACACATTTGGCTGGGTGTTGACAGGACACTCGAGTGTGGCTGTAATGATGACACTGGTAGCAGCGTATCAGTTTCGGAATATATGGTCTAACTGTAATAACTTCATAACCTGCTTTGATCTTTGACAGAAGAACTGCTCATCAAAAGTGAGAAAGAAAGTGCGTGTGAGCACTAAGGAGGCATCTACTTTTTTCACCACACGATGGACGGCAATGACACTCTGATCAGAGAGGTACGTTTGGATTTCTGCTGTGCTTAGACCATCGAGCAACCTAGTGTAAGTAACTCCATGGGAAGAATTCAGCATTCAATGGGCCTTGATATCAACACGATAGCCATGGAGGAGCAAAGCTGCAAGTAGCAGTTGTGCCTGAGAATCAGAAGTTGTCTTTAAAAGCAAAGTGCCATTTTATAATTGATAGCAGGATTTCACAGAGACAGCAATTGCATCAACACCTTTCTGAATAGTAAACGGATTTACTGAAGTGAAGGACTGACTGTCTTCAGTACGTGAATGACTGTGAAGATGATTGACCCATTGCAAGAAAAACCCCCATGATTGCCAGTGTCTCAGATGGCACATCCCTTTCAGAAGGGAGTGCACCCACGTTAGGATTGTTCACACCTCAACTCACACTTCCTGAACGCCTGACAGAGGGATCAATCAGCAACTTGGGAAGGTAGCTGCTCAGGCAATCACCAGTCCATGAGCCTGGTATATACTAGGGGTATGTGCAAGCCCTACCTATTGAACTGGGGCTGGGAATTATGTGTTACCCAATATCTGTTACACATGAGACGTGTGGGCCAGTCTTCAGGAGCACACTAGAGATGGGTCGTTCGCGAACTAAGGGGTCCAAAGGAATGGTTCACCACGATAAACAGAAGGACCGAGGAATGAAGTCTAAGGAGTGGTCTTTCATAGTTCACTTCGGTTACGGTTTTCTACTTATAGCTCCCAGGAATGGGAACGGTCATTCTCATTCCTGCAACAGCACCTCGGCCGTTCCCGCATCGGTCCTGTTCCCGTCTCTGTCTCAGCCTTGGTCTCCCTTAGCTGGACTCATCCTTCTTCGCATGGCCACTCATCGCAGTTCCAGTGCAGACTGCTCCTAGTTAGTTCAGTGTGAAGTTGTTGTTCATTTCGTTAGGTGCGCATGCCCATTCTACATATGTTTCAAACCCTACTTGAACTCTGGACTTCAGGTTCTTTTCGTATTCTATTCAGCATCCACAACCGGTAATTAAATGTATTTTATAATTATGTAAATTACATAAAAATGACTTTATATGTAAAACATACATCTTTTTAGGTAAGAAAAGGGTATATCAGCTTACTTCATTATTTCGATAAACAGCACAAGACATATACAAAAAGGCAAGCTTTTTTGTTATTACACATGCAAAGGAAGTCGGCATCGCACACAGAAGCGGCCATTTTCTGTTTTTTTTTTTTTTTTTTTTTTTTTTTACCCAAAGTAAAACATCGCGTTTATTGTTTTGGAAGGCAGACAAATGAATGAAGCCCATATTCCATAATTGAGTGTTTGGTCTCATATTTTGTAAGGAGAATATGATATCATCTACAATATTATTTCAGTGGTACAGGGTGGTGCATGGAAAATGGGCCAGAGTTCTAGACTGCTCACTGTTGCCCACCAATCGTCATCTATTGTTTCGAAGTTGTTGTTGTTGTTTGCATTAGCTTGTTATTTCTTCACCCCCTAATTATTACATATTTATTTATTCTGCTCGCAGTGGTCAATAAATTGTGCATAACTGGTGAGCAGTCTGTGCTTGGGGCTGGTTTCTTGTGCACCAACTTACATTATTTCACTGTGATCAGCCACATAAAGCTATAGTTGGCTAAATGAGAGGTTTTGCAGAATAACGGAAATTACTTCTACAAGTGCATAATAATTCTGTAATGACTAAAAACTTTGTACTCCACTGGGGAGGGCAAGTGCCCCATCTTGGTGTCTTCCATCCTTCAGTCACCTATGTTACTAATTTTCAATTTTTCGTAAGAACCATATACCATGCACAAATGAACAGTGAACAAGTAAAAATGAACGGTTCCCAAAAACGAGTGATCACCAGTGAACTAGTTCCCAAAGATGAACGAGTTTGCCCATCTCTAGAGCACACAGGGAGGAAGAAGAAAAAGAGGAATTTCAAACAATGAAGTGGAGGAAGGATAGGAGAAGGTCACTGGAAAAAAAGGGAATGCAAAAACAGTAGTGTGTATTCTGATATTGACTACTGAAAATGCAGAATACATTTTCAAAAACAGCCCAGACATGTTCCCCAAAGGAGCGGAAAAAGAACAGCAAGATGATAGACAGGCAGCATGGAAGAGGAAATATGCTACAAAGGGTGGAGTCTCGTGGTAGCCGAGCATGAACCTGCCAAAGAATGGCGAGCCCCCTGGAGGTGGTAAGGTGCATAAGGAATGAGGTGGTGGGTCTGGAGTCTCAAAAGCACTGTTTGATTTTTCTTGCCATGGCTTTTCTTGTCTGCTTTGTAAATATCAGACAACAGATAAATAATAATAATTATTAATAATAGTAGTGATTAGTTTATACAAACTTTGGGCACTTGACAAATGGCTTTTTGCATAAGGTCCGTACATTGTAAGTTTGGCCGCGTGTGATTCTTTATCGCATTTCATACACTGAATAATTCCCAAGCTTTGGTTCGTACTGGATCTTTGATATAATTTGTAACATGGAATTTTTAGCCTTGCCAAGAAGCTGTTTAAGTGGAACAATAGCTTGCAACATATATGAAACACAAGATTAAATAATATAACTGTATTCACAAAATATTATACTTAACTGAATACCACAGAAAATTACATTAATTCTGTTGCTGTGTGAAACTATGAGTATGCCTAGTGATATTGCGTCTCAATACATATAATAGTGGCAGTGTGCCAAATGTGTCCGATCCGGACAGCTTCCAGAACAAAAAAGGTACCATCTTCTTGACAAGACAACTGAACTGAGTAATTATTCTAGTGTTTCAGTGGTTGCATGCCACAATGAATACACAATGAATACAACCGCTTATACTAATTAATATCTTACACAATTCTTTATTTATATTCTGAACTTAATCAACGTTTCTGCTGTATATCCATCCCCATCCTTCAAAAGTGCCTTTAAAACTGGGAGAAGTTGTGTTCAGTAGCAGTAAGGTGATGGGCATTGATGCAAAGAGAGGTGCATCAACACTGACGAGTAGGGATTCAGGAGATAAAGGAGTGGGGATGGTGGAAAGTTTGTGATGGAAGTGGTAGATATCTTTGATGTGGGAGATAGTTTTTGGGCAACTGGTTGGAGGATTTAGTCAACAAGAGTGGAAAATATTTCAGTGGGAGCAAATTAGCCAGCTACAATGAGGTGTCCACGATTTAGGGATTTGTAGATTTTGCAGAGGATGTAGAAAGTGTGTGTATGGGTTGTCTTGAGGATGGAGATGGACATGGGGGAGAGGTTGTGGGAGGGATCTATGGATTTGACTAGGGATTGGAAATTATGCTGGGCTCCTGGGATGGGATCACTATGGCAGATGTTGTAGGTGGATGGATCAGACAGATGGCACAGGCTTCTGCCCGGTAGCCACTGCGACTCATCAAGACATTGGTGGAGCCTCTGCCTGCAGCAGGATGATTAGGTCAGAACATGCTTTTGGTTGTGTATGGCTGTTCTTCCTTCTGCTGAGAGGTTAGTGTCCTTAGGAAGAGCCCTGGGGAAACAAAAACTTTGACTTGACCCTTACACTTCACAAAAGCAATTTTGACAAAATTCTTTGTATCAACAGGATTTGGATCCTTTGAAAATGGTGTAGTGTCAAAATGTATAAGAATTAATGGATGATGATGGGGAATTATGGAAGATGATAGGGAATTGTGGTCAACACATAAGTTTTATTACACGGTTATTATTTAACACACCTGCAAAAAATTATTAAACCTGATATAATTTAAGCATTTCATTAAAAACTTTGCCATACCCTTGCAAACTGTATGAATGTTTATCTTCTCCTATTGTTCTCATTAGACTTTGAAATGTCAATCATTTTGTGCATTCTACACAGGGGGGGGGGGGAGGGGGGGGGGGGGGAGTAATGAAACTTCAGGAATACATTTGTCTATGTAACATATTCAAGTGGATAGATAAAAAAATCTACCCAGCAAGTGGCAGCAGGAGAACACACATACAAAAGATATTACAGTTTGCAAGTCTCCCCTGATCCAGGTTCTGGGCAACTTTTCCAAACTCTACCCCTTTCCGTGAACATCACCAGTCCTTTCCCTTTAACCCTCTTCTTTCCCCTTCAACCATTCTGCCTGCAGGAGGCACTGGCTCTGAACACTTGCAAACCATAATACATTATCTACGTGTGTTCTCCTGCCACCACTTGATAAGTAGATGTTTTAGCTATCCAATTACATGTTACTTTCAAAAACTGATATTTAAGTCGTTAATACTGTAAGACCATAAATTAATCTAAGCATGAGATAAGTCATTGGAAGTCTGACATGATGGTACATTAATAACCAGTGCAACTGACCGGAATATTAAATGCAAGTATACAAACGTGCATGCTTTGTGTTGTCCAGGTACTGGATGTCAGTTTGTGGAATGGAGTTGCATGCCTGTTGCACTTGGTCAGTCAATAGAGGGACGATTATTGTTGTTTGTGGATGAAATTGGAGATGATGTCCGACGGAGTCCCCTGCGTGCTCATTTGGAGACAGATCCGGTGATCGAGCAAGCCACGGCAACATGTCGACATTCTCGAGCATGTTGTGCTACAACTGTGGTATACAGGCGAGCATTATCCTACTGGTGCACACAACCTGGTATGCTGGTCATGAATGGCAGCACAAGTTGACTCACCAGATGCAGTATGATGCGCCAAAACCATATGCCAAACACGATGGTCTTCGCTCTTGGTAATGCCATGTGGCCATCTGCAGTCCTGTCTTCCTATGACCATACAGGTGTGTGTGTGTGTGTGTGTGTGTGTGTGTGTGTGTGTGTGTGTGTGTGTGTGTTGGGGGGGGGGGGGGAAGATCCAAAAATAACCGGAATTTCTTTCTAGAAAGCATATACTTTATTGTTTTCAAATACAACCTTAATCTCCTTCGAAGTTCTCTCCATTATCATTAATACACTTGTCCAAATGTTCATTCCAGTGTTTGAAGCACCTTTTAAATTTGTCCTCTTTGATACCTGCTAGCACTTTCATGACATTGCGTTTTACGTCTTCCACATCCGCAAAACGCTTCCCTCTCAAGTCTCTTTTCATCCTCAGGAATAGGAAGAAGTCAGAGGGTGCTAAATCCAGCAAATAGGGTGCGTGGGTCAAGGTTGTCGTCTTCGTTGAGGCCAAAAACTGTGTGAACGCTGAGAGCTGTGTGCGCGGGAGCGTTGACGTGATGCAGGAACCACACACCACAAAGCCGTACGTTTTTGTGACAAACTTCTGCGAAGCCGTTACATAACCTCCAAATAGAATTGTTGGTTTACGGTCTGGTTTTCAGGGTGAAATTCAGAGTGTACAATACCTTTATTGTCAAAAAAAAACAGATCAACATCGTTTTCACATTCGATTTCACTTGTCGAGCTTTTATTGGTCAAGGTGAGCCAGGTGCTTCCACTGTGATGACTGATGTTTACTTTCTGGATTGTACCCATAGCATCATGACTCATCACCTGTAATGATTTTGTTGAAAAAATGTGGATCATCTTTGAACGTGTCCTTCATTTCTAGACAGGCTTGAACGCGACAATCCCTTTGATCTCCAGTAAGAAGCTTCGGCACGAATTTTGCTGCCACTCTTTGCATACCCAAATCGATGGTCAAGATGTGCTGAATTGAGCTCCAGGACAACCCGGACAAGTTCTTGAGTTGGTCGATAGTCCTGCGTCGATCTTCGCTGATGAGATCACGGATTTTGTCAATGTGTCTTCACTTCGAGCAGTTGCAGGTCGACTGGAACGGGGCTGATCTTCAACCACCATTTCTCCTTTTTTAAACCAAGAAAACCATTCATACACTTGCATTTTATGAAGAGCATGGTCCTTGTAGGCTGTCTGAATCATCGCAACAGTTTCTGCTGCGTTCTTGCCGAGCAAGAAACAAAACTTCACTGCCACACATTGTTCATAAGAACTTAGCCATTTCCTCGTGTCACATCTGCACTGTACACACACTCAAAGAACTGCCAAAGAAACTACACTCCTCACTGTTGGGTGACGCCGCGTGGCAGAATGACTCAACAGAGCTCCTACTACAACCCTCTGGCAGCGCAACCTGCTACTACAAGTACATGATGTGCAGCATTATGATTCCGGTTACTTTTGGGCCCCCCTCATACATTCTGGTGACCACTGCTGCCAGCAATCAGGTACAGTGGCTACATTCCTGCAAAGCTTTCTGCAGTATCACAGAAGGAACATACAGCTTCTTGTAGCCCTATTATCTAACCTTGTTCAAACTTAGTGAAGTGTTGACAATGGCGTCTTTGTCGCACTAAAGGCATTCTTGAATATCAACAACTCACCATGCCCAATCTCAAAGGTAACTAATGCTCACTATTACAGTGTTTATTTAAAGCAAATCTGATTTGCACTACTAGCATCTCTCCTCAACGGCAAGCATGAAATTTGAATAGACATTATGTTTCAGACGCAGAAACACACCTACTAGTTTTCGTTTATGTTGCACAATTCCTTGATGGCGTAGTTATTTTTTTTCCACCAGTGTGTGATGACCTTCCCTGCCTTATTTCTTTGTTTGTTGTCTTTGGTGTCTACATACTGCGTTGGTGTCTACAGGCTGAAAAATGGGTTGTGGAAGTGCAACACTGACTACTGGAAATGATGTAGCTGACAGGTGCACATGTGCATTTACATTCATTGTTCACAACCCCCTAATAACACACAGTAATATGGCCAGTGCACTACTGTTTAACTTTCGATAAGCCTCATTAATAGGTTGCAGGCGAACATCCACATACTGCTACAATAGTTTACTATTGAACATCTACGAGCAGTAAAAGCCTAACCACACAGTTCACAGTCTTTCAAATAAATTCATCAGACACTGCCATTGCTTAAACACATAACCTATTGGTGTAACACTTATTTCAATGTTAAGTAGATGGGTTGCTGTCATTCTAACCAACACAGGTTCCTCATCTGAAACTCAGCCGTGGACTGACAGCCTTGGGACCAAAAATTGGGCCCTTTTATAGCCTCAAAATAATAGGTACTGAATCTTCACATTGTTCGATGTTTAATTATTAAATTAACTGAAGACATCGAAAAATTGGTTCTTTTTAACAGTTTCTTCTACTACAAGAGTAAGGCCGAACTATTTGTTTAAATGATGAAATTAACATATAATGTTACAATACTTTGGACATAACTGTTAATTATTTTGTAATTAATTAAGGGCTGGTTTTGCTAATATGTTTTCTGATACAGCCAAATAAATACTTTAAGAATACTATTAGTTCATCTTCCAAATGTTTATAATTAGTACATAATTTATATTGACTGGAATACTCTCTTTCAAATTCTGAAGGTGGCAGGGGTAAAATACAGGGAGCGAAAGGCTATTTACAATTTGTACAGAAACCAGATGGCAGTTATAAGAGTCGAGGGACATGAAAGGGAAGCAGTGGTTGGGAAGGGAGTGAGACAGGGTTGTAGCGTCTCCCTCATGCTATTCAATCTGTATATTGAGCAATCAGTAAACAAAAGGAAAGGAAAGTTCGTAATAGGTATTAAAATCCATGGAGAAGAAATAAAAACTTTGAGGTTCGCCGATGGCATTGTAATTCTGTCAGAGACAGCAAAGGACTTGGAAGAGCAGTTGAACGGAATGGATAGTGTCTTGAAAGAAGGATATAAGATGAACATCAACAAAGCAAAACAAGGATAATGGAATGTAGTCGAATTAAGTCGGGTGATGCTGAAGGAATTAGATTAGGAAATGAGACACTTAAAGTAGTAAAGGAGTTTTGCTATTTGGGGAGCAAAATAACTGATGATGGTTGAGGTAGAGAGGATATAAAATGGAGACTGGCAATGGCAAGGAAAGCGTTTCTGAAGAAGAGAAATTTGTTAACATCGAGTACAGATTTAAGTGACAGGAAGTCATTCCTGAAAGTATTTGTATGGAGTGTAGCCATGTATGGAAGTGAAACATGGATGATAAATACACTCCTGGAAATGGAAAAAAGAACACATTGACACCGGTGTGTCAGACCCACCATACTTGCTCCGGACACTGCGAGAGGGCTGTACAAGCAATGATCACACGCACGGCACAGCGGACACACCAGGAACCGCGGTGTTGGCCGTCGAATGGCGCTAGCTGCGCAGCATTTGCGCACCGCCGCCGTCAGTGTCAGCCAGTTTGCCGTGGCATACGGAGCTCCATCACAGTCTTTAACACTGGTAGCATGCCGCGACAGCGTGGACGTGAACCGTATGTGCAGTTGACGGACTTTGAGCGAGGGCGTATAGTGGGCATGCGGGAGGCCGGGTGGACGTACCGCCGAATTGCTCAAGATGTGGGGCGTGAGGTCTCCACAGTACATCGATGTTGTCGCCAGTGGTCGGCGGAAGGTGCACGTGCCCGTCGACCTGGGACCGGACCGCAGCGACGCACGGATGCACGCGAAGACCGTAGGATCCTACGCAGTGCCGTAGGGGACCGCACCGCCACTTCCCAGCAAATTAGGGACACTGTTGCTCCTGGGGTATCGGCGAGGACCATTCGCAACCGCCTCCATGAAGCTGGGCTACGGTCCCGCACACCGTTAGGCCGTCTTCCGCTCACGCCCCAACATCGTGCAGCCCGCCTCCAGTGGTGTCGCGACAGGCGTGAATGGAGGGACGAATGGAGACGTGCCGTCTTCAGCGATGAGAGTCGCTTCTGCCTTGGTGCCAATGATGGTCGTATGCGTGTTTGGCGCCGTGCAGGTGAGCGCCACAATCAGGACTGCATACGACCGAGGCACACAGGGCCAACACCCGGCATCATGGTGTGGGGAGCGATCTCCTACACTGGCCGTACACCTCTGGTGATCGTCGAGGGGACACTGAATAGTGCACGGTACATCCAAACCGTCATCGAACCCATCGTTCTACCATTCCTAGACCGGCAAGGGAACTTGCTGTTCCAACAGGACAATGCACGTCCGCATGTATCCCGTGCCACCCAACGTGCTCTAGAAGGTGTAAGTCAACTACCCTGGCCAGCAAGATCTCCGGATCTGTCCCCCATTGAGCATGTTTGGGACTGGATGAAGCGTCGTCTCACGCGGTCTGCACGTCCAGCACGAACGCTGGTCCAACTGAGGCGCCAGGTGGAAATGGCATGGCAAGCCGTTCCACAGGACTACATCCAGCATCTCTACGATCGTCTCCATGGGAGAATAGCAGCCTGGATTGCTGCGAAAGGTGGATATACACTGTACTAGTGCCGACATTGTGCATGCTCTGTTGCCTGTGTCTATGTGCCCCTGGTTCTGTCAGTGTGATCATGTGATGTATCTGACCCCAGGAATGTGTCAATAAAGTTTTCCCTTCCTGGGACAATGAATTCACGGTGTTCTTATTTCAATTTCCAGGAGTGTAGTTTGGACAAGAAGATAATAGAAGCTTTCGAAATGTGGTGCTACAGAAGAATGCTGAAGATTAGATGGGTAGATCACATAACTAATGAGGAAGTATTCAATAGGATTGGGGAGAAAAGAAGTTTGTGGCACAACTTGACCAGAAGATTGGATCGGTTGGTAGGACATGTTCTGAGGCATCAAGGGATCACCAATTTAGTATTGGAGGGCAGTGTCGAGGGTAAAAGTCATAGAGAGAGACCAAGAGATGAATACACTAAGCAGATTCAGAAGTATGTAGATTGCAGTAGGTACTGGGAGATGATGAAGTTTGCACAGGATAGAGCAACATGGAAAGCTGCATCAAACCAGTCTCAGGACTGAAGACCACAACAACAACAACATATTTATATTTGTTTATACATCAACAATGGAATTTAAGTTATGGAACAATTACTGATTTCACACTATAATAAAAGTATTAACTAGAAATAGAAATAAATCAGAAAATCAATTACATACATAAAGCTAAGCACAAAATTAGATCTGGTGTGAAATTCTTTAAAACTGAGGGCCAACCTTTCTCTTATACGAAATGCAGATTATACTCACGTACGTTAATGGTAATTATTTAAAAGTGAAAAAATGAATTTTAAGGAGGCAGATGGCTAAACAAGAGGGGAAGTAAAAATATCCCAGCTTGTTTTGTCACAAGTGTATATTGCTTATTAATACTTTCCACATCTTTTCATTTTCTGTTTTTAACCACTTCAGCTGCAGAGAAGTAATTGTCGACAGCAGTGACCTTTTTATATTGTTTCTTTTTGGATTCATTTCCTGTTTTCAAGGTGTGAGTCACCAGATATTTATGTTCATTCTGTGTGGAGCTGTGTTCCGTTCTGTTGTTGCGGTTACAGTGTAACTTTTGGTTGCAATATAAAGAAAGGAGCAATAAGTTATGTTTACTCCAATATACCGTATTTAGCTCTGTAATTTTCTGCCATACAGTATTAAAGACATCAGTAATCCTTGAGGATTAAAGTCTACAATTCCCCAGTGTTTTATTTGAGTGTACCTGCCATACTGCCTCATCTCATTTCAATGAGAAGATTATTTTATTTGACTTATATTTACATAGATTACATTATAAAATTCATCAAATTCCAACACAAACAAATTACATACTACCCCACAGCCAGCCTTACACAAAAATGTTCAGTTTCTAAAATAAAAGAACAGCATTACTTACATATGGCACACTAAATAAGCCAGTTGTGTGTAAAAAAACTTAAAATATGCAAAATTCATTTGAAATTAAGGGATTCTTGCCCAATTTCTATGCCAAACAAATGATGTACAAATAACTTGCTATAAATGTCAATTTCATTAATGTGTTAACTGATGTGCATGAACACCTATTTTACAGTGTGTGTCAATCTTCAATTGTATGAATTTGTTCACGCTACTTACACAGATACTATCAAAAAAATAAAATAATCACCAAAAACCTTACCAATAGCAACAATTATATGACAAAGACGATTGAAATTCATGTACAGCTAGTCACAAGACAGCTACAGACAAACAAGCAACCTGTGGGGATACTTGTATCAGTTAGTACACAGGAAGATTTTACCTGAAGGACTGATGTCTAACATGAGAAATGCAACTTTTGGGATTGTTTCCATATCTTACCTTAATTTGTGCAATAATAAAAAAACTTAATTTAAATGAAAATTTCTGTTATAATTATTATGGTAGCTACGTTACACATCTCTAAGGATATGGAGAGTCATGAGTTTCAATGAAAGTGATTTGAAGGTAGCAATAACTAACGGATGCAAATAAATAAGTTTTAAAAATGTCCAACTCAAGGCTCAACATTCACAAAAAAAGACATCTGCATGCAAAACATGTACAATGGAGGGCACCATCTTTCTTATAGAAACTGTATGAACTATTTTTTCCCATGAGCAAACGCCAGATCCTAATATATGTAACAAGGATGTAATTGCAGAAATGTGTTTTCAACCAGTCAATAATTCTTAGTTTACTTTCATTTCCATACATTCATCTTCTTTAAGGTCACATAACAGAGTAAAAATAATACAATTATTAATACTGTGTGTTCATTTAATTCATAACACTGCAATTGTCGTGAATAATAGGTTTAACTGAATTTTATAATGTTTAACTCTAAAGGTAGAACATACCCTGATCACTGCAGTCATCAACCAGAACTACCTCAAACAGTGTGTCTGATGATGAACGGTTCAGGACAGAATGAACAGTTCGAAATAGTGTCGCGGGATGTTCATTGTAGAAGCAAATCACTACACTGGCAGTCAGATCTTTTGTGTCAAATGTTTCTCTTGCACACCTGTAAAATAATCGCAAATAGTGTAATGCAGAAAATCTGACAGAAATTTTGTTTGGCAGTGTTTTGGTAATTCTCTCTCAAAGAAATATTAAGAGAACTGAAATAATGTAATAAAACACAATCAAATAGTGAAAATTAAGCAATGCATATAATGAGCATTAATCATTTAGAGAAATGACTTGCACTTGATAACATATACAACATTTTTCTGTGAGGAGGAATATAAGTTAATGTATCAATAACAAAATCATTTTCTTTTTGTGGATGACAATGTATTGTTTTCTCTTTGGCAGATAAACTTACATAATCATGAGGAGATTTTACAATAGCAAATTTGAAAGTATGCCTGAGAAGTAACAATAAAGAGATGAAAATAATGTGCAGCCAACATATAGACAAGAAAATAGTGCAAATTAATAATAATGTCATAGAACCAGTTAATAAATTTTGGTAGTGAAGGCAATGCACAATGACTGGATGACTACCAGAAGAAATAAACAGAGCAGTAAACATTATTTTGTGTGTTTTTAGTAAATGCTGTTTAAATGCCAATATACTGCTGGGCTTCCTCTATATAGAGAGTTGTTATCTCCTCTCATTTCACTATTTATACTTCACTTCACCTAGGATGCCACACCATCATAGGATCTAACATCACACTTACAATGACTCTACACCTGTATTTTCTATTTTTTTATGATGTCCAAGCACACAATACTTTATTTCATTTGTTTGTGTTTCATTTTCCTGATGTAGCACTGCTGGAAGAGCTGATAAAATTAGAAATAGATATAAGATTTCCTTCTTATTTGGCTGCAGTGACAACACTATCTTCAAGACTTCCTACGGCACCGTAACTTCCCGTATCCAGGCATCCACTTCCTGACTGAGATTTAGCAAAGTGACCAGCTCCCATTCTCAGACCTGTTTTCTAGGTGGCAGAATGGGTCACAGCATTTATTGGAAACCAATATGTACAGGTCTATGCTTACAAACCTTCAGCTGAAGTCACTCTTTGCAATACAAGGTGTAAAAAAACAATGTATACAAAATTTTACTCTTTAGAGGAGATATAAAGGAACACTTTTTTATGTGACAAAAACGTCACAGGTGGATTGTTTCCTTGCGAGTCCATGAATGTTTGAATGCTAATGGTGTCCAGAGAGAGTGTTTTAACTGCCACATGATGGTTATTGTTTTAGACAGGTTTTGAAAATGTCATATATTTACATTAATGCATAATGAGCATCTCTACACTAATGGTTGTCTATGCTGTAGACAACCAGGCGTTCCATGAATAATCACTGCAAGTTTAGCCCATTGGAAAACCAGCTCTTCTAGTAGTTTCATATACCAAAGAGCTTCACCTCCCACAGCAACAAGAAATCCACAGCTCAGCAACATCTTTAAAAAGATATTCATCACACAACAGTTTGAGCACTGTCTCTGCTGTCCCTGAATATCACTAGCAGCATTACCACATGGATGTGGGGCTGGAATATGGTTCACCTCTGGCATCTTTGTCCCATAAAAGCATGTTTTCTATGTTTTCTTTCTTTTTAGTACTGCAATTTAATGGAGTGTTACACCAGATGTGTTATGCTTTTATTGACAAGGCGTTATCAGTGGCGGTTCTGTAAATATAGCATTTACAAGCAAAGACTATTTCTTAGTAATGTATATGTTTCTGTGCATTATGCATCAATCCACAACAGGCAAGTGGTCGTCTTCCACTTACTTAACATATTCCCCTATCCGGGAATTTCCATTATTGTTACAGAATTAAAATGCAGGAATGTATAATGTATATCTAAAAAGAAAGATGATGTAACTTACCAAACAAAAGTGTTGGTATGTTGTAGACACACAAATAAACACAAACACACACAAAATTCAAGCTTTCGCATCCCACAGTTGCTTCATCAGGAAAGAGGGAAGAAGAGGGAAAGACGAAAGGATGTGGGTTTTAAGGGAGAGGGTAATGAGTCATTCCAATCCTGGGAGTGGAAAGTCTTACCTTAGGGGGGAAAAAAGGACAGGTATACACTCGCGCGCGCGCGCACACACACACACACACACACACACACACACACACACACACACACACACACACACACAGGTGTGTGTGTGTGTGTGTGTGTGTGTGTGTGTGTGTGTGTGTGTGTGTGTGTGTGCGCCTGTCCTTTTTCCCCCTAAGGAAAGTCTTTCTGCTCCCGGGATTGGAATGACTCCTTACCCTCTTCCTTAAAACCCACATCCTTTTGTCTTTCCCTCTCCTTCCCTCTTTCCTGATGAAGCAACAGTGGGTTGCGAAAGCTTGAATTTTGTGTGTGTGTTTGTGTTTATTTGTGTGTCTATCAACATACCAACGCTTTCGTTTGGTAAGTTACATCATCTTTGTTTTTAGATATATTTTTCCCACGTGGATTGTTTCCCTGTATTATATTCAATGTATAATGTATGCCATATTTACAGAACCACCAATGATGATGATGATTCGTCAATGAAAACAAAACACATCTTATGTGTAGTGCTCCTTTAAATTGCACTGTGTGTAAGACAGAAAAAAATGACACCTAAAAACATTTCACTGGGTGGGTAGGTAAGAAAAGTGCTGAATCTAGTTCAGAGGGGAGAATTAAAGAGCTTAAGAAGAGGAACAAAACTCTACTATGACGGTATTTATAGTTTTCTGGCGTAAGCTGTCGCAGGACACTCGTCGGCAAAGATGTAGCAAGAAGGTTGATAGTAGTTGCAACATGCCACCATTGCCCTCTCGGCCACAAGTATTTAGATCGCCATCGCTGACCGCGAGTCTAAGTCAGTTAGTCACAGTCTCAGTCAGTCACAGGCACTAGCGCAGTCACTCAGTCACTAGCTTATTCACTGACATGCAAACTTGCACTCCAGATCGGCTTCTGTCATTCACCGCATAACGGAACTTGTACTTCACCAACAGTGAGTCTAATGTGGAATAATATTGAACAGCTTGTACCATAACACATGGACACTGTTAAAGTTAAATAGCTTCTATCTGTTTAAGTAAATAAAGAACCCTGTTAATATCTGCATGCAGTTGTGTTGTAAAAGAGGATACCCTCCACCAAACAACATCCTCTCCCTTGATTCCTGTGGTACAAGACTCCACAGTGGCGACGACAATACGACAGAGGTGAGAAGGATAATTCAATGCAGATCGAAGATAATCAACTTGGCCTAACACTTTGCTTGCTTCTCTTGTGTTTCAGTTTGCCGAGGTGCTCTTTCTATTTGCTCAATTGTTGCTGTGTTCCTTGCATGTACTCCAGGAGGGGAGACACAGAACCAATTAAATTTCTCTTTTCAGAAGCTTTGCATGCTTTTTTGCTTTAACATATTTGTGTAAACCATGGCTACCCTCCCCCTTCACACCCAGCCCTCACACCTCAGTCGCAGAGGGCCAATATGAGGAATCTGACAAGTTTTTCAGTTCCAAGCACGTTGTCAAGGTCATCATATTCAAGGTACTGTCAAGGCATAATACTTCCTTTTGATCGTGAGGTTCAGATTAATACAAAAACTATTCTCAACTGCATCTTCCAATGAACTTAGTTATGACCAAGTAGTCGCTGCATTAACTCAATATTATGACCAGCAAGTCAAAGTAGCTGCAGCCAGATATAAGTTTTTTTCACTTGCAGAAAAATTCCTGAACAGGCAGTTTCACTTGCAGAAAAAATCCTGAACAGGTATGACTAGGAAGTGAAAATTTAAGTGTAGTTTTTGGCAACTTTTACAGTGATCTCATGACAAGTGACGCTATAATATTCAATGTCCCAGATAGTAGAAAATGGGAGCAGATCTTAAAGTATTCTGATCCTTCCCTTCCTCAAGTAATGAAAATCTTAGAGCAATATGATTCAGGTGACATAGCAGCCAATACGTTTGACCAGGCCCTGATCTGTTGGGTCGAGTCGCCCCTTGTTCGCGACTGTCCCAAGTGGCCACAAAACTGGGCATGTACACAGCTGCACGGACAGCCACATAGACAAGTAAACAGGACTGTGAATTTAGTGAAGTCTTACCCTACATGTTTTGCATGCCATAAACGAGAGGATTGCCCATCACATCACGCAACATGTTACATCTATGGAAAAAAAGGCCATATCCAAGCAGTTTGTCTCCAACGGCACGAAAACGCCAATTTTGCTTGCTCCCAGAGAAAACAGGCTCATGCATATGCAGTGAACACTGTGTTTTCAAAACCTACAACAGGTTCTGAAAGAAGTAAGATTAAGGTTGTGCCTCCTCCTTGTCCCAATGCTGTACAATGACGTCCTAAAAAACTGTTTGTTTCATTACGAATTGCTGGCTGTCATGTGAACTTTCAGTTAAACACAGGTGCCTCAGTAAGTTTGCTTAATCGTGCCAAGTACGAACAGTTAGGCTCATCATGCCTTTCTAAATCTAACGAGCATCTCACTACTTACAACAGACAGGAAATTCCAGTGCTCTGACAGTGTAGTTTGCCTGCCACTTACAAATCTCACAATAGGACAGTGAATTTTACTGTGTTGGAATCAAGAGACAGTGCTAGTATATTCAGCTTAGATGCCTTTGATTTGTTTGGACTAAACATCCAAGACAATGTACTTTCCGTATTGGCTTTTGCACCAAAACACAGTGTCACTAGCTTGCTTAAAGAATTTCCTTAACTATTTTCAGAAGGAATAGGAAAAGCTAATAAGTTTGTAGCACACGTTACATTGAAAGGCAATGCACAGCCTAAGTTTTTCCGGGCCTGCCCCGCTCCAATTGATTTAAGAGTCAAAGTAGCCAGCGAACAGAAAGATAATGCTGTAATTGCTCCCATTCAAGCTAGTCAACAGGCAAGTCCTCTCATTTTGTTGCCTAAGGCTTCTGGTCGCATTTGCATTTGTATTAACTTCAAGTCGACAGTCAATCCACAGATAGTAGTTATCCATTACCTCACCATGAGGAACTCATGGACAGGCTTGATGTAGGACATTACTTTTCTAAGATAGATTTTCATGATGCCTACTTGAAAACTCCATTGGATGAAGAATCACAGAAAATGTTTATTGTAAATGTGCACTTAGAACTGTTCAAATATTTGCTTGGTGCACAAGACATACGCATTGCTTTTGCCTCAAAGTTGTTAACTCAAACTCAGTGCAATTATTCACAAACTGAAAAAGATGCTCTCACTATTGTGTATGGTGTGACAAAATTCCATCACTTTATGTATGGTCGTAAGTTCTATTTAGTGCCAGATTACAATCCTTTGTAGTCCTTGTTTCATCAAGCAAAGCCGGTTCCTAGACAGAATGCTCAAAAATTGCTTTTGGAGTATCAGTACCAAATTGTGTACATACCTACAGCAAATCATAGCAATGCAGGCACCCTATCTCGCCTTCCGACTGGCCCAGACTCTCATTTTGATGCATCTGCTGCATCTTGTTGCCAAATCGATGCACACGACTCTGAATTGCTGGAATTTTTTCACTTGCACTATGGAAAAATCTCACAGGCCACAGAAGCAGACCCAGATCACAAGATTTTGTTGCATTACATTCACACATCTTGGTCTCGCTCACTGAACAGTATCTAGAATTGAATTGTGTGCCAATACATTGCACGCCGGCAAAATCTTTCCATTCAAAAGGATGTGATTCTCTTTCAAACTGACAATGGACAATCTCATGTGCTTATTCCCAAAGTGTTGCACAAGGATGTGTTGCAATTGCTCCACCAAGGACATTGGGGAATGGTTCGCAATGAACAGTTAGTGTGATGGCACTGTACTTGGCAGTGACGCCACAGTTCCGCACATGCATGGAAAACCAATCCGGCCTGCCACAGGCATTCACAGCTTGGCCGGTGTGCACATTGACTTTGCAAGACCATTTTGGAACGATCGTTGGCTCATAGTGGTAGACTCTTCTAGCAAGTTCCCATTTGCGGTGCCTATGGCTTCTAACGCATCGTGTAGCACCATTCACGTGTTGTCCTCCATATTTTGTGTAAAAGGTTTGCCAGAAGCAATTGTGTTGGACAACAGACCACAATTCACTTCATGTGATATTGAACAGTTTTGTGAACAAAATGGCATTCGTCATCTAACAAGTGCTTCGCTCCACCTCCAGTGCAACAGAGAAACAGGACACTTCTTACACACTTTCAAACAACAGATGGACAATCTTTGCACTAGCCACACATGGGATCAGGCGCTGTGATTCTTTCTCATCTCCTACCACACACACCCACGCGACTGACCATTACTGGTGGAACTCCTGCATGGCCGTCACCACTGGACACTATTACACCCTCCACAGTATCCAGCACTGCCAAAGATCTGCAAGTATCACTTTGCAGGGTTTATGGCAACCATGGGCACTGGGAAAGAAGCATGATTCAGGAATTCATCGGCTCTTTTATATACTTGACTGCAGGCCCGATGGTTTGCGGCAGCACCGCCAGAACCAAACTCTTGTGTGTCATTTGCCCTGTGATTCTACTACTTTTCTTGCCCCAAACTCGGAGCCTCACAGGACTGCGCAGCCTTCGCTGCCACCCGCTGATGGCACCAGGGCACCCCACGAGGAGCGGATGGACAATGTGCCCTGTTCCCTCGCCCCCGCTCGCTGACCCAATCGACCTGGACCCGCCATTACAGTCGCCGTGATCGTGCCAGGACATGCCGTCAGGCCTGAACGTGTGCCCTGGCAACAGTTTTCCGTAGGACATTCTTGTTACCTTGCCAGCAAGATAGTGGGATACGGTCATGATTATGCCATCCTCTACAGTCATGGCGCCTGGCTCATCTCCATGTCCAGTGTCCTGCCTTCATCCTTGTCGTCGTTTGCATCTTCCCCACACGATAACTGTGCGGCATTTCGGGACGGGGTAACCTGTCGCCGGCACACCACTCAGCAAAGATGTAGCAAGAAGATCTATAGTAAGTGCTGGATTAAGTGCGCCTATCAGGAGAGAGGCCAAAGACACTCACAAGCAACGCCCCACTGCCAACATCCTCTCGACCACAAGTATTTCGATTACTGCCGCTGACTGGGAGTCTCAGTCAGTCAGTCAGTCAGTCACTCACTCACAGTCTCAGTCAGTCAGTCACAAGCATTAGCACAGTTACTCAGTCACTAGCTCATTCACTGACACACCAACTTGCACTCCACTTTGACGTCTGTCATTCATCATATAGCGGGACTTGTACTTCACCAACAGTGAGCCTCATGTGGACTAATATTGAACAGCTCGTACCACAACACATGGACACTGTTAAAGTTAAGAAGCAACTATCTGTTTAAGTAAATAGAGAACTGTGTTAATACATGTGCGCAGTTGTGTTGTAAAGAGGATACCAGCCACCAAACAACATCCTCTCCTTTGATTCCTATGGTACAAGACTCTACAGTGGTGACGAGAAGACAACAATATGAAAGGCTGATAAAATGTATGCAAGAATTGAGAGGATATCACAAAAATACAATGTCAGAGAAGTATTACAGAGTCCGCCACTCCTTGGCCCTCACCAACAGTTCTTGAAAACCATATCAACCAAGCCCAAACCTCCTTGCAGTACCTTCTTTCCATCTGCAAAATTCTTCTGCTATGCAATCCCAAATTCCTGGAACCCATAACACACATTGAAACTCTTGCCCTGCGGGAACTAGAGCAACATGCACAACGCCACCTCAAAAATGTCTCAACCCTGCTCCCTTCTGCCTTGGAGTACCACTGTCCACCATCTCTACAACAACCTTAAAACCTCCCCCTTGTCCCTTCATAGCTGACAAACCCTGTCTCGCAGACCTACTACACTTATTCACACTCCAAAACTCCTTCCCACCATCGCACAGAACCCAGAACCTAAACATACCCATAACACAGTCGTGAACCTTTTCTCAAGAAGCCTTAGCCCCACAGAAATATCAGTCCATTTCATAGGCCTCACCTTTTGCCCCCCACTCCCAAATTCAATCATGCAGGACTCGTGAAAGATCTTTTCTCCTTCTCAGTGGGAACACTTTTTCACCACCAATCCTACCAATCAGAAGCAACCAAAGACCAATGTTGAACTCTGTCTAACTCACTTCACTCCACCATCCAACCATGATCCACCCCGACTGCCCCCAAATCACCCCCATGTTAACTTTCCAGAATTTCTTAACCTCGAACCTTGCCTCACCATCATTCCCCAAATCCCTCAACATGCAAACTAACCTTACATCCGCAGAAAGAACCGCAGTCCACCATCTAAAAACTGATCCCGACCTTATAATCCTACCTGCAGACAAAGGCTCCACTACTATTGCTTGAACCGCAAGGATCACTTGGCAGAAGGACTCCACCAGTCGTCAGATGCTTCACCTACAAATATTGCCATGGTGACCCCATTCCAGAAATCCAACAAGATCTCCAGTCATTCCTCAAATCCTTAGGCCCATCCCAGAACCTCTCGCCAGCGTCCATCTCTCTGCTCACCGCTACCACTCCCCCCCGACACCCCCCCCCCCTCCACCTTCTTTGTGCTTCCTGAAGTTCATAAACCAACCCATCCAGGACACTCCATTGTGATTGGTTACTGTGCCCCACTGAGATAATCTCTCCTCTCGTAGACCAATACCTCCAATCCATTACCTGAAAGCTACCCCCCTATATGAAAGATACCAACCATTTCCTCCACTGGCTCTCCACAGTTCCTGTCCCTTAACCAGATGGTGCTCTGCTCATCACTATTAATGTCACCTCCCTTCACACTAACATACCCAACACCCATGGCCTTACCACTATTGAACACTACCTTTACAATGCCTGATGGGTTCCAAATCAACAACCTCCTTCCTAGTCAGCGTAACCAACTATATCCTCACCCACAATTATTTCTCCTTTGAAGGCATTACCTATGGCATGGTTATGGGCATCCGCATCACACCATCCTATGCCAACCTATTCATGAGCCATCTAGAAGAATTCTGACTAAACACCCAGAATCCTAAACCCCCACCACCTACTCCAGGCCGGTCACAAACATCACCTATCTCATCAAAGGCAGGGCTCCCTGTGAAACCAGTCATGTGATCTACAAGCTAAGCTGCAACCACTGTGCTGCATTCTGTGTAGGTATGACAACCAACAAGCTGCTTGTCCGCACTAATGGCTACCGCCAAACTATGTCCAAAAAACAAGTGGACCACTCTGTTGCTGAGCACGCTGCCAAACAAGACATCCTTCATTTCAGACAGACTGTGCCATGTGGATCCTTTCCACCAAAACCAGGTTTTCTGAACTGTGTAGATGGGAACTTTCCCTGCAATATATCCTATGTTCCCGTAACCCTCCTGGCCTCAACCTTCATTAGTAGTTCTCCTCACCCATTCAGCCCCTTCCCTAGCCGCAACCCAGCGCTACACAGCCGTCGTTCCACCACCACACCCAGTGTTTTTGTTTCCCCCCCTTACCTGCCCTCCGTCTAACCTGCAGCACTTCACTATCTGCCACAGTTACCCTACTATACCTCCCCCTCCCTGTGCCAACTTCCTTCTTATCCCCACCCAGTCACCACTCCTATCAAGCACTGGTACTGCTGCTCGCATTGTGGCCCCAGTTGCCTGAGACTGCAGTCATGTGTGGGTGCGCGCGCGCATGTGTGTGTGTGTGTGTGTGTGTGTGTGTGTGTGTGTGTGTGTGTGTATTTTTGACGAAGGTCTTACTGGCCGAGAGCTTTATTTGTGGCAGTCTTTTTGTTGTGCCTATCTGCGACTCAGCATCTCTACTATATGGTGAGAGGCAACTTTCTTTTCCATAATATTGTTACATTCCAGCCTGGATTTTCCATTTTTTGAGATTGTAAAATTATAACACAAGAATCAGAGGATATTCATTTGTGGAAGACGTTCCATAATAAAGATAGCAGTGTCTAGATAAAAGAGCCCAGGAACCAGTTCCATGTTTGCTCAAGTGTGCCAAGTATCAGGCAAGTTATGAGTGCTGCAAGAATGGTACTGGTTTGAAACAGTCACTTAATGCATTAATAGGATGGATGAACAGCTTGTTTTATCACAGTACCTCATTTATGTCTAAAAATGTCAAGTCATATCATGTGCTGCAAAGTAAGTATGAAATGGAAGAAGTTATGGTTAGAGACATCCTTAATTGTAAGTGTACAAAAGATATGTACAAGTAGATTTAGGCCACAGGAGGAACTTGAATGTTGGAAATTTACAGTACTTTATTACACATTTAATTATGGAGTCTTTGATGATTTACAATTATACTTCAAAATCTAACACTGCAAAACATAAATGGGGCTGTTTACTTACAGAGGATGCCTAGTATCTGGGATTTTCCGAAGTGGACCAATTCTTTCACTAACAAGTGTGTTGAAGGCATGCTTCCTGTAACCCTCATCCCTGGCTTGTCTTTCTGCAACTGACCGTACCATGCCCAGCTGGTCCAACACTGAGAATATTCAAAAGAGCATAAAATCAGCATCAACTAAGAAAGTTAGAAATAAATGATACATGCAATTTTTAAAAAGCTACATTAGGTACCTAAATGACATACAAAAATGAAGTAAACTTGGACTACTACTTTGTGAATAAATGATAGCCTTCATCTGATGAGTTTCTAGCAGGTACAATTATCTTTAACTGAGATTCCTCGAATATTCCAGTATTAGGGTATTTTTCTCCACCTGTAATTTCATAGCTATGTCAAATTTTCACATTTTTTTTACATCTTTCTTTTTGCCCTTCAAAATGCCACTTAATGTGGTAAGAATCTTTCTTAAGTATGTGGCAGTGAATATTGTGAGCAGTGGCCTTTGTTAATGTTATCTATGTACTGTTCAAGTGTGAAAATGAAGATGTGACATTTGCATCAAGAAAGGTGTCATTGGATTCAGAAAATGGACAGAAATTTCTGTATTGGTTTTTCAATTGGCTCCTGCAAAAGTACTGTTGTCCCAAGAAATCGTTATACTATTCTGGAAAGAGGCTCATGTGCTGTTTGCTCTGTACTTATTATAGTATAAAAGGATAACCAATTTAAAAAAGCACCCTAAGCCTATTGTGACAAATTCAGTATACAGTACACATGTGCATCATTGGTCCCTACTTGCTTCAAAATAAAACCAATCTGCTTCAATAAAATTACAAAGAAAGACAGATGTAATACCCAACACCGTAGATAAGCATCACTTGAAAACAAGCCATAGAGATAACTAAGGCAGCAGATTATTAGCAAACTGTGATAGTATGAATCGTGTACTGAAAATTCTGTTTACCTTCGTATCAAAATGAACCATATTATGAAACTGTCTGAAGGAAGTCTGCTTTTTGGATGTTTTCTGAATTCTTACTCGTAAGCTACCAGCATCACTGCTTATAGTAACAGCACACCAAAACTACACTGGCTGACAAATAGATCTTTTTTCTGTTTTTGTTGTTGATCAGAAAGCACAACAAATTGGGTATTAGCACCCACACAGAAAATATGTAGAAATCTCAATTGAGAAATAATACAGCCAGTCAGTTGTATATAATTGTTTAATACATTTACCTAGGTTTCGACATCTCTACTTCATCAGAATGAAAATTTAAAAGCCCAATAAAATAATACATAGAAAAATAAGTTGATAGAAACGTTATCCAAGATGAAAAATGTCATAATATAGAAAGGTTACTTACAGAAAATTTACATTTCGAGAAAGCATTAGTCAAAGTTTAGTGCAGCCATGCTCAAGTAAAAAATTAAAACATTCCCGTCTTTGCAAGGAACAACAACAGACTGAGTGGCCCATCAGTTTACATTTCTGTAACGAAAACAAGATACAAGTTGCACCACATTTCATGTGCAGATAGTGGCATATGCCCATTTGAGACATCATTACAGAAATAATGAAGTTAAACAACAGTTAAAAAAATTCAACGGATGAATTTTAATGTATTTTCCAAAATACAAAGTGGTCAAGTAAATGAAGCAACAACTAAGAGCCATCTATTAGGCTTTATTGAAATGCCCATTACATAAAGTATGGAGTATTGTAGAATATTTACACAAACAGCTGCACAGTTTAAAAACATCTGCATGAAGGAAACTTTCTTAGCACACATCTATATGAGATTTGACGAAAAAGATGTTTCTGAAAGTAGTGAATTAAAGAAATTTAAAGACATTTTGGTTTGTAACTATTGAGGATGAAATATGCTTGAAAATCTCCAAATTTTCGAGTATGTGAAGCCTGTGACCTACCTTCTTTTTCTGTAGGTAAAATAGAAATTTCTTCAACACTTTTCAGTTTGTGACCACAAATTAACAGATGATCAGCAAAAAGGGAGTTATGTACATTAGTGCCTCTTTCCACAATAAATGTTCCTTATATCTGACACAGAAAGATCTTCCAGTTTGTCCTAAATAATAAAAAGGACACATATCACAAATGACTTTATCAACTCCTGAAGTGTGTATAGGAGCAACTGTGGACTTGAGATTTTTATGCAAGTTACTGTTAGTAGAAAAGGCAACTTTGTATCCATATTTTTTAACTAGAGGGTAAAATGCTCTTGAGTTTAGCCAGTTTCTTTTTGTGCCTTTTAACAATGCAATTCTTATAGCACTCCCTCCCATCATTAATAAAATCCCGAAATGGATCAATTAATTCAATTAATCATTCTATAACTTTTCAGCTACAGATCTGGGTAGTTTGTCATATTCTCGGTAAGTAGGTGACATTTTGATCATACACAGTGGTTCCTGCGAAGGTATTGTGCATTTGTTTGGAATTTTTAATAATCCCCATTTTAAAAAAGTCAACAATGACAGACTTTCCTTTGGTATTTTTCAAAAAGCCACTAATTCAGATTAGATTGAGCCTGCTAGTTCAGCACATCCTCATTCCCATAAAAGTGTTTTTTCCATTCAGCTGTTCATCATCAGTTTCTGTACCTTTGTCATCAGACAAGCTTAATGATGAGATGAATTTAATTGTAACTGTAGTATTTAATAATGGTTATGATCCCTATCAGTTGAAAACATCTTCAAAATTAAAACTGATGCTAACATGACTACTTTAGGCATCAGTGGTATTTCTGACAGTAATGAATATAAAAGAGTTTTTTGGATTCCATTTTTAGGCCCTATTTCTTATAAAATTTGTCGTCTTCTAGTTAAAAAATTTGGATGCAAGGTTGCCTTTTCTACCAACAATAACTTGCAGAAAAATTTTATTTATAATCTCAAGTCCACAGTTGTTCCTATACACACTTCAGGAGTTCATAAAATCATTTACGGCATATGTTCTGTTGGTTATTATATAGGACAAAATGGAAGATTTTTCAATGTCAGGTATAAGAAATGTTTAATGGGAAAAGAGATACTGAAGTATATAACTCCACTTTTGTTGATCATCTTTTAATTTCTGGTCACAAACGGAAAAGCATTGAGGAAATTTCCATTTTGCACATGGGAGAAAAAATAGGTCACAGGCTCGACGTACTCAAAGAGCTGGAGATTTTCAAACATATTTCTAAGAACGGTAGCCTTATCCTCAACGAACAGTTACAATTACACAACAAAAATTTTTTCAATGGCTTTAACCCGCTACTTGTGGATTTTTTATTCCTTTAATTTTTATTATGTTTTTGTGCCTCTAATTCTGAAACATCTTTTTCTTTAAACCTCATATAGATGTATACCACTGAAGTTTCCTTCATGCACATGTTTTCAGACTGTGCGGCTGTTTGTGTAAATATTCTACAATATTCTGTACTTTACATAATGTGTATTTCAATAAAGCCTAAGAGATGGCTCTTAGCTGTACTTCGTTTATTTGACTACTTTGTATTTTCCAAAATACATTAAATTCTCATCCTTTGAATTTTGTTCTTTTGTTTTATAATTAACTGTTGTTTCATTCAATTATTTCTGTTATAACATCTCAAATAGTCATATGCCACTGTCCGCACCCAACAGGCGGTGCAATTTGCGTCTTGTTTTCATAGCAGCAGTGTAAGCCACTGGCCCACTCAGTCTGATGATGTTCCTTGCAAATTGTATGCATCAACGGCTGGAACATTTTTAATTTTTGACTTTAACATGTCTGCTCTAAACTTTGACTATGCCTTCTCAGAATGTAACTTTACGCAAGCAACCTTTCTATGTTATGAGATTTTTCGTCTTTGTTATATTTCTATGTATTATTTTATAGGGCTTTTAAATTTTCATTCTGATGAAGACATCCTTAGGGGTGTCTAAACCTAAGTAAATGTATTAAACAGTAATTTGCAAGATGTTGGTTGTATTATTTCTCCATTGAAACTGACACACAGTAGCTAAAAGACAGCCAGGTTCAAAACTGTAATATGTAGAAATACAAAATAAATAAAACAGCAAAATAAATATTAAAAAATGCTCTATATCAGAATAAACTATAGATTTGTGGCCGCACTGGCAGCACCAAAAATATTTCACTGTACAACAAACATCACAGTTTTTGGCCAAGGGAATTTATAGGAAAATGAAAAAGATGGAAAATGATGTGGAACACCTGTTCCAGGGAAGCAACAAAAACGCATGGCTGGGGGGGGGGGGGGGGGGGGGGGGGGATGTTTTGGCAATACAAACTATTTATTAAGGTAAACACTATTATATTTCATTCAACAAAAAAAAAAGGGTAATATGCTGGTACAGGAATAAACACACGTTTAAAGTTCATAGACAGGAGCCTTCACTAAGATTTACACAAAGTTCGAAATCTCAGTGTAAACAGAGACCAAGAATACTGATGAAAGGAAGGAGAGGGTACAAAGCGGCGAGGCACCATTATTCGAGTGTGAGCTACCCCTGAAATAGAAAATAGGGTGTGGCAGAGAAGGAAGTAAACCACATCAAAAAGCAATTGAAACAGAGTAAGACAGGGATGAAAGAGTAAGCTGATCAAGTAAATAGGGCCAGGGGTCCAACAGACCCAGCAGACAGTGAGAGATGCTCCAACCCCAAAACAGCTCCAAAAGTGGGTTAAAACATTATATCTGAGATGCCATGCTGTGTGGCTAGGGCCTCGTGTGGGGTAGACCATTCGCCTGGTGCAAGTCTTTCCAGTTGATGCCACGTTAGCAACTTGCTTGCAAATGGGGATGAAATGATGATGAGAAGGACAACACAACACCCAGCCCCTGAGTGGAAAAAATATCCGACCCAGCCGGGAATTGAACCCGGGCCATTAGGCATGACATTCCATCACGCTGACCACTCAGCTACCAGGGGCGGACATATCTGAGATTGAAAAGAACTTCATGTAGAAAACGGAGAACCAGTTCAACCAGCTCTGAATTGTCAAGCATTACAGAGGCAAGGATATGGAAAGCCATGCATAGCACGGAGGGCCAGAAGGAAGGGGCATTCCGCCTTGATACAAGCTGATGTTTGTAAGGTTCCATAACCACAATGGTGGGTAGCTTGTTAAGCAAAATAAAACTATAGGATAGCCTGGTATGGTCAACATGCATGTGACAAGGACAGTGGATTCCTTCCGGTAGGAACAAAAGGAAGAACGCAATGCACCAGTAGCCTTCTTGATACAGTGGAGTTCATTACAGGGGGCAGTAGCCTACCAGATGTCATCCACCTCTGAGTGTGCAGAGGTCTTATTTGTGCCCGCAGATACGCATCTGGTACCGTCAAAGCAAATGGGAGGCGAGTAATTTCTCCTATAGCCACTAGGCAGCCAGAGAAAAGAGTACGGAGCAGGCAGTATGACTAAGGTAGTGAGGTCACGAACAGCAGAAACCACAGGGTGAAGAGAATAACAATGGTAAGTGGACTGGACACTGTTCACAGGGTCAGAGCATATTAAAACAGAGTGAAGGGAGGCCAATTTTGGAGGGCTCTGTTAATGCTCCGCTGTAAAAAGTTACATTATCCTGGCAACAAATGATGTTCCTGACTGACAGGAGATGTAAAAGTGTATCCCATCTTATCTACAGTTACAGAGCAGTCAATGTAAGAAATAGTACTCCCTGAAAGTGCTAAAGACCTAAATGTAGCAGATGCTGAAAGGTCATGGGGACAACAGACTCAGGACTTTGAAATACATGAGACCTAATTCGTGGCCTGGGCACTGTCAAGGGGAGGACAAGTGGAGATCCTGGAAGAGTGCTGCGAGGGGCATTCCGACTGGTAATCCCACCTAAGGGCACATATGCAGAATGACATACAATGAACATTCAGATAATTGTCAATAGTGATTACGTAGGAGATCAAGAGTTGGCACTGTTGGAACTGAAGCGGGAAGATACCGACTTCAGCAAGGGGACTGTCTGCAGGACTAGGCTTGAAGGCACCAGTGTCCAGTCACACTATGATGATGGATTGAGTATAACAATTTCAATGCTGAACCATAATCAAGCCAGAACGAAACCAGGTCCTGGTAAATACGGATAAGAGTAGCATGATCCACACCCCAAGAAGTGTGGGCAAGGAAGTAGAGATGTTAAGCTTCTGAATGCAGTGAATCCTTAGTTGAGAAATATGGGGCAACCAAGAAAGCTTTTTATTAAAAAGGAGCTTTTTTTTTAAAAAAAAAAAAAAAAAAAAAAAAAAAAAAAAAAAAAAAAAAAAAAAAAAAAAAAAAAAGGGGGGAACTAAGCAACAATGCCCAAGTACTGCCTATCCATGCAGAGTTCTATGTCAGGATGGACTGTGGTATGATGACAGAAATGCACGATCCACGTTTTTTGCAAGAATTGAAAACTATGGGCAAATTTCCAAGCAGAGGCCCTGCAGATAGCATCCTGGAGCTGACTTTCAGCGAAAGCTACAGAGTGGGGCTGTAGCAAAGCATACATCACAGAGGGACCAGCGGCCTGACAGCATCGGTCTAACAATTACTACATCTTAGAGATTGAGAAATCAACAATTTTCAAAATATAAAACAAGTCAAGTTAAAATGTTCATATTACAACAACTTATTAAACATCAAATACAGCTTACTGTTGACAAAAAAAGAAATAAATGGACAGCTTTCACCATTGAGTACTCTGAAATGGAAAACAGTACAACAGATGTAGAAATATTAAGAAAATTACCTGATAGTGGTTTGAATGCCTTCTGCTGAAGGTAAGACAAGAGCTTGTCACTATTTTTGTAACTCCTTGCATCATGACTCTTGCTATCTGGATCAACTGGCATGCGACTTGACGGAGATTCTGCAAACACAAGATAATTACAAACCTAAAACTTATAAGTCTACAAAATATGAAGATGTTTACTCCTGGTGATTCTGACATACTACATATAATATATAAGTTTCTTCTGCAGCATACTTTACAAAAAATAATTATTCATTGCTAAAATTAACAAACAAAGGTAGCTTATTTCTAAACATGTAGAAGGAAGGAATATCATGGATTAACATCTTGTTAACAGTCAGGTCATTAGAGACAGAGCACATTCTTGGAATATTTCAATGACAAGGGAGGAAATTGGCCATGCCCTTTCAGAGGGACTGTCTCGGCATTTGTGAGGAGTGATTTAGGGAAATAATAGAAAACCGGCATGTGGATGGCTAGACACAGATTTGAACTATCATCCTCCTGTACAATTCCAGTGGGTTAACTACTGTGCCTCCTCGCTTGATAGACAGGTAGGAGATGTTTCTCTTATGAAAAAATATAATGCAACACAAAAACCACACACAAGAAAACCAAATAGAACAGCTTTGGGGGAGTGGGGGACTTGCAATGCAATTTGAACTTTGGAGGCTTTAAACTCTCTTCAAGTTTGCTGCTGGATCCTAAAATCGAAGATTCAATATTTTGGCAATCCAACTGTTCGCCATCTTCAGGAAAATCCTGCTTTTGCTGCTGAGTCTTCCTGAAAACTGAACATCTTTGTCCTATGTAGGCCTCTGTACGGTGCATGGCACGTGCATCACCCACCACAGCTGCTGCCCTCCAAGAGTGGGCAGGTGACACTGCCATTATTAGAAACACTGATGGCAACAATATATTGCACTCAGAGAATAGTATTGAACATTCGGAATGGCCACACCAGAGAACATTCTGTTTTCAGGTGGGACAGTACAGGGTTCCACGTCCTGCTAACAGGAAACATATTGTCTCCATTAATAAAATTATCTGCCAAGCTAATTTCAATTGCCTCTTTATAAACACTGTTCCAAAAACTCAAAAGTGTTGGCAACTATTACAGTTTCACAAATTTCATCCCATGTCCCTCGTTTAAGGTATGTTCCAATACTGCCGATTTTTCCATCTGTTGTAGTCTCGTATGACATCCTACATCATCAGAAGGGGATAAACTTTGATGTACTATCTTTGTAGCAAGACATTGGATGGACCTACAGTGGCGGAAATGGAGAAAGGTTTAAATTTTGCTCCCACTCCAAAGAGGCTCCCTGTTACAGAATTTAGAACAAGCAGTATGCAGCCTCCCTGAGGACCAGGCAGAAGGAATAAAGAACTGTCCCACACATTATGCTGGGCTTGGCCAGCACAGGATAAAATCTCTTACACAGAGAGAACAGCTATTCATTCCCTTAGGAATGATGATGAAGTAGTAGTAGTAGTATTACCAGCTAACAAGGGGAATGACATGGGATGATTACATACTTAAAATGTATTTACTGCTCAAAGACCCAGCTTACAGAAGACTATCTAGTGACCAGAAGATTATCTAATGACTCCAAAGAAAGGACTAAGTGCAAGACAATTTCATTTTTGGAAGAAAAAAATACTTGTTGTCTGAAGATTTTCGAAACTTCATCCTGGTGGTGCCGTTCCGCTTAACCTGTATGGTCCGCCTAAGTTGCATAAGGAAGGAGTTCCTCTACACTCCATTGTTACTAATTAGGGTGCACCCACTAATAACCCGGCAAAATGTTTAACATCTGTTCTCAGTCCATATGTTGGCAAGATCGAACACCAAATCTTGAATTCAGTGGATTTCACTCAATGATTGAAATCTTTGATGATGGGTCCTTCAGATTTATTAGTGAGTTTTGATGTGGTATTCCTGTTTACACGAGTCCCTCTGAAACAGTCCCCCGAGCTCCATTAGTGAAAAACTGGATGAAGAGTGGAGGAAGCTTTGTCATCGTGTGCTGACGTCCACATATTTCTCATTTAATGGCAACATTTTTTAACAGAATGATGGAGTGGCTTTGTTTAGTCCTTTATCACCGATAATCGCCAATTTACTTATGGAGGACTTCGAGGATATGCCACTGAGGACTCTGATTTTGCAACCAATGTATAAGAGGCATTCAAAAAGAAAAGAGCCAGAGTCTGGAATGTGCAAACCGGTGACAGGAGGGTGATACCATGGCACATCTAACGAGGTGTGGTTCCGACCAGAGGGCATGCATGCATGTCACGTGACTATACGGAGCTAGCAATAGCATACATCAATCGTCCAACACTGCCAGTCTCATTTCAAACAGTGACATGGAGGCATCAAAAGATGAGCAAAGAGGTGTTGTTCATTTTCTGACTGCGGAAGGAGTAGGAGGAATGGACATTCATCGACGAATGTCACACGTGTAAGGCAAACACTGCATGTCCCTTGCAAGGGTCAAGGCATGGCACAAGTGCTTCAGCGAAGGATGGGTGTCATTAGCCAATGATGCACAGTCTGGAGCACCACAGTGCATTACCAATGACATCGTGGAGCATGTGGATGCACTCATTACCCAGGACCACCGAGTGACAGTGATTTGACACTGTGGTCAGATTGAGCATCTGAAGTGTTCACACTATCATGAAGGAATGACTGGACATGCACAAAGTGTGTGCTCAATGGGTGCCCCATAGTCTTCAACAACACCAGGAAGCATGTCGAATGGCCCACTGTCTTCCTCATCTGCAGCGGCTCGGAAAGGGAATGCGTTCTTGGCACAAGTGGTAGCTGGAGATGAGTCATGGTATCATCACTGACAGAATCAAAACGACAAAGTCTCCAGTGGAAGCACAACCATGAAAAAAAGCCAAGACCATCCACATGAGTGCACAAAAGGTTATGCCAACGTTCTTCTTTGACGAAGGGGGCTGCCTTCTGATTCACTTCCTGCAGAATGGGACAACAGCAAATGTCCAGTGTTACTCGCAAACCCTGACCAACCTTTGCCAAGCGATCAAATCAAAATGACCAGGCAATCTCAACCATGGGGTCATTCTTCTCCACGACAATGCAAAGGCTTATACAGCAAACACAGCCGCAGCACTCCTGCAGAAATTCAAATGGGAGGCTCTCGGCCACCCTCCATACAGTCAGGACCTCTCTCCCTGTGATTATGCCAGTTTTGGTCCCCTTAAAAAGGCTCTGAGGGGCAAACAATTCACCTCGGATGACGACATCCAGCTGTCGTGTGGAACTGGTTAACATCGCAGCCCCCGGGAATTTAATGAGACAGCCATTCACCACCTTTTGTCACATTGGGACAAGTGTCTCAACAGCCAGGGTGAATACTTTTAACATATATGGACTGGTTTCTGTAATTATGCCTCCAGACCGTTTCTTTTGAATGCCCCTTGTAATTCTGGATGTTGCAGACGATATCCATTTTGTCTGGCCACATGGACATGATGCTCTCAACAGAATTTTGGACCACTTCAACTGTCTTCATTCCAGCATTAAATTTACCATGGAGGTTGAAGGTGATAGGATGTTCCCTTTTTTGATGTCTTTGTTTACAAATAACCAGATTGTACTTTGGGACACAGCGTTCACCAAAAGTCGATGCATACTGATTGGTATCTGCACGCTAAGAGTTATCATCCACCATACCAAAGTAGTGGCGTCCTCAGGACTCTGGTACGCAGAGCATACGCTATGTCCGATGCAGACAGTTTAATGCAAGAAGTTGCACGTTTGAGGGGTGTTTTTAAGAAAAATGGGTACTCTGAGAAGCAGATTTGTCGGGCTACACAGTTTGGACCATTATTGGAACTGCATGAAGAGGAGCATATATCGATAGTCTCTATTCCTTGTGCTGGGAGCATATTGTTTATGATTGGAAGAATTTTAAGAAGTTTTAACATTAAGAGTATGTTCTGTCCACCTTCCTAGATCAGGGCACTACTCGGCTCTGTGAGGGAGGATTTGGGGCTTAGGAAGGCTGACATATACATAAAATTCCGTGTCAGTGTGGGTAGGCTTACACTGACCATTCAATTTACAAAGTTCAGGAAAGGTGCACGGAACATCGACGTCATATAAGGCTACAAAAGCTGGAAAAATCGGCAGTAGTGGAACATTGCTTAAATGAGGAACATGGGATGAAATTTGACAAAACTGTGATAATTGACAACACTTCCAGTTTTTGAAACAGTGTTTATAAAAAGGCATTTGAAATTATGTTAGTGGATAATTTGATTAATAGAAACAACAGGTTTCCTCTTAGCAGGACATGGAACCCTGTACTACCCCTCATCAAAACAGAACATTCTCTGGTGTGGCCAGTCTGAGTCTTCGAAAATAGTCTCCGAGTGTGATATATAGCTGCTGCCTTTGTCTCTACTTAGAGCAGCACCATCTGCCCAGCCTTGGAGCACAGCAACTGTGGTGGGTGATGCAAGCGCCATGTACAATACGGAGGCCTATATAGGATGGCAATTTGCAGCCTTGGAATCAGTTCTCAGTGGGACTCAGCAGCAGAAGCAGCATTCTCTTGAGGGTGATGAACAGTTGGATCGCCAAAATATTGAATTGGGTTGATTTCAGGATCCGGCAGCGAACTCTAAGAGACTTTCAAGACTTTTAACGCAATCTTAGATACTAGATTGGATGCCAATCTCTTCCTTCTTTATTTAAGTTTCCACGTGCTTAGAAAAATCGATATGCATAGCTACCAGCTGAATATAATTTAATTTGAATTGTAGACTATTTCTTACATTACTGCACTCCACATTCTCATCATATTAGAGTAATTCATTCTATGTCCAAGATCATAGACGTTCTCACAATAATGACATAATCCTAGTCTTTCATCACAATGATTTTACAGATTGTTAGTCACTGTCCTCACCCTTCCAGCCCCCTCCTTGTTCCCATTCCAGCACTAAATAGCATTCATTTCACTGCCACACCCAGCCGTTTAGTTTCTTTTTACTTCTCTCCTTTCCGCTACTTACTCCCCCCCCCCCCCCCTTTCTCACGAAACTGCAGCACTTCACTGTCTGCCACCCCCACCATACTATCCCCCCCCCCCCCCAAGCCTCCTCCTTACCCCCATTCAGTCGCCACTCCCATCAAGCACTGGTGCAGCTGCTCGCAGTGCGGTTTCAATTGTCTGAGACTGCAGACGTGTGCAAGTTGCGTTTGCATGAGTGTGAGTGTGTGTGTGCCTGTGTGTAAGTGTTTCTATTGCTGACAAAGGCCTTAATGGCCGAAAGCTATAATTGTGTGAATCTTTTTGTTGTGCCTATTGTGACTCAGCATCTCTGCTATATGGTGAGTAGCAACTTTCCTTCTCTAATATTGTTACATTCCATCTTGAATTTTCCATTGTTTGATTTAATAATAATAATAATAATAATAATAATAATAATAATAATAATAATAATAATAATAATATGAACCCCTCAACAAAAATGGTCAATTGTGCAAAAACCAAAGTTGAAACAGAGGATTACAAAGCTACAAAACTGATGCAAAACTGTGAGAACATGAAGAAATAAATGATGCTAAATTAGACTTACGGTTATGTCTACCACACAGACATTAAAACACTTCAGGCAAATGTCAAGTGTTCCCTTCAGTACCAACAAAACATTTTTTTCACCAATCCTCTCTAACTGAGCCATTCCCCAGTCTTCAACAGCATCAAACTAACAGGATAGTAAACTCTTACAGTATATTTTTTTCTTAACATTTTAACATACTGTGCATCCGCTGCCTGCCATTAAAACTGCTACATCAGGAATAATATATGATTAAATTTGTTGGTGATCTGAGGCTGCTTAAAGTGTGAAATAGCTCTAACATGGCTGGGTATCAAGACATTGGACCTTTGATGACAGATATGGGTATATAATTCCATGCTACATCAATTCTATGCCTGAGTTCTTCAATCAATAGTGGCTGAAGAGTTGTGGTATGCCAGTCACTCAGCAACAAATAACCAGATGTTTTCAGTGGGTGAGAGAGAAGAAGAAAGTCTAAAACCTTCTGTGTCATGGTAGGAAAGGGAAACATGGGGTCTTTTGTTATATTGCTGGAAGACAACATCTCAGATATCACATTGAAGATATTCTACATCTACATCTACATCCATACTCTGCAAGCCACCTGACGGTGTGTGGCGGAGGGTACCTTGAGTAACTCTATCGGTTTTCCCTTCTATTCCAGTCTCGTATCGTTCGTGGAGAGAAAGATTGTCGGTATGCCTCTGTGTGGGCTGTAATCTCTCTGATTTTATCCTCATGGTCTCTTTGCAAGATATACATAGGAGGGAGCAATATACTCCTGGACTCCTCGTTGAAGGTATGTTCTTGAAACTTCAACAAATGCCTGTACCAAGCCACCGAGTGTCTCTCTTGCAGAGTCTTCCACTGGAGTTTATCTATCATCTCCGTAACACTTCCACGATTACTAAAATATTCTGTAATGAAGCGCGCTGCTCCCCGTTTTGTAACCTACTTCCTCTGTTTTCAGGCTGCATTTCCTTAGGATTCTTCCAATGAATCTCACTCTGGCATCTGCCTTACTGACGATTAATTTTATATGGTCATTCCATTTTGAATCACTCCTAATGCGTATTCCCAGATAATTTATGGAATTAACTGCTTCCAGTTGCTGACCTGCTATATTGTTGCTAAATGATAAGGGATCTATCTTTCTATGTATTCGCAGCACATTACACTTGTCTACATTGAGATTCAATTGCCATTCCCTGCACTGTGTGTCAATTCGTTGCAGATCCTCCTGCATTTCAGTAAAATTTTCCACTGTTCCAACCTCTCGATATATTACAGCATCATCTGCTAAAAGCCTCAGTGAACTTCCAATGTTATCCACTAGGTCATTTATATATATTGTGAAAAGCAACAGTCCTAGGACGCTCCCCTGCGGCACACCTGAAATCACTCTTACTTCGGAAGACTTCTCTCCATTGAAGATGACAAGCTGAGCTCTGTTATCTACGTACTCTTCAATCCAATCACACAATTGGTCTAATAGTTCATATGATCTTACTTTGTTCATAAACGACTGTGGGGAACTGTATCAAACACCTTGGGGAAGTCAACAAACACGGCATCTACCTGGGAACCCGTGTCTATGGCCCTCTGAGTCTCATTGACGAATAGCGCGAGCTGGGTTTCACACGTCTTTTTCAAAACCCATGCTGATTCCTACAGAGTAGATTTCTAGTCTCCAGAAAAGTCATTATACTCAAACATAATACGTGTTCCAAAATTCTACAACTGATTGACATTAGATATATAGGTCTATAGTTCAGCACATCTGTTTGACATCCCTTCTTGAAAACGGGGATGACCTGTGCCCTTTTCCAATTTTTTGAAACATTATGCTCTTCTAGACAACTGCTGTCCTTAAAAAAAAGCAAAAATGTAACAGCTGCTCTCAAATTACTGGCTATGCAGACCTAAGGTGATGGTGCTGTGTACTCAATGTTACCTCAAATCTTCATGCCATGTGCTGGGTCTGTATGATGATGATGATGATGATGATGATGATGATGATGATGATGAATGCAATCTGGTAATGTTCAATCCTCTCAGAGCTTGCATACATGGATATGTTCATAGTAATGCTATACACTGAACTGCAACCCATCTGAAAAGACAATGTGGTTCCACTGCTGTATTCAGTGTTGTTGCTGCACCACTGTCAGGATGCCCCTCTCTACTGCCACATCAAGAGAAGCCACTATGACAGTCGCTACGCTAACAGTCCATTGTGTCCCAAAGTCACTGCAGTCGATATGGGTACTTTTCTCACTTCCAGCAAACCCACTTCCAGAAACAAGGTATATAACATGACTGTACAATTACGCATGGTTGAGTAAACAATGGATTTGTTCTCTCAGGAGCTAGTTGTGAGGGGCTGTAGGAATCCTGCAAGGCATTGAATATGGCTCTGCTGAATCCACCGATTTCATATCTGAATGACAGCCACAGGATTTTGTCCAACACAAGCAGCAATATCGACAGGTACAATCCTCCACTGTCAAATCACGACATATTCAGCTGGATGTTTCTCTTCTTATATGAAGCATATCATCATCATCATCATCATCATCATCATCATCATCATCATCATCATCATCATCTCACAAATAACTGATGTTCAAGTGATATTCATGACTGACAAACCTGGTGCATAATCTTTCCTCGTAATTATACAGAATGTTGATCGCACTGTTCCTATCAACTGCTGAGATGTTATTCATTTTGCATATCCAAGCATGTAATACACTTCATGCCAATTTGATATTTGTTGTTTAGTATCTTCATAGTCCTGCAGTTTTAACAGTTAGCAGTGCAGTATCAATATCGCTTATAAGCAGATTTCTTTGTTCCATTTTGTTACTGTGGTCTTCAGTCTGAAGACTTGTTTGATGTAGCTCTCCATGCTAGTCTATCCTGTGGCAGTCTTATCTCCGAATAACTGCTGCAACCAACATCTGCTTCAATCTACTTACTCTATGCATCCCCTGGTCACTCTCTAAAAATTTTTATCTCACACATTTCCCTCTGCTACCACACCGACAGATCCTTCATGCTTCAGAATACATCATACTCATCTAAACACCAGCAGTCTTCTACAGCACCACATTTCAAAACTTTTATTCTCTTCTTTCCCCAACTGCTAATCATCTATGTTTAACTTTCACGCAACGCTACAGTCCAGACAGATACCTTCATAAAAGATTTCTTAACACTTGAATTAGTATTATATGTTCAATTTCTCTTTTTCAGAATACTTTTCATGCTATTGCCAGTCTGCATTTTATATCTCCTCTACTTCACCAATCATGCATTATTTTGCTGCTCAAATAGCAAAACTCATGTATTAATTTTATTTTCTCATTTATTTCCTAATCTAATTTCCTAAGTATTGCCTAATTTAGCTTGAATACATTCCATTATCCTTGTTTTAGGATCTTCATTTTCATCTTGTAATCTCTTTTGAAGTAATTTCCAAGTCCTTGCCATCTCTGACAGAATTACAGCACTGGGAAACCACAATGTTTTTATTTCTTCTCTCTGGGCTTTAATTCATTCATCTCTGTAGCCAAATGGTGACTGTATCCGACTCTCATATGGAGGACCCATAATCAATTCCTGGTACTGCCAGGGATTTTTATTTGGTCTCAGGAGGAGTGGAACAGGGTGCACTCAGCCTTGTGATACCAACTGAGGAGCTACTGGAATGAGAAGTAGTGGCTGTCTGAAAGGTTCACAACAGACGGGAGAGCAATGCAATTACTCTATGCCCCTCCATACACATCCTTATGACAACACACAGCAAAGGACGACATTTTGTGGTTTTCAGGGCCTGACTGTAGAGTAATGGATTATTATTATTATTATTATTATTATTATTATTATAAGGGAACTTTAACTCCCTTTCTAAATTTCTCCTTGATTTCCTTTATTGTATTGATCAATGCAGAGACTGAACACCATTGAAATGGGAAGGGGCAGGGGGATAGAGACATACTACTACACAGACTCACTCCCCTCCTACTTCCCTTTAATGTCCTTTGACTCGTATAACTGAAGTCTGGTTTCTGTATGAGTTGTAGACAACCTTTCATTTCCTGTATTTCGTCTCTTTTACTTCAGAGTATCACAGAATATATTCCAGTCAATACTGTCAAAAGTCCCTTTCCAAAGCTACAAATACTATAAACATAGGTTTTTCTTTTTTCAATGTATCTTCTAAGATAAGTTGGAGGGTCATTATTGACCCATGTGTTCTACACTACTGGCCATTAAAATTGCTACACCGAAAAGAAACACAGATGATAAACAGGTATTCTTTGGACAAGTATATTATACTAGAACTGACATGCGATTACATTTTCACGCAATTTGGGTGCATAGATCCTGAGAAATCAGTAATAACGGCCTTGATACGCCTGGGCATTGAGTCAAACAGAGCTTGGATGGCCTGTATAGGTACAGCTGCCCATGCAGCTTCAACACGATATCCCAGTTTATCAAGAGTAGTGACTGGCATATTGTGACGAGCCAGTTGCTCGGCCACCATTGACCAGACGTTTTCAATTGGTGAGAGATCAGGAGAATGTGCTGGCCAGGGCAGCATTCGAACATTTTCTGTATCCAGAAAGGCCCGTACAGGACCTGCAACATGCGGACGTGCATTATCCTGATGGAAATGTAGGGTTTCGCAGGGATCGAATGAAGGGTAGAGCCACAAGTCATAACACATCTCAATGTAACGTCCACTGTTCAAAGTGCCGGTAGTGCGAACAAGAGGTGACCGAGATGTGTAACCAATGGCACCCCATACCATCACGCCGGGTGATACGCCAGTATGGCGATGATGAATACACGCTTCCAATGTGCATTCACCGCAATGTCGCCAAACACGGATGCAACCATCATGATGCTGTAAACAGAACCTGAATTCATCCAAAAAAATGACGTTCTGCCATTCGTGCACCCTGGTTTGTCATTGAGTACACCATCGCAGGCACTCCTGTCTGTGATGCAGCATCAAAGGTAATTGCAGCCATGGTGTCCGAGCTGGTAGTCCATGCTGATGCAAACGTCATCGAACTGTTCATGCAGAAGGTTGTTGTCTTGCAAACGTCCCCATCTGTTGCCTCAGGGATCGAGACGTGGCTGCACGTTCCGTTACAGCAATGCGGATAAGATGCCTGTCATCTCGACTGCTAGTGATACGAGGCTGTTGGGATCCAGCACAACATTCCGTATTACCCTCCTGAACCCAATGATTCCATATTCTGCAAATAGTCATTGGATCTCGACCAATGCAAGCAGCAATGTCGTGATACGATAAACTGCAATCGCGATAGGCTACAATCCAACCTTTATCAAAGTCGGAAACGTGACTGTACGAATTTCTCCTCCTTACACGAAGCTTCACAGCAACATTTCACCAGGCAACGCTAGTCAACTGCTGTTTGTGTATGAGAATCAGTTGGAAACTTTCCTCATGTCAGCACGTTGTAGGTGTTGCCAATGGTGCTGACCTTGTGTGAATGCTCTGAGAAGTTAATTATTTGCATATCACAGCATCTTCTTCCTGTTGGTTAAATTTCGCGCCTGTAGCAAGTCATCTTCATGGTGTAGCAATTTTAATGGCCATTAGTTTAAGTTGGAGGGTCATTATTGACCCACATGTTCATACATTTTCCAGGACCCAAACTGATGTACCCAAAGGTTGTTTCTACCAGTTTTACTATTCTTGTGATAAAAAGAGAAATGTTTGTCAGTGTTTTCCAATCATGATTTATTAAACTGTTGGTTTGATGGTATTCATCCCTGTCGGCATCTGTCTTCTTTGGAACTGGAATTACTGCATTCTGGTTGAAGTCCTAGGGCATTTCAACTCTCTCATATTCTGCAGTCAGGTAAAATAGTTTTGTCATGTGCGACTCTCCCAGAGAGTTCAACAATTCTGAATGAACGTTGTCTACACCATGGGCCTTGTTCTGACAAATCTTTCAGCACTCAGCCAAATTATTGTTGCAGTATCATGTCTTCTGCCTCATCTTCATCTACGTCCTCATCTATTTCTATAACACTGTCTTCAAGCTTATTTCACATGTAGAGCCTCTCTATATATTTCTTTCAGCTTTCCCTTCTTTACTTACTAAAAGCTTGCCATGTAAGCTCTTGATATACATACAGGTGTTCCTCTGTTTTCTAATCTTCCTATAGGCATCATTTCCCTTTCCCCAGTTATGTGCGTCTATAGCCTTGTATTTGTTCTCTAACCATTCCTGCTTAGCCATTTTGCACTTTTCTGCCAATCTCCTGCGACAAGAAAGAGTCTACATCAGTTTTCACGCTCTCAAAACAGCTGACTACAACAATGTTGTCAAATGTTTTAAATGCTGTGATTTAGGGCACTCTACTAAATTTTGTACAGAAAGCCAACCTGTTTGTATTTACTGTGGTGTGAAGGGGCACAGAAAAGCTGAGTGTTCTGAGACAGAGAGAAAAGCGGGTTGCATCCCATGTAAATTGAGAAATCGTGTATGCAATAAAGCTGGTAGTCCTGACTGTCAAACGTACAAGCAGATGTATATGCGTCAAATAGAAAGAACTGATTATGGCATAGACGATAATTAACAAGATGGCCCATAGTAGCATCAGTCTGCACACCGATTTTAAGGAAGAACAGGACAAAACACATAAGAATCTGACAGAGAATACGACACCAGAATCCAAAAAGAAATACAAGTCACCTTCTACAAGGGCGCGTTCATGGCGGAGAGCCATTGCATGGCAACAACAAAAGGAACGCAAAACAACAGACGTGGTGGATACCACTGTAACTACGTCTTCATCAGAAGAAATTCAGGCAAAATTTTTTTGAAGTTACTGATTATATAGATGATATGACCATGCAGGGAACAATTGATTATTTTGTTGCACGTAATTTAAAACACAAGTTTTTCCAGTGGGCATTGTCAGAGTCGAGTAATATAAATAAAGTTGAAACTTTAGAAGAAGAACTGTCTACTTATGAATGCATGGTTACATGCTGTCATACAAACAATTCTACAGACAAATATGTTCATGACAATGAAATTACAAGTTCAGAACGGACATATCAAATAAAATGCACACCCAATAGCTCCAGTGAACATTTTATACATGAATCATCTGCAAATGAAAGTAAATTTGAAGATGACCCATCCAAAAAAGAACTGAAAAATAAATACGATACAACAAGGTGCAAGGGAAATTTCAAGCCAGTTACGTTTGAATCAGCTGGTTACTTACGGGCAAGTGTGGAGCAGGTCAGGGTACAGGATACAGCTACATGTACAGTGCATTCAACTACTCCTGAATTTGATCAGCTCCAGTCTAAATCAAGTGAAAGCAAAAGTACACAGGTTGAAATGCCCCCTTCTTACCCCATGATAGACTACAGTAAATTAGAGGAAAATCTACAATTAACGAGGATGGAGAATAAAGAGAACCTACAAACAGCACAAAGACTGCTTATTAGGTTAACCCATCCACAGGGGGATAGAATCTGTTATCCAACAACAGAACAAACGGATAGGATACTTTTGCGATCAGAAAATATACCTACTGATGCGAATGCATTAGAAGACTTGTTAAATAAGGTGTGTGTACGTCGATCTGAGAAGCTAGATTTTGAAAAAATTTACAAAGATTTAGTTCGTGCTCATGGTAGAATTTATTTTGACCATAACAAATCCTCGCCTAACGACTACATCTTCACGAGATGTCTACTTTGAGAGTAATGCAGCTGAACGCCGGTAGGAGTATGTTAGTGAGTGCTGAACTAACGAAGGTGGCAGCCGAACAAGATGTGGATGTCATTTGTCTTCAGGAACCATACTCCAGGGCTGGACAGCTTATACACCTTCCCCCTGGAACAATCACCGTGACTGGCGATTCGACTCCAATGGCAGCTATTATTGTACTAAATAGAAATATGAATGTAACCAAAGTAAGCCAACATAGTAATAAGCACTTAGTCACTGTGGAACTTATATGGGGGCATATAAAATGGGTCATATCCTCACTGTATGCCCAATATTCAGATGATATTCATCCATACACGCATATGATAGCTAATGTGGCACAATATTCGATACACAAAAATTTGCTCATATGTGCAGACATAAACTCTAGATCTGTTTTATGGCACTCAAACGAAACTAACGAAAGAGGTAGGCAAGTTAACGATATAATATATGAAAACGACCTGCACATACTGAACAGGGAAGGGCAACCACCGACTTGTTGCACACATACTGGACATCATAGTAATAGAGATATATCTTTAGTAAACAACAATACACTGAGGTTTGCGATAGATTGGACAGTTCATGAAGGGTACACTCAAAGTGATCACAATGTCATTATGATTAATATCCAAACTTGGAATGTGGAAGAAACAACAACATACAACAGATTTCTCCTGAATAAAGCAGACTGGGATGGTTTGCGCCAGATAATCTCGAATTACCCGTTATCAGACATTACAGGTAGTGTGGATTACAAAATACATAAACTGACAGAGTTAATACAAGACGCGCAATTACGATCAATACCACATACAAACAAAATTTCAAAACCAAAAATGAAAATGCAATGGACTCGTGAACTTGCGGATCTAAGGAAAAGAACACGACAAACACGTAAATATTATCAGCGAGCAAATAATGCGAGGGAAAGACTGGCAAGACTGCAAATATACAGAGAGACGAAAGAACAATATAGGACCACCATACTTGAGACCAAAAAACGACAATGGGACACCTATGTCCAGCGACAGATACAAGACAATATGTGGGGAACCCCTTATAAAATTTTGACAGAAAGGATCAAAACCCCGTTAGTTTTGGCTACCCTGACTAAAGATGACGGTACACTGACACAAGGTTGGAGGGGTACTGCAGAAACTCCTTCCCGACGATGACATAAATACTGATCAAGAGATACACACTGATATTTGAAATCAAATGGAACAAGAATATGCAACTGAAAGGGTAGTCGATCCATTTACAAACGAGGAGGTGGCTAGAGCAATTGCAAGACTAAAGAAAGGTAAGGCCGCTGGCCCTGACAACATTTATGCAGAAGTGCTACAGCAGATTGTACCACTTATAACAACTTTTCTAACTGAGACCTTAAATGAGGCATTACAGGTAGGCAAAATACCCTCAACGTGGAAAACGGCCAATACAGTAATAATAAAGAAATCCACAGATAAAGATCCCAAGGACCCGAAATCATATCGGCCCATTTGTCTCTTAAATACTCTAGCCAAAGTACAAGAACGATTATTATGCGACAGGCTTCAAGCTCATAGAGAGTTAGTTGGACTGAGTCCTTATCAATATGGATTCCGTAAATATAAGTCAATAGATGATGCAATCAATCAGGCACTTAGTGTAGTCAGTCACACGGAACTAAAATATTCCATCGCAATCATGATAGACATCGCAGGTGCCTTTGATAATTTGTGGTGGCTTGCGATGTTTGCACGTCTCAGAGAACTTCGGGTGCCAGCAGCCCTCTATTACAGCCTACGGGATTACTGCAAAGACAGGGTTGCTGAGTGGCGTGCAGGAAATCGTAAAGTAATTAAGAAACTCACGAAAGGATGTCCACAAGGATCAATTTGTGGTCCCAATTTCTGGGATCTCACAATTGAACCCTTGTTATATTTGGTGGAAAATCATGAGTGTGCTGATGGAATAGTGGCCTACGCTGATGACATATTAGTGGTTGTGTCAGCAAACTCAAGAGCACAATTGGAAATGAGAGCTAGAGGTATAATGGGTGACATGGCAAACTGGTGTACTAAGTATAAATTGACAATTGCTTTACATAAAACTTTATACATAATGTTAAAAGGAAGTCTCAGTAGAGACCCCTCCATTAAATTAGGAATAAACAACATATCTCAAAATAAGACCACATGGTATCTGGGTGTCATGATTAACGAAAGGCTATCTTTTAGAGAACACATACAGATGTCCTCTGACAAGGCTGAAAAATTACTACAGAAACTGGCTAGAATTAATACAATAGAATTCCGATTGCCGTTAAGATATATGAGAGTGTATCACTGTGCGATTTTTGAATCTATTATATGTTTTGCAGCCAGTACGTGGGCTCATAAACTGAACTTTGCGGTAAACAAAACTATTGTTCGCCGCAGGCAGAGAGGGGTGCTACTGAGATTGTCAGGCGCCTTCAGGACTACATCATTGGATGCCTTGTCCGTGGTCCTGGGTGTCTTCCCAATTGAAATAACTATTAAATATCGTGCCGCAGCATACTGGCTGAAAAAGGGTAGCAGAGATCGGGTAAGAGCTATAACAGGAGAAGACATTCAAGACAAATTACACTTAAAACATTGGCGCCTGGTTACTTGGCAGAGGGACTGGGATAATAGTGAAAAGGGCCGCAGGGTCCATGACTTCTTCCCAAACATTAGGGAGAGACTACAAATGAAAGACATAGATCCAAGTAGAGGCATGATACATTTTTTGACCGGTCATGGGCCCTACCCATCACACCTACACCGCATGAATCTCAGGGGAAGTGATACATGTTCATGTGGGGACACTGGGACCCCTGAACACACGATTAGTTTCTGCACACTTTTCACGCATTTACGACAGTCAAATTTGGGACAGTATAATATTTACAACTCTATTAGAGATCCAGGTGCCTGGACAGAATTAAATAACACAGCAGAAAAAATCTCAAGACAATTACAATTAGAGTACAACAGAGGGAGACCATGGAGACATAGACCGAGAGAACAGAGATCTTCAATTAATACCAGTAGCACTGAGGATTCTGATGATACTACCAATAATGATACAGACACAGAATTGGATAATACATAATATAATATAAGTGGTAATGTGATGAACTATAATATGCACAAGTAAATTCAAATGTAGTAATTTGTAATAATTATAAAACAATAAATATGAAATGTAGTAGAGTAGGTTTAGACATAGAAATAGGTTAGGATATTTGCTGGTGAGAGGGTACATGGCTCGACGACATTATTCCGAGCACTATCCCTCACACAAGCACTTCAAACTGTGAAATATGCATCATTGTACTATTGTAATAGTAGTGATATGGATGTGGGATATGGACACAAAATCAATATTAGTATCCAGAGTGAGGCCATAAGTGGCAAGGCTCGAGGAAGTTTCCGAGGTTTCCCACTCATGGCCTTGTTGGTGTTGGGATTTTCATTAGATATAGTTTCTTTTTCATTTTTCTTTATTATAATATGAATTCAATGTATAACAATTAGACTATTTGCTGTATTTAATATAATAATATAATAATATGAATAATATAATAATATGAATTCAATGAATAATATGAATTCAATGTATAACAATTAGACTATTTGCTGTATTTTCCAAATAACATGTATGTTACTTTGTTCTTTTTTCTTTTCAAATTATTAAATGCTGCTCAGTGTAAGTAAAAACTGCCAGATACTGCATATGGTCCGCCTCCACGGGGCGGGACACGGGCAACGGCACGTCAGTCACTCAGGTAGATATGTGAACTAAATAAACATTGAGGAGTTGTGTGAGTAAGTCAGCTTTTTGTGGAAGTTCCCTATGTTTGGGCTGAGTGACTGAGGTGACGGCTAAGAGACCAAATGTAGTAGTTACAGCCCGCTTTATTATATAGGCAGCGGGCGTTAATGGCAAGCAGCAAGTGAAAAAAATCTCCTTTTTTTGAGATCTGCATTTGTTTTACATACTCCCCTTTTGTAAATTAAATTCAATGTCTCCCTAATCTTCCAAGGATTTTTACTACACTATATCTTTTTACCCACTTGATTCTCTACTGCTTTCACTATTTCATCTTTCAACACTACCCACCTGTCTTGTACTGTATTCTGTTCTCCAGTTTCAATTAAATGCCGGCCAGGTTGGCCGAGCAGTTCTAGGTGCTAGCCTGGAACCGCGCGACCACTACGGTCGCAGGTTCGCATCCTGCCTGAGGCATGGATGTGTGTGATGTCCTTAGGTTAGTTAGGTTTAAGTAGTTCTAAGTTTTAGGGGACTGATAACCTCAGATGTTAAGTCCCATAGTGCTCAGAGCCATTTGAACCAATTAAATGTTACTGAATGCTCCCCCCGAAAACTCTCAATAATCCCTGCTTATTTCAACTTATCCACGCCCCATCTCCTTATTTTTCTACTTTTTCGCAATTTCTTATGTTTTGTCTTATAGGTCATAACCAATAAGCTGTAGTTAAGAGTCCACATCTGCCCCTGAAAATGTTGTAGAGATTAATATCTGATTTCAAAATTATACAGGATAAGCACAAAGTCTGATTATAACAATTTATTACAGAATAACCATTTGACATAATAATTTACATTTGATGCCCTTACATAGGTTAGTGTTACTTGTTTTTAAGACCACTTACATTAGTACACCTCAACATGTGCTCCCTTGGTAGCACGGAGAATGTCGAGGTGGTATTCCAGTTCCCGCCAGGTGTTTCATAACGTATGTTCTGTCACAGTACCCACAGCAGCTTGTGTGACAATGACTCTGTCCTTGATATAGCCCAAAGACAAAAGTCAAGGAGCGTAATGTCTGGAGAGCGGGGTGGCCAGGGTGTTGAACGAATCCTTCCAATCCATTGATCCAGAAATGTTTCATCCAGGAAATCATGCACTAGCAGTCCAGTGTGTCCAGTGTCCAGTATGTGTGTGTGTGTGTGTGTGTGTGTGTGTGTGTGTGTGTGTGTGTGTGTGTGTGTGTGTGTGTGTGTTTGGGGGGGGGGGGGGGGGGGGGGGGACGCTTCTTCTTCTAACTGTGGGGCAATGAACTGTTGCAAAACATCCAAGTAAATGTTTGTGGTAATGGATTTTTCCACAAAGAAAAACAGTCCAAAAACCTTGATACACATGAGACTGTACCAAACATTCACTTTTTCGCTGTCTTGATGTAACTGTACAGTAGCATGTGGAAATTCTGAACCCCATATACGGACATTATGCCTATTTGCCATTCCACTGACATGAAAGGTGGATTCATCAGTAAAGCATATGAGATTTAAGTAATCGTTAGCGCCATCAATCCTGTTGAGAACCTCAGTTGCAAATTCAGTATGTGTCAGCAAATCATTCAGTTGCAAGGCCTACACGATTTGCACTTTGTCAGCATGCAACCTAAGCCTCCCATAAAGAATCTTCACCACACTTGCTTGTGCTATTTGAAGCTCACATGATGCTTGACGAGTTGATTTAGACAGACTCCGTTGAAACAATTGTCAAACATGATCAATAGTTGCATCACTCACACGAGGCCTGCCACTTCGAGGACGATCTACAACATTGACCGTTTCGATAAGCTTTGCATACCATCACTTTATTGATTTAACATCAGGAGGGCTGCGTCCATAAGAAGCCTGAAATTTACGCTGAACACTGACGGGAAATTTCTTTTTGTGAAACCAAAGCACACACTGCACTTTCTCCTGCTTCGATGTCATTTCGCCAGCAACTAACGTGACCTAACAGACGGCGTCGGTGTTGTGGAGCACTAGCACCATCTATTGGTCACAACGACTAGTAACACAAACCTATGCAACGGCATCAAATGTAACTTATTATGTCAAACGGTTATTCTGTTATAAATTTTTATAATCAGGGCAAGACTTTGTGCTCATCCTGTATAATCAATCTGAACTTAACAGTGTTTCCAGGTATTTCCATGTGTGTACAAACTCCTTATATGATTCTTAAACCAAGTATCAGTGATGATTAAATTACACTCTGTGAAAAATTCTACCAGGTGATTGTCTCTTTCATTCCTATCCCCCAGTCCATATTCTCCTATCATTACCATTGTCCTCCTATTTCTCTCCCTACTACCAAATTCACATCACCCATCATAATCAAATTTTCCTTTCCAATAACTGTCTGAATAATTTATTTGCTCTCACTGTACATTCTTTCAATCTCTTCATCATCTGCAGAACCAGTTGGCATATAAACTTGTACTTCTGTGGTGGTGTTGGCTTCATGTCTATTTTGTTTACAATAATGCATTCTGATTTTGTATTTTCATCAGTGTATTCACCTGACCAGAGGTACTGTTTTTCCTGCTGCCGCACTTCATTAATGTTCACTGTATCTAATTTCAACCTATCAATTCTCTTTTCAAATTTTCTAACCTCACTACCCCGCAAAATGATCTAACATTCCACACTCAGAATTCCAGTTTTGTTTTTCCTGGTGACAATGAATGGGCATTATTTATTCACGATATGATGAACACAAGACTTATGGGCAACGACTGTGAACTGTGCTATGGAGAAGTATGTGCACAGTCAGTGTATTAAGGATGGAAAAGATGCAATGTGATTTAATTCCAAAATTCAGAAAATGCTGGGTGGGGGGGGGGGGGGGGGGGGAGGGGGAAGGACATTGTTACATTCTCAGCTCAGAACAGAATGCAGAAATGATGACAAGCAATAGTTTGGTGAAATTTGTGCATCTATAAAAAGATTGATGCGCAAAGCATATGGCAGCTTCTACTGTCTTACCTTAGCAAAAGATCTTGCCAAAAACCGCAGAAAATTCTTGTCCTACATAAAATAACTAAGTGGACTGAAGGCTTCTCTTCATTCCATCATCAATCAGTCTAGTGAGGCAATAGAAGACATCATCATCATCATTTAAGACTGATTATGCCTTTCAGCGTTCAGTCTGGAGCATAGCCCCCTTATAAAATTCCTCCATGATCCCCTATTCAGTGCTAACATTGGTGCCTCTTCTGATGTTAAACCTATTACTTCAAAATTATTCTTAACTGAATCCAGGTACCTTCTCCTTGGTCGGCCCCGACTCCTCCTATCCTCTACTGCTGAACCCATGAGTCTCTTGGGTAACCTTGCTTCTCCCATGCGTGTAACATGACCCCACCATCTAAGCCTGTTCGCCTTGACTGCTACATCTATAGAGTTCATTCCCAGTTTTTCTTTGGTTTCCTCATTGTGAACACCCTCCTGCCATTGTTCCCATCTACTAGTACCTGCAATCATCCTAGCTACTTTCATATCTGTAACCTCAACCTTGTTGATAAGGTAACCTGAATCCACCCAGCTTTCGCTCCCATACAACAAAGTTGGTCGAAAGATTGAACGGTGCACAGATAACTTAATCTTGGTACTAACTTCCTTCTTGCAGAAGAGAGTAGATCGTAGCTGAGCGCTCACTGCATTAGCTTTGCTACACCTCGCTTCCAGTTCTTTCACTATGTTGCCATCCTGTGAGAATATGCATCCTAAGTACTTGAAACCGTCCACCTGTTCTAACTTTGTTCCTCCTATTTGGCACTCAATCCCTTTATATCTCTTTCCCACTGACATTACTTTCGTTTTGGAGATGCTAATCTTCATACCATAGTCCTTACATTTCTGATCTAGCTCTGAAACATTACTTTGCAAACTTTCAATAGAATCTGCCATCACAACTAAGTCATCCGCATATGCAAGACTGCTTATTTTGTGTTCACATATCTTGATCTCACCCAGCCAGTCTATTGTTTTCAACATATGATCCATAAATAATATGAACTACAGTGGAGACAGGTTGCAGCCTTGTCTTACCCCTAAAATTACTCTGGACCATGAACTCAATTTACTGTCAACTCTAACTGCTGCCTGACTATCCATGTAAAGACCTTTAATTGCTTGCAAAAGTTTGCCTCCTACTCCATAATCTCGTAGAACACAATAACTTCCTCCAAGGAACCCGGTTATATGCCTTTTCTAGATCTATAAAGCATAGATACAGTTCCCTGTTCCACTCATAACACTTCTCCATTATTTGCCGTAAGCTAAAGATCTGGTCCTGACAACCTCTAAGAGGCCTAAACCCACACTGATTTTCATCCAACACTTTCCTTTCAACAATACCTGAGAAGATTTTGCCCACAATGCTGATTAAAGAGATCCCTCTGTAGTTGTTACAATCTTTTCTGTTTCCATGTGTAAAGATTGGTATGATTACTGCTTTTGTCCAGTCTGATGGAACCTGTCCCGACTCCCAGGCCATTTCATTTATCCTGTGTAGCCATTTAAGACCTGCCATTCCACTGTATTTGATGAGTTCTGACTTAATTTCATACACCCCAGCTGCTTTATTGCACTGCAATCTATTGAGCATTTTCTCCACTTCCTCAAATGTGATCCTATTTCCATCATCATTCCTATCCCATTCTACCTCGAAATCTGAAACATTACTGATCGTATTTTCACCTACATTGAACAAGTCTTCAAAATATTCCCTCCATCTGCCCAAGGCATCCACAGGATTCACCAGCAGTTTTCCTGACCTGTCAAAAATACTTGTCATTTCCTTCTTACCTCCCTTTCGAAGACTGCTAATTACACTCCAGAATGGTTTTCCAGCAGCTTGACCCATAGTCTCCAATCTGTTTCCAAAGTCTTCCCAAGATTTCTTCTTGGATGCTACAATTATCTGTTTGGCTTTATTTCTTTCTTCAACATAACTTTCTCTGTCTACCTTAGTTCTAGTATGTAGCCATTTTTTGATAAGCCTTCTTTTTCCTTTTACAGGCTGCCTTGACTGTGTCATTCCACCAAGCTGTTTGCTTCATCCTACTTTTACACACTACTGTTCCAAGACATTCTTTAGCCACTTCTAGTACTGTGTCCCTGTACCTTGTCCATTCCTTTTCCAATGACTGTAATTGACTACATTCAACTAACTGGTACCTTTCTGAGATCGCTGTCATGTACTTGTGCCTGATTTCCTTATCCTGAAGTTTCTCCACTCTTATCCTCCTACATATAAGACATCGAAAGGTAAACTAAAGTTTTAAATTTTGCATTTAAAAAAAGTCATTTGCACTAAAGTTTTTTTTACAGACATACTACTTTTGGACCGGCGTACAGATTACAGATTCTTGTATGGAGGTCAGAGACATAGGCATCCCTTTCACTGAGAAGCAACAGAAAGAGCTGAAAACAAATATGTCACCAAGTCCTGATGGAATCCTAACTTGGTTTTATACAATGTATACTCTTCAGCATCACCCCTTTATTTAGCATTAAGTTCCAAGCAACCTGGGTGAGAGGGAGGGGGGAGGGGGGGGGGGCTGCAGTGAAAGACTGCTGTATAAAAGTGTAAAAGAATGGACATGCAAAACCACAGGCCAATACCCTTCACACTGGTTTGCTGCACAGGTGTTTTGAGCATATTCTAAATCTGAATATAATAAATTTCCTTGAAACAGAAAAATTTCTTTCCACAAATCAGTATGCATTTAGAAAGCATCTCTTGTGTAAAACTCACCCTGCCATTTTCTTGCTTGATATCTGATGAACCATGGACGAAAGGCAACAAGCAGATTCCATATTCCTAGATTTTCGGAAAGCGTTTCACACAGACTGTTAACAAAGATCTGACTGTATGGAATAGGTTACCAGAGATGTGAGTGGCTCAACAAATCCTTAAGTAATAAAACGTAGTATGTTGTCCTGGATAGTAAGCATTCATCAGAGACAACTGTACTGTCAGAAGTGTCCTAGGGAAGTGTGATAGGACTGCCCTTATTCTCTATATACATAAATGATACGACAGAGTAAGCAGCAATCTGGAAATGTTGTTTATGATGCTGTATTATTAATAAAATGTCATCACTGAATGACTGAAGAAGAATACAGGATGTCTTATACATAATTTTTATTTCGTGTAATTAATGGCAGCTACTTCTAAAAGTAGAAAAATGTTAGTTAAAGGTGATGAGAAGGACAAAATAATCCTATAATCAACTTTTTTAGTCCTGTCTTCCTCAGTTGCGTGTAATATTACGGAATATTGATAATTTTTACTTATGGACTGTCTGACAGCAACTGAATAAAACACAATTTTAGTGCCATACGTGTTTCGCCTTTACTTTCTGCAAGGCATCATCAGTGGCAGGTTGGGTGGTCAATTTCTTACATATTACGCTCCCATTGCATTTTTGGTGCTGTTCTTCTTATGAATGCCAAATTGCGGTTTTTTCCCCCCACATTCCACAGCACTATGAACTGAGCGCTTGTTTCAAAGCCACAAAGCTTTCGAAGCCACGGTCAATAAGTAAAAATTATCAATATACTGTAATAATCCTACAATGTTTGAATAGAGTATTAATGATGTTCAGCTTGACAGAGTAATGTCAATTAAACATCTCGGTAAAACGTTTAAAAGCAATAGAAAAGTATAGATCATTTATACATGAGACTGCTGACAGAAGATTAATGAAATCCATTCTTGAGAATTAATTGAGTATTAAGGCTTCTCCATCAAGTGGTATTAAAGAGAGACATGGAATGAATTCAGAGACATGCAGGTAGATTTCTTACCGATAGTTTTGATTCACACGTGGGTATTATGGAGATCCTTTGAGAACTCAAAAGGGAATCCCAAGAGGGGAAACGAAGTTCTTTTCACAAAATGTAATTAAGAAATTTTAGAGAACAGGCATTTGAGGCTGACATCAGTATGACTCTGCTGCTACCAGCATACAGTTTGCATAAGGACCATATAGACAAGATAAGAGGAATTAGGGTTTGTACAAAGGCAGAGAGATTTATTTTTCCCTCATTCTACTTAATTTGTTGTTAGTATTTCTGTTATCACAGAATCTTTTTAGAGTTACGATTTTCTTCATTTATGATTACAAAACATTTGTACTTGTGGAACAGGAAACTGAATGTCTAGTAGTGGTACAAGATACCCTCCATCATGCATTGTATGGTGGCTTCTGGAATGTATGTTGAAATAGCAATACCTGCCCAGAGATTTGAATGGGATCCATTTTATCTCTGGAATATTTACACAAGATGATGTAATCATTATTTAACCATACAGAAGAGCTGTATCCCTTTCAGAAAAATTACAGCTGTAGTTTCCCCTCACTTTCAGCTTTACCATCACAGCGAGGCCATGTTAGCTAACATTAAAGGGCCAAATCAGCCAATTGCCCAGACTGCTGCCCCTGCAACTGCTGAAAAGACTGCTGCACCAGTTACAGCCTGATCCCGAATTGGCTGGCCACTTCACACTCAAGCTGAGAGGTGTGGCCAATATCCAATTACTCAAAAGTAACAGTGTATATGCTACTCTGGCTGGCCATTTGACACACGACTGGATATCTCTGGCCAAAGATTGATGTGATGATGCAACAACGTGCAGTACACAGCACTTTTCATTTTCACTGTTAAGTGTGCCATGCATGTAGCAGTGTGTTAGTATAAATAGGAAAGCATCAGTTATATACAGATTGTATACCTCAATTCAGTGAGGTTTTCTGCAGATGATGCTGTTGTACGCAAAGGAGTAACAATGCTAGAACACTATACCAAAATGCAGGAAGACCTGCATAAAATCTACAGTTGATGAAGGGAATGGCAGTTCACTCTCAACATAATCAATTGTAACATATTGTCAGTACACAGAAAGAAAGACCCTTCATTGTGTAATTACAAAACTGAAGAACAATCACAATTACTTCCATCAAATAACTAAGAGTATTTGGATGGAACGATCTGAAGTGGAATGACCACATAAAATTAATCACGAGTAAAGTAGCCAGACTGAGATTCACAGGAAGAACCTTCAAGAAATGTAGTTCATCAATAAAGAAAATACCTTACGAAACATTTGTTCAACCAACACATCAATATTGCTCATTCATATGGGATCTGCACCAGATAGGACTTACAGAGGAAACAAAGAAGATCAGCATTTTTTTTTTTTTTTTTTTTTTTTATTCATTTAGTTAGCACAAAATTACCTCCGAGATGCTCAGCCAAGTACAATGGCTGATGCTGCAAGAGGAGCATTCCACATTATGTTACCTGTACTTTCCTAGAAGAGTCAACCAATATATTGCTTCTTCCTATGTATATCTTGCCAAAAGACCACAAAGATAAAATTAGAGGGATTCGAGCTCACATGGAAGCTTACCAGCAATCATTCTTCCTGATAACCAAATGTGACTGGAATAGGTAAAAGAGGAAATGACACTGGTATACAAAGTACCCTCCAATACACACCATTAGGTGGCTTGTAGAGCATATGTGGATGCAAATGTAGAATCCCTTATGGGTTTATCAAATTTCATCAATCTCTTATAAGTGTTTGAAAGCTGCAGTTAAGACAAGACCTCAGCAGAGGAACCTTATAAGCCAATTTATAAACAGTGGATGGATATTATAGGAAGTTAGTTATGATTAGTAGAAACAAAGTTTGCAACAAAATTCTATGATATTTTGCTGGGTGAAAATGATACCTGAAAAACAATATGCTTGATCCAGAATATGCTTGATGGTGGTATGGATTACTGCTTGCACTTTTTGCTGCCAATTTCTATAAGCTCTTATCCAGAAAGTTACTGGAGTATGGAGACTATTGTTCAACATGACTATACTGTTAGATTCTTGACAGAACAGTCCATGTGTGCATTGCTTTGTCAATTAATACATTGGTAGAAGCCAAAGAATCACAGATTAATTCTTAATTAAAATAAATCATCAATGAATCCCAGTTAATTAGTTCTACTGTTATCAGTTTCAAACCATGAGGATTTTCAACTGTTACTACGTAAAATCAGTTATTATATCTGACTGATACCTCGAGCAGCCGAAATCTCTCATTCCTTGAACCCCTTATGTCAGAAAGGTAGAGTGGTCACAGACCTGTCAACAGATGTAAAAACATAAGGGCTAGCAAGCTGAAACCTGTTTACCCTTCATCTTATCTATGCATGGAATTGGCAGTCTTATCATATAAATTTCCAGTACAATAGCAATATTGCCTAATCTGAAAGGAGGCCCCAGCCATTAGTTTTGGTATACAGAGATTTAATATCTTTTTATATAGTAATAACTTTCACGTAATTACTGTTCACAAACATTTACTTTCACTTTTCAGGCCAAATACAAGCTCCCCAACCATACTGTACATTGATTGCAATGGTAGGGTTTATATTTGACAGATTTTTAGTATTCCAATTACTATTACCCATCACAACTTTCCAAATGTAAATGCAGTGTGCTTCCAATCACACCATCACATCATCTAAACCTTGTAGTGATATATCCCATTCCTTTAATGAGAGGTATCACGTCCTTACACTATGTACATACACTATGTCATCAAATGTATCCGGACACCTGGCTGATAATGACTTACAAGTTTGTGGTGCCCTTCCTTGGTAATGCTAGAATTCAATATGGTGTTGATCCACCCTTAGCCTTGATTACAGCTTCCACTCTTGCAGGTATTTGTTCAATCAAGTGCTGGAAGGTTTTGTGGGGCATGGCAGCTCATTCTTCATGGAGTGTTGCACTGAGGAGAGGTATCGATGTCATTCAGTGAGGCCTGGCATGAAGTCGGCGTTCCAAAACACCCCAAAGGTCTTTTATAGGATTTAGGACAGGACTCTGTGCAGGCCAGTCCATTACAGGGATGTTATTGTTGTGTAACCACTCCGCCACAGGTGGTGCACTATGAACAGGTGCTCAATTGTGTTGAAAGATGCAATCACCATCCCTGAATTGCTCTTCAACAGTGGGAAGCAAGAAGATGCTTAAAACATCAATATAGGTCTGTGCTGTGATAGCTCCATGCAAAACAACAAGGGGTGCAAGCCCCCTCGATGAAAAACATGACCACACAATAACACCACTGCCTCCGAATCTTACTGTTGGAACTACACACGCTGTCAGATGACGTTCCCCAGGCATTTGCCATATCCACACCCTGCCATCAGATCACCACATTGTGTACTGTGATTCATCACTCCACACAACATTTTTCCACCGTTCAATTGTCCATTGTTTATGCTCCTTACACCGAGTGAGGTGCCATTTGGCATTTACCGATGTGATGTGTGGCTTATGAGCAGCTGGTTTACCATGAAATCCAAGTTTTCTCACCTACCACCTAACTGTCATCGTACTTGGATCCTGATGCAGTATTAAATTCCTGTGTGATGGTCTGGAGAGATGTATGCCTATTACACATTATGACCCTCTTCAACTGTCGGCGTCTCTGTCAGTCAACAGACATGGTCGGCCTCTATGCTTTTGTGGTGTACATGTCCCTTCACTTTCCATTTTACTATCACATCGGAAACAGTGGACCTAGGGTTGTGGAAATCTCACATACAGACTTATGACACAAGTAACATCCAATCATCTGAATACGTTCGAAATCCGTGAGTTCCGCAGAGTGCCCCATACTGCTTTCTAACGATGTCTAATGAATAATGAGGTCACTGCTATGGAGTACCTGACAATAGATGGCAGCACAATTCACCTAATATGAAAAATGTATGTTTTTGGAGGCACCTAGATACTTTTGATCACATAGAGTATGTCAGAGATCAAATGTTTGTGACAGTGTAGTCAATAAGTGATGAACAACCCACTGTTGAAAGTGTGTTAAATTGTAGGTGCTGATACCAGGGCTAATGATCCAGTGACTGTATGGAAGTGGGTAGCAGTCAGCTGACCCTACCTGCTGAGGTGGAGACAGGAGTTCCATAAATGTATTGTAACTGTTAATTATCAAGTTGAATATCAGAGCTGTTATGTATGAGTACAAAGAGGTAGTACACAAGTTGGTAGCTGCCCTCATTTATCATTTAACGAGTTGTAATTTTGAAGATAACATAAGAAGGTGAATTGAATCTCACTTGTTTTATGTGTGAAGTGAATGAGAATGAAAAGTAAATTTCCAGCAGCTTTATCTGCAGCTTGTAAAGAGATAGAGTCTGAGCCAAGTTGGAGTACGGAGGCATATAGATTCAGGGCACAGACTAGCTGGACACTGATTTACAACACTTAATGGTGACTGAATATTCAGTAAGCAACATACATTGTATATAAAAGGAGTGTTCAGGTGGCAACTTATTTATGCGTTTGGTGCATGAGGTGAAGTATAACAAACCACCACGCAGCCCAGGCCAGCCTGAAACACTTCAACCTTGGAGGTATCCCCATCACATGTTGGGACATACCAACAGCTATGTGCCCTTATGCTACTCTCATCAAAAGCACTATTTCTTACACAATAATGATGGGCAACTGCACTGATGACAATGGAACATCCCTGTATTTGCCAATATTTTGTAAAACAGTAAGTGCAAAGTTTCAAAGATGTGCAACTCTTAACACCTGAAAGTGAAGTATGCAAGTTTGTTATTCCATCATCCTTGTAATAATGTATTTTGAACTTAATTCACCAACCACTGTGGGGAATTACATGGATGAAAAATCTTGCTAGGAAGTGTAATTGTTAACCATAAATGAATGAAGACAGTACAAATCATGTACACAATTCCATGTATGTAGACTGCATCAACTATCACCTTCCCAAACTTTTTCTTCATGCCTGGAGCCCTTATACCCAAGGGAATGCATCCATGCTGATTTTCCCACACCCTTTTTGGAAGCCATGTGGCTCACCATTATACAGCAAGTCCATAAGTTATCTCTGCAACTGAAGACTTTAACAACTTTAAAACAATACAGGGTGTACATAAAGTCCAGGAACACTTTCAATTATTTATTGCACGAAAACTAAACACTGTACAGATGTCATAAATATTGCATTTTGAAGAGAAACTCTGAAAGTTTTACTGCAAACATTTGAAATGCGAACCATGAGTGACCCAACAGACATCAATATGGTAAACGAATTCTTGCCGTACCCGTCCTAGCATGACATTGTTGATTGTGGCAGTTGCTTGCCATATTCTCTCCCAGAGCTCTGCTACATCACATGGTAGAGGCGGTACATACACCAGATCTTTAATGTGTCCCCACAGAAAGAAGTCACATGGAGTGAGATATGGTGATCGTGGAGGCCATTTCATGGAACAGCTGTCCCCTTCTGTAGCACGGCCAATCTATTGATGCGGCAGCTCTGTGTTCACGTACACACGAACTTCATGATGAAAATGGGGTGGAGCACATCCTGCTGAAAGATGAACGGAGAGTCCTATTGCATTTGAGGCATCAGCCATTGCTGCAACATGTCCAAGTAAGAAAATCCAGTGACAGTGCTCTCAGCGAAGAAGAATGGCCTGTACAGTTTTCGATGTGACAAGTCACAAAAAACATTGACCTTTGGGGAATCATGCTCAAATTCAATGCTTTCGTATGGATGCTTTGTAACCACGATTCAACAATTATGTCTGTTCACTTTCCGATTAGTGTGAAAACTGGCTTCATCACTAAAATTTAAGTGATCAACAATGCCATCCCCATTTCATTCAATTGCTGCAACTGCAAACAAAACTCAAAACGCTTGTCTTTGTCGTCGCCATCGAGTTTCTGCACTAGTTCCAACTTGAATAGTTTCAAAGACAGCTTCCGCTGCGGGACTTTCCACACTGTTATTGGGGCCATTTCGAGCTCACAGGATGCATGATGCACCAATTTCTTTGGATTCCTTATGAATGTCTCTCATACACACTCCACAGTCACTTCACTCACACTGGTATGTCTGCTTCTCTTTGCCGGGCACAAGCAACCCGTCCTAACTAATTTGTTGTGGCAGTGGTAAATGGCTTTCCTTGTTGATGGCTTCTTACTGTATTTGTTCTGTAGCACACTTGTTTTTGTTAAACTCCAACACAGAGAAAGCTTGCTCTGTACCTGAACTCGCCATGTTTGCAACTAGTATTGGCTTATGGCAAATTACGAAACTAGCTGTGGCGGTATACATGGATGGGTGGGGGCGCGCAATTTCAGTTTCTCTTCAAAATGACATATATATGATATCTGTACAATGTTTGGTCTTGTGCAATAAATAACTGAAATTGCTACTGGACTTTATGTACACCCTATATTAGGTATTAACAAATTGTTTCCAAAAAGTGATAACATATCTCAATTTTTTTTACCCTTTTGCAACACAATTTGGACACAAAATTGAACTTGAAAACCTGATAAAATGTGGATGCCACAGGATAAAGCTCAGTGCTTGGCCTGCTGCATACAGAAAATGTCCAAAACCCAAATGCAACGAAACTTTCAAGCATGGTATGGAAGGCAACGACCATCCTGACCTACTATCAGGGCTTGGCACATGTCATTTATGGAAACAGGTAGCGTTCTCCATAAAAATGGGGTGGGTCACTCAACTGTTGAAGAAGCCAATGTTGACAGGATGCAGCGATATGGTAGATGTTTGCAAGGAATCCGATCAGTGCATACAGCAGCCAGAGAACTGGAAATGAGGTGATCAACAGAGCACAGTGCCTTGCGTAAGAGGTTAAGGCTATATCCCTACAAGGCACGGTGCTTCAAGGATTCAAGCTTATGGACAAACCTCAGTGCAAACAGTTTGCAGTGAATATGCCAGGCAAGACTGATACAAACCATGACCTTTTGGAAAAGTTTATGAGCGAGGAAACAAAACCTTATTAGCTACCTTGCCACATGTTGGAACCATTTAATAATATCTAGTATAGTTTCAAAGATATTACAGTTTTGCGTTGTAAAGATGATTTATGGACACCCTGTAGATTCATACTCCCATTTCCTGTATGTGATCAAACTACAGCATATCAGTATGACAGCCACCTCTACAGTTTTATTAAAAACCTTCTCAAATGATGATGTGTCAAATATTCTTATGACTGATAATTGACGACAATTTAGAGCAGTCCCATTTAAGTGCTTCTGCAACAGCATCCAAAATCTAACCACGGCCTCATTTCATGCTGCATCCGATGCCATATGAAGAAATTTGTCAACAGTTTAAAAAAATATTTATTGAATTGTGTGTGGCCACTTCTGAAAGAGAGCTCTAAATAATTTTATAACAACATACAGAGCAAGGTCCACCAACAGTTACGGTATGGCTGAGTTGCTTCTGGGCCATCTGTATGAGACATTCACTGATCAGCTGTTTCCGCTAAAGGAGTGAGACAAGGTCAACATACGATTCCAAGTCATAACTTCAGTACGGGCGCACATGTTTGGGGCCACACAAGAATGGCTCCAGGGACCTTCATGGACTGTTACAACTGTCAGCTGCAGGCACTTGAAACATCCCATGACCAGGTGTGAACAACACCAGAATCAGCTAACTTTGCAACACCCAGTCTATGTACCACCAGTTTTCACCACCCCATTCCAAGGACCACCACAGCCAGAAGAGTCACTCTTAAGGCCTAGGACAATAAGCAACCACTCTTCGATCAATCTCAACTGGCTCTACAGGTGCCCTCACTAGTGATTAGCACCAAGACCAATGGAAGTAGCCACTTCTGCAAGTTTTTCACATGAAAACACACCTGAAACTAGACTTCTGCAAGTTTCGGTAACTTGCTAAAGTAGATTCTCAAGTTGGTGGAAACTTGCAACTTGTTGCAATGACTTGCCGAAATTACCAGCTGCTAAGTTTTTTCAAACTTGAAGAAGCTGTGTGTGTTTAATACCAGTGCAAACAAAGCAGTTTTGAGTAGGAGATTGGTACAAAGACAGATGGTCTGAAATAACTATACTATTGGTACCCTTAAAGATACGTAACCTGATGGTGGCTGCACAGGAGGTGCGAAATGAATTTACCAATTACTCTGTCTCTCCAGAAGGAAAAGTAAAATGGCAGTATGTTATATCCACACTATAACACAACAAATATTCCGTGATAACCAAATTTATTTGGCCTTCTGTCACTCAAAACAAAACTTAAGTTCAACTACACAAAACTTCACTGGTTGTAGCGCCAAGGAGAAATCAGTCACTCGTAGAGAATACAAGTCCAAACCACTGCCAATCAGTCGATACTGACGCATCGCAAGTTTCCAGCCAGGGAGTCCACAGTCTGGTTCAGTCGTCGTAAATCCAGCAGCCACGTAGTAACACAGTCATCGGCGAAGATTGAACTGGTTAAACGGGCTCGGCGAGCTCGCTTAAATCGGTCTGGCCAATCAGAGTGTTGGTAGATGGCCCCCTTATATGGTTGCTCACTCTGGTGGCAAGGGCAGTGCCGCTAGGGTAATCCCTACCGAGTGGTGTGTACGCTGCCGCTAACCCCGCGACAATGCATTCACTTGCGCCAGTTGTTGACATTGTGTGCGGCGCCAGCGGTACTTGCTGTGTGCCACGCGTGTTGTAGCAAGCTGCGCCGAGTTGATGGTTGCTGTGCGGCGGCCGATACGACACAGTACAAGCACCTTTATATTTTAACCGATTTTTTAATGTTATGTTTGAAACCAACATTCTCGAAGAAGTCGTATGATTTTATTTCATTCAACAGTGTTCTTGATAACTTAAATATGTATGCCTCCATTTTAATTTCTTCATCCAAACATTTATTTTTTTCTTAATTTGTTTTTCATGACATTTTATCTTTAAAAATTATAATGTCATTGTGTCAGCTGCTCCTTTTTTTTTTTTTTTTTTTTTTTTTTTTGTCACGACACTGTTAACTGCCACCAGTCTATCTCATGAAACAACTCACAGCAAGTTCCTGAAATTAACGTGTAGAAATAATTTTGTACAAGTTTTTGCTTTAATACAAACACCCCAGTAAGTGCTTGCAGAAATTACTTGGTAGCAGACACACACACAACAATAGCCTGCATGAAGTCCGCAAAAACTGGCACTGCAGATGCTCCTCAATGCACTTGCTAGGCTAAGAATAACTGTTTGGAGTACACACTGTCCCAAAATATGGACTTATAGCATGTAACAGGATGAAAAAAAGTAAAGCACACAATCAATCGTGTTATATTGTCAATGACAAAGGAAATTATTCACATAGTGAAAACAGCAGCACCCCGACATCATGAATGTGATAGGCTAGTTCCAATAAGTCTTTGCTTATTTATGTGACTTTTCACACTGGGGAAAAAAAAAAAAACCAGCTACATTGCTTGTCATGTTTAGTGGCACATAATTGACAAACACAGCCCAAAACAGTGGACACACACTAGAATCCTGTGGTACCTCCTACCATTACCAGCCTATCATAGACAGGGTTTATGAAACAACACAGCATTGGAAGTATACAGCTGCTACATGCAGGGTTTATTAAAGTTAAATCTTTAACAGTGACTTCTATTTCAGAACAGTATTGCTGGATTGTTACGGACAATGCGCGAGTGCAGCAGCAAGAAAGAAATTTATTTGGAGGTTTTCAATCTTCTGCATGAGGACCAGGGTGATAATCCAACAATGGGGAAAGCATGCAGGAAAGGTCAAAGAGATACCTTCATTACTCAGCCCTGCAGCCACCATTTGAAAACTGCTACAGTAAGAAAGTGACCAACCACTGACAGAACAATGTACATGAAATTATACAGAATGTAGCAACCAGTCGCGAAAACATAATTTATTTATCTTGTTGCAAATCGATTTCAACTGATATCAGTCATCACCAGTGCATTTTCCTAACCGATACTTATGGCATGTATCGGTTAGAAAAATGCACTGACGAGGACTGATATCAGTCGAAATCAATTTGCAACATAATGAATAAATTGCATTTCCATGGCTGGTTGCTACATTCTTTATCATTTTATATTCCATGGTTGCTGCATGGAGCTCAATATTCAAATGTATATGAAGGATACCTATGTCTATAAACCTAAGTGAGAGGGCGAAAGCAGTAATGAGTTGATAGTGGTGGAAGTAAATACAGGTGACATGGTAACAGAAATTGAGGCAAAGAAGACTGCAAGACAAAGGGATGTATTTGTGAGATCTTCATCTGAGCCAGTCACAGAAGACAATTTTTGGGGAGTGGTATAAGGGACATAGGTTGGTGTATGCCATTCAGTTTTTCTTAATTCAAATGTATAGTTTTAAATTTCTGTGCACTTGAGAAAAGATTTTGGTGCTACTCAAGATTATAAACAGTTCAGCTGTAGTTAGGATGCATGTTTTGTCATGCAAACATATCTGTGAATACAGTTTTGTAATATTATTAAGAAATCAAACATTGTGTAAGTTTTTCAACTCCGGAATGTCATGATATGAATAGGTTGACTACATTTTCTGTGGAGTTTTAATCCTTGAAACTTACACAAATGATTTATTTCTATGAGTCATGAAGATGAGTGGACTGGAATTTTGTAGAACAAGTGTTTACCTTCACTGGAACAGAATCTTCTATTTGAAACTGGTAGCAAGGACTCAACTGGGCAAGGAATAGGCAATTTTAATGGAAACAAAGGATGGTTTTAGCAGACTGGATGTGTCCTAAGGGGATGACAAAGTGACGCATTATTCCTGAACCCAACCCCTCCCACAACTTGTTTCCAGAACAACAGATCTGGCTTGGCAGTGCAGGATGCTAGTTTTAAGTCATATTGAACTGCATTTTTCCTTGGTGTAATTTCAACTCAGCATCCAAATGGACATAGTTATAGCATACTTGTATCATGAGCAATATCAAGTGTTTCATAGGAATGAACTTTTCAGAAATTTGATGAATAATGATAGATTTTTACGTTTTCCATGTACTGCCTGTGTAAATTACCATTTGGTAAGAGAATTTTTGTACAGCATTCAAAACACAATTAAGACTAATTATTTGACATCAACATTATTTTTAATTTTTCAACACCAATATTTCTCTTCTTCAGAAATACTTTCCTTGCCATTACCAGTCTACATTTTATATCCTCTCTACTTTGACCACCATCAGTTATTTTGGTCCCCAAATAGCAAAACTCCTTTACTACTTTAAGTGTCTCATTTCCTAATGTAATTCCCTCAGCATCACCCGACTTAATTCGACTACATTCCATTATTCTCGTTTTGCTTTTGTTGCCATCTTATATCCTCCTTTCAAGACACTGTCCATTCCGTTCAACTGCTCTTCCAAGTCCTTTGCTGTCTCTGACAGAATTACAATGTCATCGGCGAACCTCAAAGTTTTTATTTCTTCTCCATGGATTTTAATACCTACTCCGAATTTTTCTTTCGTTTCCTTTACTGCTTGCCCAATATACAGATTGAATAACATCGGGGAGAGGCTGCAACCCTGTCTTAATCCCTTCCCGACCACTGTTTCCCTTTCATGTCCCTCGACTCTTATACTGCCATCTGGTTTCTGTACAAATTGTAAATAGACTTTTGCTCCCTGTATTTTACCCCTGCCACCTTCAGAATTTGAAAGAGAGTATTCCAGTCAACACTGTCAAAAGCTTTCTCTAAGTCTACAAATGCTAGAAATGTAGGTTTGCCTTTCCTTAATCTAGCTTGTAAGATAAGTCGTAGGGTGAGTATTGCCTCATGTGTTCCAATATTTCTACGGAATCCAAACTGATCTTTTCCACTCGTCTGTAAAGAATTTGAATTAGTATTTTGCAGCTGTGACTTATTAAACTGATAGTTCGGTAATTTTCACATCAGTCAGCACCTGCTTTCTTTGGTATTGGAATTATTATATTCTTCTTGAAGTCTGAGGGTATTTCGGCTGTCTCACCAGATGGTAGAGTTTTGTCAGGACTGACTCTCCCAAGGCTGTCAATAGTTCTAATGGAGTTTGTCTACTCCCGGGGCCTTGTTTTGACTCAGGTCTTTCAGTGCTCTGTCAAACTCTTCATGTAGTATCATGTCTCCCATTTCAATTTCATCTACATCCTCTTCCATTTCCATAATATTGTCCTCAAGTACATCACCCTTGTATAGACCATCTATATATTCCTTCCACCTTTCTGCTTTCCCTTCTTTGCTTAGAAGAACTGGCTTTCCACCTGAGCCCTTGATATTCATACAAGTAGCTCTCTTTTCTCCAAAGGTCTCTTTAATTTTCCTGTAGGCAGTATCTATCTTGCCCTAGTGAGATAAGCCTCTACATCCTTATATTTGTCCTCTAGCCATCCCTGCTTAGCCATTTTGGACTTCCTATCGACCTCATTTTTGAGACGTTTGTATTACTTTTTGCGTGTTTCATTTACTGCATTTTTATATTTTCTCCTTTCATCAATTAAATCCAATATTTCTTCTGTTACCCAGGGATTTCTACAAGCCCTCGTCTTTTCACCTACTTGATCCTCTGCCACCTTCACTACTTCACCCCTCAAAGCAAGAAAGAAAGAAAGAAAGGATATTGTCAAGAAAATGGTTTAGCCACGAGCTAGTAAATTGTTTCCAGAAAAAATTATCACTCTGCAGTGGATTGTATATTGATTTGAGACTGCCTGGCAGAGTAAAACTGTGCGCTGGACCACAAAAGGAGAGGTTCTGGGTTTGTGTCCCAGTCTGGCAAAGAATTTTTATCTGCCCAAAAGTTCAAGAATCTAATTATGTACTTATTATTAACTATATATGAATGCTGTGTAGCAACTGACTTAGGCACAGCTGCAGTTTAGTAATGTTGTCTGTGTAAGTAAGCCTTTCTGACTGTTTCCATTTTGACAGTACTTAGCTACAATGAGCTAGGAATTATCTTTTGTACCTTAATAGATGTAGATCTACATGTTTATGGTAAGAATTTTAGTGAATGTATTAGTGATAAATTTTTTATGCCCATATTTGAAGTTCACCACATTTAGCAGCTGTGGAAGCAGAATTGTGAAATCAATTCTTTTTTAAACACATATTTTTTCCTAACATGTTCTACGCGCACACGTGCGCGCGCGCCCACACACACACACACACACACACACACACACACACACACACACACACACACACAGATGACAGACAGACACCAATGCTTGTCACCCAGCACCACACAGGTCTTGACTGCCTCAATCCATTACACTGTCAAGGCCATAACTTGAATAAAATAAATTTGTAAATTAGAGACTGCAGTGTCTGGGGACAGTGCTGCCAGCATGCAACCTGCCACACATGACAAGGCTCTGCATATGCCTACAAAACATACAATACGGACAGCATGTTGTAGTGGAGAAAGAAATACCTTTTGCTGGTGGGTGGCAACTACCCCTCAACTAGCTGCTTAAATGTCAATTACAAATTTATCTGAAAGCACATTGATTCTCCCAAGTCAAGACCCTAAATAAGAACATGACTTCTTGTTATCCTACCCACTCAATGCACTGCTGCCTTTCATCTCCCTCCTAACCTCTCTAATATCATTTCAATACCCTTTGACATACCAAGACCATTATATGTACTCCAATGATTCTACCCCTGCAATCAATCCTGCTTTAAAACCTGTCCCATCTGCTCACTATCATCTATTCCTGACCTATTACAGGTAAGGGCTACAACATCGAAGACAGACAGTGTGAATCCACTAAACTAAAATGTGTTCACTGCAAAGGTTTTTATTCATGAATAACTAACAGTAAACCAGTTGAGTGCATTACTGGATGAAAAGATGTCAACTGTGAGGAAAATTAGGACTCAGCTGCTGAGCATGGCCTATACTACCAGGCCTCAAGGGCCCTGAGTGCCTGCTACACCACATTGCCCATTTGGATCCTAGCACACTGTAGCAGTTTTACTGAAACCCTCAAAATAGGAAATTGCTCTGTGGCATAGTCCTGCATTCTACCTCACTCTTGAACTTGACCTCTGTTAACAACTAGTCCCCCCCCCCCTTCCCCCCACCAAACACACACTGGTAGAAAGCTGTTCCCTCCATCTCGCAATTCTAAAATTTCATTTCATTACTTTTTTTTTTTTACTTTTGTTATTTCCCCCTCTTTCTTCATTTTTGGCATTTCCCAGCATATTTTTCTACCTCCCTGCTTGATGTTGACTGTACTGTTCATCCACTTCTCATTTCTCTTCACCTTAAGAATCTTTAATTCCCACTATGCCCTACCATCTCAGGACTCAAGCTAGCACAGTGCTTACCAATGCATTATCTTTGATCATCTACACTCTCTAATGCCGCCTCCTTATCTTTGTTGTCCTTCATCCTTTCTATATGTCTCTCTCTCTCTCTCTCTCTCTCTCTCTCTCTCTCTCTCTATCTATCTGAATCTGAAGTCTGCGTGACATCCACTTCCATCTCAAAACTTGTCCCTCTTTCCTTCATGAAGAAGGAATTAACAGTTCTAAAAGAATGAACTTATAGATGCAAAAGAGAGAATAATTTTTTTCCTACTCTTAATGTATCTGTCAGCACTACTTGGGATTTTACTCCTTGAAGGTAAGTATATGGCCAGACATTCTGCCTCCTTGTTTTAACAGTTGTTTCATGAACATCACTCACATCACAAAGAGGGTAAATAGTAATGTAAAGATTTTGGGAAGTTCTGTTGTAATAAAAAATATGATAAAAATTCTCACTGCAGGAAAGGCAATGCTTTTTTATGTATATACAAAGACAGAATTAATGAAATTGAAACACATTTTGTTGAAGTGTTTTTATAGTTACTGCTTGTGAAGGATAGAATGTGGGATATTAAAAAGGCTCTAAAAAAGCTCTCTTTTTTTTTATTCAACTCATATGGCTTCATGTGACACAAACATTTGTTAAAATATGTTGATAGTTTGAAAGAGCACACAGCCAAAAAGCATACTATCATTTAATACAAAAATTTCAAACCAAAGTTCAATCAAGGATTCAAACCACCATACGATGTTAATAATACATTCGAATTTAGAACATCAGGGCTGAAAATGTGGAGCTTCTTGCAAATGTAAACACAGAAAAGAAATAGCATCATCTGATCAGGTCTAGTGAAAACATGAGACATCGATGTATTCTTCAATATGCAATATACTTTAGCAGTTAGGAATGCAATGGTTTTGTTTCTATGTCATTTGTGCTCTTTAGTAATACCTCTTAGTTATTGCAGGTACTCACTTGAATCATATTATATACTAGAGCTACATAATAATACTGGAGCTAGCAAGTCTATCGAAAACTGAATTACTAATATTACATTTTGCACTTTTTTTTTAATGCCTGTTGCAATGACAGACTGATATGCACTGTAGCCTGAGGCATAGATGAGGTAGGAATGAGATGGCTCATCATGTAAGATCCTTAGTGGTGTAACAGTTCAGTTGTCAACTGGTGCAGCCAACAAATGTTTCACGACAAAAAAGTTTTTTTAAATTTTTATTTTTTTGTTTTTCAAAACTTTCTTTCAGTAGAGGTTGTGGTGACGGACTGATCTGTATTGAACCCAAGACTTTAGGACAGGCTGGTAGGTGGCTGTTTGTGCGTTGGTAAAGCCAATAAAGGTTGTGACAATATTTTTTTCTTATAAACTGTGTCTTGTTTTCCTAATAAAAAATGCCTTTTAATTTTTCACTGAGGTCTGATATTTTCAAATTTTTAATAGGTTTTAAGACATGAATAACTATAACATCCCCATCCAAAAACCGATACTCCCAAGAAGATTCTATTAGTTTGTCAATTTTTGTTTCGCTGATGTGATCCCACTAGTGACCTCATACACTGGTCATTTCTTGAGGGACTTATCTCCACCACACTAATAATGTTACCAGTCTGTTGCTATGCCAGGGGGTTATTTTCTAATCTCAGCTATTCTTTGTAAATATATAAAGATCGATATCCTTGCCAGCGAGCTATCTAACCGCAGATACCAGTTAGTGAGCCTTAGCCTCTGGAACTAACATAGTCTCCCACTGCACGCACAGAGCATTGTCATATCACACTGACAATGCTAGTTTGCAATGAGTGTGCAAAAGCAGCAGTGGTGCAGAGCTGGTAGAATCAACATGTACTGAATGAGTCAAGAAACAGGAAAATGCAAAATTAAGACAGACAGTGTTTAATACTGCGTGGAGAGAAGTATTTACCTGAAATAGGAATGTCGAATCATCTGTCGCTTTTCAAAAGTGAATGACTTCGGAAATTTATCAGTTTCATGAAAGTGAATGAGTGTGATACAGTTATGTACGTTTATATTGTTGGATGTTGAACAAACTACATTAAAGGATGTTGTCTTTTATTACAGAAGAATCAAACCATTATCATGAGAAAAGACGTGTCAAGCATAGTTAGGCTACACCTCAATTTTCTACACAAATGTGGCTGTTGTAATTTTCTCTCTCTCTCTCTCTCTCTCAAAGATTCAATAGAAAATCCTTAGGAACATGGTCAGTTCACTTAAAATTACAATGGGGTGGGGGCACTTACATCTCACAAAGGTATCTTTGCAGAGTGATGAATAAAATATATTGACAGAAAAAAAATTCCAACACCGAGGAGGAGTTGTGCAAGATAAATGAACAGTAGGTGTGTTTCTATATCTGAAAGATGATGTATATTCAAATTTCATGCCAGTCATACAAGACTGGCAGTTGTAGCACCACCATTAGGATGCAAATCAGGTTCGCTTTAAATACACGCTGTAACAGTCATGAGCATTAATTATCTTTGAGATTGGGTGTAGTAAATTGATGTCAGTCAAGAATGCCTTTAAGACGATGAAGATGCCATCATCAACAGCTCACTGAGTTTGAACCATGTCATGTAAACATAACTATGAGAAGCTAGATGTTCCTTCTGTGATACTTGGCAGGATTGTAGCCACTGTACATGAAGCTGGCAGCAGTGGTTACACGAATATATGGATGCAAGATCGGGCCCTGGATGGCCATGGGGCACTACTGAGAGGAAAGATCAATGTGTGGCTCTGGTGCATCATACTGCAAGTGTAGCAGCGATATGAGCAGCTGTTGGCACCACAGTGACACAATGAACTGTTACTAATCTGTTATTTCAAGGACAGCTCTGAGTCAGACGCCCTGTACCATGCACTGCACTGACCCCAAACCACCGCCATTTTGCAAACTTTAGTGGTGTCAGGTGAGAGAGCTCATTCGAGAGCAGAGTGGAGGTCTGTAGTGTTTTCTGTTGAAAGCCGGTTCTGCCTTAATGCAAGTTACGGCTGTGCAAATATGGGGCATCATCGGACAATTCCAGTATCATCCACAACCAGCATTAACCGTCCCTGTACTGACCGACCAAATGCAATAGGTAGGGAACTCCATCCCACAAAATGACTCCCGACACCTGTATGACACAATGAATGAACAGTTGCAAGCTTGCATTTAACACTCTGGCAGTTACAGCGCTTATTAACATATCAGCATTTGACATGGCTTTTCTCACACCTACATCAACCTATGATCTCACAATGTTAATCACTTAAATATGTTAGCTAGACAAATGTTTTCCTAAAATTTCAGTACACTGTTCTAATTATTTCTTGGTGTTGAGACTTTTTTGATAAGTGTACAATAAACAGTAAATGCAATGTCCTTGGGTTTGATTCTCAATACCCAATGTCCCTCCACCCCCACCCCTCCCTCAGTGCAGTGTATTACAATGCTGGTATGTGACAGTACACCCTTCCGACTGAAATCTTGGTTATAGTGCCAGACTATGCTGCAGCTTATCCTGTGGTCTAGGTTAGGATGGAAAGTGACTATCTGGTTGTGAGCTGGTAAAACCAAAGAACGTCAATGGACAGTAAAGACTGTGGTAACAAATTGATAGGTCAATGTTTATTTTCACACCATATTCAACTTACTTTTAGTTATGAAAACTAAAACTGTAAGTTAAATTTGTAAAAAGCTGTATTGGATAATAGACATATGGCTAATGAGTAGTTCTGTAACTTATAAAAATATCATCTATGAACAAAGAAAATGAAAAAAGGTAAGATGCCCAGGTAGATCTTATTTTTCAGACTCGTCCCATCACCCTCCAAATATCACACATTACTTTCATGTCTCAGGATGAACTATATAGCAAAAGACGTTATTTGTAGATGGTTCACACTGACATTAAGGCCCTCTGGCTGTGTTTGTGGTTCAAACAGTTATCATCATCATTATCAACATCATCATCTATTAGGGTCTATAAACGTAAAAATCCTTATGTGGAACATAACATGTCTGGCATTTATTGCACAATCTCTAACTGTGCCATATACTACTTGGGTCGCAAACTCAGTTAAAAGCAAATACCAAACACGAATGCCAATGTAGAACTACACTTGTAAGTACAGAAAATATCAAACTTTGTTTATGTCAGTTGCACATACAGATATCGTCTACATTATTCAGCAGTATGATGAAATGATAATTTTCCATAGTTGCAAAATTTTCTTCACTGACGATTGAAAAATTGACAACTATATTTGAAAATAAGTTACTGGAAAGTTACTTTGGGATTCAAAGAACAATAATAGTAGTTGCTAATTTAAATAGTAAAGTAAAAGAAAATGCCACATAACACAGAAATTTATTCAGCCTGATTTTATTAGTGTAACGTTCCTTAGGTATTTATACTACTGCTGCTAAATCAATGGCGACTTAGTTCACTAAATAAAAGTATCTAAAATGACATTTATGCAGTTGGATTGTTATAAAAAAAGAAACAGACAGGAACTTTATGTAGATTGTATAGCAATAAAATGTAATGCAAGCAGTTAAATGTGAAAAAGTCATGCTATACAGTATACAAAGAGGCAGAGTTTAACTAAATGTATTAGGTTGGCGCACAAGTTCATAGCATTTTGTTTTGCATGTTGGAATTTTGGATGCTATGACTTTATCAGTTGTCATTTTGTATTTGTCATTCAATGCTGCTATTTCCGTCACACTGTCATTTGGAGGTAGTGAGTGGATTTGTGGACATTAGTAAATGGCCTGCAAAGTGGAGAAACCTGAACATAGACAGCACATTCTTCTGTTTGAGTTAAAAGGTCAATGGAAGCATCCAATTCCAGCCGTCTGCTTTGACCTGTTACGTAAGGGTGTCGTGGCATGTGATGTCATTACGGCATGGTGTTTATGAGTTGGTTGTGTTTGCAGATGTCGTCTTGTTGTATTTCATGGTGGCCTCTGGTGTTGTTGTGTGTATGTGTAAGAGGGGGGAGGGGGGGGGGGGGGGTTGGCTGACCAACAATCTAATTTGCAGCGCTGGAATTTTCTTGTGGTAAGTAATTTCTTCTTCTTCTTCTTCTTCTTCTTCTTCTTATTATTATTATTATTATATATATATAATATATATATAAAAATAAAACAGAAAGAAACTTCCACATGGGAAAAATATATTAAAAACAAAGATTCCAAGACTTACCAAGCGGGAAAGCGCCGGCAGACAGGCACATGAACAAAACACACACACACAGAATTACGAGCTTTCGCAACTGGCAGTTGCTTCATCAGGAAAGAGGGAAGGAGAGGGAAAAATGAAAGGATGTGGGTTTTAAGGGAGAGGGTAAGGAGTCATTCCAATCCCGGGAGCGGAAAGACTTCCCTTAGGGGGATTGTCCCGGGATTGGAATGACTCCTTACCCTCTCCCTTAAAACCCACATCCTTTCATTTTTCCCTCTCCTTCCCTCTTTCCTGACGAAGCAACTGCCAGTTGCGAAAGCTCGTAATTCTGTGTGTGTGTTTTGTTCATGTGCCTATATATATATATATATATATATATATATATATATATATATATATATATATTCTATTCTCCTCGAGTTGTGATGTTTTGTGTATTTATGGTGTATTGAATCTGTTTTAATTTATGTAGGGATGTTTGAATTGTGGATTTTTAAGGTTGTGGTTTAGGTTTTATTTTTCGGTGTTGTACGTTCTGGTTTTTTGGTATCAATAGTTGTGGTTGTCCTATGTAGGGGCCTGGAAATGACCGATTCCCATTTTCGTAGTTGTAGGTGTTGGTGATTTGGTATCGTCACCTATATAGGTCAAGGGAAGTGTCAGATTCCTGCAGATTTTTGTTGGTGTGATTTTTTTCCCTTTTTCTTTCTGTTCGTCATTTTGTGTTTTGGGATCAAGTTGAGTTTTTTTGTACTATTACATTTAGCTTGTTGTTGCCCTAAAACCCCCAATTTCCTGCAGTTGTCCCTTTAGTTTGATTGTATTTTTGGAGGGAGACGTAACTGTCTTATTTATGTGTATTTTCGTGTTTGTTGCCCTGTCTATGCAGTGATGTCATAGGTGCCATAGAGACACTTAGAATAGCCATTTCTGCCATATTGATAATGTCATAGGTCAAAGAAGATGGGTGGAATTGGACATTTCTGCAATCCCGAGTTTAGTACAGGAGTGACAGCAGTGGAGGCAGTCAGAAAAATTTGTGCGCTATAAGCAGATAATGCAGTTTTTCTCATTTTGAGGAAGATCATTCTGACATTAATGGTTATCCACATTCAGGAAAACATTTGGGCTTTGATGAAGTTCGTTTAAACACATTAACCCACAATGATCCACATAGGTGTAATCAACAACAGGCAAATGTGATGAACTGTGATCATTCCACCATAATGCGACATTTGCGTGCAAAGGGGAGATTAAAAAATTGAGTGTTGGGTACTGCATGTTCTATGCCAACATTATAAAAATTAGTGGGTCGCCATATCCATCGCTGCTCGCTCATCATAAACTGGCTTGTGAACATCATCCATTCCCATCCTGGATTGTTACTGATGATGAGAAACGATGCATTCGTGCTAACATAAAGAAAGGAAAGGAATGGTTGAACTCAAACAAAGCAGTAACTTCTCGTACAAAAACCTGTGCACGCCCCCAAAGCATCTGATGGAATAGCGAGTGTGTGTACTGTGAACTGCTTCCTCGAAGTGCAACCATGATTACTGACATATCAACAAGTGAGATGTCTTGCAGAAAAATGACCAGGATGACTGTGTGAGGTGATGCTGCTCCATGATAACACTTGTGAAGTGCTGCTACTCCACAATAACACTCACCTGCATTCTGCTAAACTGACCAAAAAACACTATACAAGAGTTGGGTTGGGAACTCATTTTGCACCCAACTTATTCACCTGATCTTGTGCCCTCAGACTGTCATCTTTCACAAACTCTGTCGAACAGCCTTCAAGGAACTTCTTTTCCAGATGAAAATGCGCTCTGAACATGGTTCCATAAAGTCTTTGGCTCAAAAATCACCTGATTTCTACAGTCGCGGAATAGAGAAGTTATTCCAGCATTGGCAGACTGTTGTAAATAGTGAAGGAAAATGTATTATTCATAACCAAAGTCTCTTTTATGTGTATCTGTTGTATTTATTAAAGTTACAGAAAAATGCTACAAACTTACGCACCAACAGAATAAATCACCATTCCAAACACTATTTCCCAATGAATATGACGATTATACAGGGTGTCATTAAGTTTCCTTTACAGAATTTAATAACTTTTAGTGGGGAACGAGAAAGTTAAGTTTATGGGGATCAAGACAGTTAAGTCCAGCATGAGAACTCGTGTCGGGAAACTAACCATTTTCCCGACACGTGCAAAATATCACAATACACACTGCTCTCTGACTCCTGCTGCTTGTCGTCTGGGTCCACTTACAAGTAGGATGCAATGTGACAACCACTGAAGTCAACGCAGATAGGGTACCTATGTACCATTTTCCGGTACACACGATCACCAATCCCTGGTCCTCCAGCGTTTGGTTCAGCCATAACCTATGCCAGTAGGTCGTCTTCAGATGCCACAGGGATCTCATAAATCAAGAATCTCATGTTACCCTGCACGCAGTAATCTACTGGATCCAACCTGGGAGAAAATGCAGGCTAAGCAATTGAGCCAACATAACCTATTAACTGTTGCCCAAATCGTTGAAGGAGAAGATCTTGGACTGCCCATGAAAAATGAAGTGGTGCATCATTGTGTGGGATTATGGAAGTGTCCGATTCCACCCATCTGCTCTGACCTACGACGTTGTCAATAAGGCAGCAACGGCTATTCTACGTGTCTCCAATATGACGCCTATGATGTCACTACATACACATGGCAACAAACACGAAAATACGTATAAATAAGACAATAACATCTCCCTCCTAAAATACAATCAAACTAACGGGGCAACCACGGGGAATTGGGGGAGTTTTAGGGGAGCGGAAAAAAATGATCCAAAAACACACAAAATGACTATAATAATAATAATAATATTATTTACAAAATCTACAGGAATCGGACACTTCCCTTGACCTATATACGTCAACTGCAACTGACGACACCAAAACACCAACGCCTACAGCAAAAACTATGGAAATTGGAATCAGACATTTCCCTTGACCACAGCTGACGATACCAAAACACCAATACATAATGAAACTATGAAAACACCTGCAAACTACGAAAAACAAAAACAAAACCAAAACAACTCAAAACTTCCAAAATCAAATATCCCTACGTAAATTAAATCACATTCAATGCACAATAAATACACAAAACATTACAACTCGAGAAAAACAGAGAAAAAAAATGACACTGCACAGTAGGTCACACACACCCACACACACCCACACACATGGCGCCATCAAACACAACAAAACGACATCTACAAACACAACCAACTCAAACTCCGTACCTTAATGACGTCACACACCACAGGACCATTACCCCATGGATCAAAGCAGACGGGTGGAATCAACGCTCTCGTTGACCCAAGCTATGGTCCAGTCACACATCCATCCAGAAATCCTGCCCAAATGCTCATACTGTATCACTCGTGAAACCCATTGTGGTACATAGCAAGCGGTTTATCATCAGCCCACACATGAGTGTTGTGGGAATAGAGAACACCTTCCTGGTGAACTTCGCCTCGCCTATGGAAAAGATCGGCCATGGGAATTCAGGCTTGGCCACACAACAGTGCAACAACCTCCTGAGGAAGTGAGACACAATCTTGTGGTTGCACTGCCTGTGCCTTCTGTGGGTGGTATGGATGTAGCTGCTGCTCATACAGAATACACCAGACAGTTGGTGATCCACATTCCTCTTCCAGAGCATGGAGTAAGCCTCTTCAAACTCAGGTGTGTGGTGCCGCCATGGAGCAGTGCAGTCAGCCCTGCTGGTACTAAATGCATGTGTCTCTTACAACCACAAATAGACTGTAGCAAAATGGAAGTGAGAAGGTATCAGGCAGCGTGGAAAACTCCCCACATACAATTGACAAGCAACCCTCCAACTGCACCAAGCTTTGCTGTATAATAACATCAAATTGGTGTATTCTGCAAACATTGTAGCTCATCATGGCCAAAAGCAAGACACTGAGATTGAAATGTATGAACAGCTTGCATTCTCTAATGCAGTGAATGATTACTATCATACAGTAGTGCAGTACGAACAAAGACCACATGCACAACAGCAGGTACAAACCTCTCCAGGCAGATCACAAACTCAGATGAAAGGCAATAAACAAACATGTAGAGCCTAGTTGGTGTAGCACCTCCGATGATTGCTGAATGCCGAGATCTGAACACATGTTGTGTTTTGCATGTATCAAGAAAATGGTATGTTTCCAGACAGAAATTCCTTTGCTAAACTTAATCATCTTGATCCCTGCTAAAAAGTTCTCAATGTCTGTAAATGGAATTTAGTTACATCTAATATAATTCTTGATATCATAATAAGCCAAAGCACACATTTCAACGAGAGAACTGTACGATCTCTTGAAGGAGTTATCACTAGGTTCTCTAACTTCCAGAACACCAACAAGCGGCATCAAAACCGTAAAACAGACATGCACCGGTAGCAGATAAGAGCCATAAACTGTCTATACTCTTCACTGAAAGAAGAGCTGCATAGCAAAATCACTACTAACAACCCTCTGGCCTCGTCAATGACGTGCAAATATGTAAATATGTAGCTATTAATACACAGAACTCTTTTCAGTAATGTACCTACATGAACAGATTTCAAAAATAATTTTTAGTTCCTAAGCAACTAACTCCATTGGGTACATTGTTTGCAAAAGACGCGTTTACTTTTCGAATACATAGTTCATATGAGACAGCACTCATCACGACTGCAGTTAATATGATTTTTATTACTGTACATCGATTACGGCTTTTTATCTCACACAAAACGCAACATAATTGTTGGCAAACATGAGCTTAAAGTAAATGCGTAAAATCAAATTTGTTTACTCACCAACTTGCAACCCTATGCCAGCAATTCTCCAGTAAAGAAACAAACTGACCGCCCATGTTACCGACGCCACCAGCACGCCTACAATGAATGAGTTGTAGCGAAGAGACATGACAGTTGTTGAAGCACTTTAATTTTCATTACCTCTAAAATCTGAGTGCCAATAAGGATTCTTCAACAAAGGCATGCATTCCAGTTCACGTGTTCACTAGTTAGCACAAAGGCATGGTACTGTATACTTGACATCATTGCGTAAACGTTGGCAGTCTTACGGAAGTGCCGCTAACAAACAACACCATTCATACAACTTATATAACAAAGCATACACACCGCATTATCGAAACATTTTGACAGTTCTGCTACAACAGAAGCGCTTGCCGCAAGTCGCTTGTTAACAATCGCCTTCAAAGACATCACTAGTGAGTAGTGACAACTTTCGAAATTAGATTCCAACAGGTTGGTATTTGCAATACATCGAATTTCAGTTTCACTTTCAAACTTTCCAGCACAACGTGAAGTAAGGAACCGAGGGGGACCAAAAGGAGATAGGTCCATTTTTCTGAGATAATGTGTAATAAACACAATTAGCCAATATTGTCTTAGATGTTTTATATCTGCTTATGCATAAAAAGAGTTTTTTTATATTGTTAATACAAGGCGAAGGAGAACATTATACGCAAATGAAACATAATTATTATTTGGGATGTTTTGGCAAACGAACTGGTAGAATATACTTTCCATTTCTGACTATCGACAGACTTACGCCTACCGTACGAATTCTGCCTCCTCCTTTCCACCTTGCTCCCAGTCTCTTAAATTTCCCTACGCCCCATTTCTGTTTTTCCTCGTCTTGATTCTACTTTTTTCTCCGTTCTTCATTGTCTTCTTCATGATGTTCTTTCCAAAATATCTGACGTTAACGTCTTAACTGAGATCAGCAGCAGGACTGACCTCGAGCATTTAATGAATTCTTACAATGGCTAACTTCCCCACTATAGTACGGGAAAGAAAATTACAGATGTTTTATAGACAAACTTTTTATAGAAAAAGAATAAAGTAAACAGTGCAAGCACAAGCCAAGTCACAAATGACCTTTCTGATATGATTGCCTACTGGTTAAGGTGAAAGATAAAATAGACATCAATTTGCGCAACAGTTTCACACACCCATCAGCCCCTTAGATATATTAACACTGAAACTCTTCCTGCCTTGAATTACAATTTGTCGTAGACTGATTAGGATCAGTATACTGGACAACTACTATGTTATAACTTTGAAGTTACAGGCAAACTAAAATATTAACTCAGTGTTACATACTGACTACATTTGCAACAGATTTCAACCAAAAATATTGTTAAAAACCATGGGTTATCAGTTCATTATGGTCAAGTTGCAAAGAAACAAACAAAAGTGCTTAGTTACAGGTGTACAGTACTCTTTATCAAAAAGTTGCAAATTTGCAATGGAGATGACAGCCAGACATGGTCAGAAATATATTTGTGAACACATGTATATGGAAAATCCAGCAAATTCTGTATTTACTCTATTCAAACTAAAACTGAAGGAGACATTTCCTAAAATAGTACATGATATTGGAGTATCTAATAGAAAGAAATGGGGGGATATGCCCTGTAGAGTATACGGGCACTCCTGACACCAATTGTAAATGTATACAGAGTTTGGGAAAGGGGGGAGGCAGTTGTTACATTTGCCCTGTGATGACAGAGTGCAGGAGGTCGAGCAGTCAGGATTAGAGAGTGGGCATCCAGGGCTGCTGTTAAATGACAAAACAGGAAATTAGATACAATAATAAGAATATATTTCAATGTACGGTGTACAAAGGGTGCACCTAGGGTCAGAAGTTACCAGGTTTAGGCCAGTCTAGGAGATTGAACAATTAATTGAAATGGGCAATGGAAGGGGAAGCATTTCATGTTTACTTACATTGGTGGCCGGGCGTGAAAAGCAGAGCCAGAGGCTCTGCCTTCTGAAAAGATGTCTATTCTGCTCGAGGTCTGGATTACAAGAGAGAGAAGCAACTGTGTTTGGCTCCGCAGAATGCTCCAGCATCCACACATGTGATCAGTATCCTGCACACGCTATTGGCGAAAACCAATGGCGTGAATTCTCTAGCAGTTTCAGCAGAGGGCTCAAGGCATCTCTCGTCAGTAGCTTTAACTGGACAGAACTGCCTTAGTTTTGAAAGATAAGTGACTTCTGTCACGTAGGCACAGTGTAAGTTAGTTGAGGAGAACACTTGTAAAGATTTGACCATGCCTTTGAAATAAATTTTTAAACCAATTCCCTAAAATATTCCTCGACTGGTTGCCACCATGTACATTTCTTCCCCCTTCCAGAGAAGTGGTGACAAACATACTGCCCGGAAAGACGGTTTGCCCTAGTAGTGGCCTTAATGCTATGGGAGGGATCTGTTACAGTATTTAATTTAGTGCATGTAAGTGGGAGGGGACTTACATGCAGTTAAGTTCATCAGATTTCATGAGTTAAGAAAATGATTAAATGTTAATTGTTCAAATTACAATACAATATTCCCTGTAATAGTTGAAATCATCACTGTCCGTATAATCAAGTCTTCAGACAAATGAAGTTAAAAATGATGCCATAACACTTCACAAAATAGAAATGAACTATTATGGTTTCCATTAGTTTGAGGGAAAAATCTGCTATTATAACAAAATACTTAAATGTCTGCTTGTGCCTGTGTATGTGCAGATGGATATGTGTGTGTGTGCGAGTGTATACCTATCCTTTTTTCCCCCTAAGGTAAGTCTTTCCACTCCCGGGATTGGAATGACTCCTTACCCTTTCCCTTAAAACCCACATCCTTTCATCTTTCCCTCTCCTTCCCTCTTTCCTGACGAAGCAATCGCCGGTTGCGAAAGCTCGAATTTTGTGTCTATGGTTGCGTTTGTTTGTGTGTCTATCGACCTGCCAGCGCTTTTGTTTGGTAAGTCACACCATCTTTGTTTTTAGATATAAAATACTTAATTCTACGGCAATCAAAATATTTGGGTAAAATAATAATAATTTGTCTTACTGCAGAACATTAATACTTGGCTTGGTTGGAATTGGATTAAGTACATTTCAACCTTAGTGAAATCTTACTATGTCATCTGACTCTTTCTGAGGGTAGTAGTCACACAAAGTTGCTCAGGGTATGAAATATTAACACATTCAGTAGAATGGAGGATTCAAGTACAAAGTCCAAGAGATGGAGCACCATAAAACACACATAATACAAACCTTATCTATATTAAGCCTTGTTAAAATACAAAGTACAAAGCCTTTTCTTATACTGGCAAAACACTGGAATTAAGCATGAAATCAGGGGACTGTCATATGGCATAAACTAAGCTTGTAAATAAAAAAAAAAAAAAATAAAAAAAATAAAAATAAAAAAAACCACAGGCAGAACTATACAAAAGATAATTAAAATGTGTCCATAGTGACAAAACAGCTAACAATATTCTCATCCTATTCATAAAACTTCATACAAAGGAAGGGAAAGAATGCAGTGAGTTTATGATCAGTTCACAAAATATGAAAAGATTCACTGCTAGAATGTGGTTCTGTGTGACAGAAGAGCACACATTGTTTGTAAACAAAGTTTTGACTGACGGGAGAAGAGTACGTGCGTTGTTCGGTGGGAAAGTGTGACGTCGACAAACTTTAATGGCGCTTCTCTCTAGTGGGTGATGGAGGGGGTATTATCTGTGGCGTAACACATGTCTTGCAGGAGGAGAAAGAGTGGGGAGGTAAGGGCAAGGGATGAGGAATGGTGAGAGAGAAGGAGGGGGGGGGGGGGGGAGGGCGGAAGGCGACTTGTGCTTGCTAAGGCGATCTTGAAGCAAACATTTTTTGAAGCATAGTTGTCAGCATGTACTGGCGAGATTTAAAGGTTTTGTAACTGATTTGCAGAATCGGAAGCTTTAGTAATGAATGTTGTGGCTTGAGAAGAAAAGGGATTTGACCAATGGGAAAAATCATGTTGCGTTTAACACAGGGTTTTTCCTGGGTATATTCGTGGACAGCCATCCGTGATTGCAATGTCAGGGAAGCCCAACACATTAGCCATGTATACCAAGCTGCCTACTCGTGACGAACCGGAAGGGTGCTCATGTTAAAGAATAAGAGATTGGGTATAATTGGGAACACATTCTGGGGGGGCGGCAATGATAGTATGGCTATCGACCTGGGTACAGAAGAAGGCAAGCCTCGTCATGATGTGTCAATGATATATAGATGAAAGAGATAGGTACGTGATCGGTTTACGAAAGCGAAAACTGAAAGAATAAACCGATCACCTGGGTACTCTGTGGGCACCAACTGCATCGTGTAAGGCACACAGCCCTACGGCTGTTGCATGACAGGGTTGAGAACTGTAGGGTCTCTAAATGTGTCATGTGTGCACTACACTTGTAGCTGAGTGTGTGTGGGGGGCCAAACTCTTTGCCTTTAAATATGTCTGCTTGTGTCTGTATATGTGTGGATGGACATGTGTGTGTGTGCAAGTGTATACCTGTCCTTTTTTCCCCCTAAGGTAAGTCTTTCCGCTCCCGGGATTGGAATGACTCCTTACGCTCTCCCTTAAAACCCACATCCTTTCATCTTTCCCTCTCCTTCCCTTTTTCCTGTCGAAGCAACCGTGGGAGCACCGGTGACATCTGGTGGTACCAGGGGCAGGGGCCACATTTCAAACTGCCACTTCTGCATTGCGCACCTGTCTTTGCTTTCTTTTGATGTCCAATACCAGCCCCTGTGCCCTGCTGAGTGTGTATCTCTGGCCTCTGTTGAAATTGTTGTTTTTTAAACAAATCATGGCCACTTCCTTTATAACAGAGTCCCAGCATGTATATGTATGAGCCAACACTTGTATTTTCGAACTGTATTTTATGTCCATTTTTTAGGCAATACTCCGCTATGGCCAACTTGTCAAGCTCCCTTTGTTTTATATGGCACTTGTGCTCAGTACAGTGCTCCTCAACTGTGTGAATTGTTTGTCTGATATACATGCTGCCACATTCACAGGGTACACTATACACACCAGACACTTGAAGAGCAATGTCGTCTTTGACAGGGCAAAACATATCTCGTATCTTGGGGGCGGGCTGGAACACTGGTCTTAGCCCATGTTTCTGCAGCAGACGTCCTAACTTGCTGCTAGTTGCTTCACAGTATGGCTGGAATGCAGTATGTTTGGCCTCTTCTACTGATTCACCAGGTGTCATTCATTGGCAGCCCTCGAAAGCGTTTGCGATGTCTCTTTTGCTGTATCCATTTTTCCCAAAAACACGTTTTAAGTTCTGCAATTCAGACTGTAGGTGGTCATCGTCAGTGATGATCTTGGCTCTATGAACCAACGTGTTCAGGACCACTTTCTCGTGTACAGGGTGGTGGAAACTGTTGGCGTTCAAGTACCGGTGCTGCCATGGGCAATAGCTCCACTAGCTGCCCGGATCGACTTACGCATGTGTGCCACATTGGGTCTATCTGACTGGCTGCTGATGATGTCATCATGCCTATATAAGCAAGAAACTGTAGCAGCCCTGGCGGACAGTGAACTCCTGACGACAGTGGTTGAGATGGTCATCGAAAGCTTGAGGATTTTATTCGAATTGTTGTGGCTTGAAAACTGAGAATGTTTTATTCATGTATGCCACCGCAAAAGACAAGAAGGACAAGAAGATTGACAACACTTAGCTTTCAATTTACAACGGTGTGGCAAGCGATGGGCGACATGAACCAAAAATCAGAGTTCATTGCTATTTATAATGTTCATGCAAGTCTGACACACAGTTTGTGGATCACTACTAATTTCTATCATAACCCTATCTGCTAGACCTGTCCACATACTGTGCTGATACTTAGTGAATACTGAGCGGCCGAGGCTGACAGGAGCGGCACTTATATTCTCCTCTTGTAGAGGCCACTCCTGTCGTGATGCGGTCCTAATCAGTGCACCATTGGCCGATGTCGTTTCATCACCATCTCTTCTCTTACGTTCTTCATCTTCATTCCGTCACTTGTGGTTACGCCAGAACATTCACCATGTTGAATGAGGCACCCAGGCATACACACAGAGTGCACCTGGTGTCCTTTGCTGTCCCTTTTTGTCATTCCCCTAAGAGATACCATCGTTCGCCATATACTTGAACTGCCGATGGTTAATAGAGCCATACCCTTCTGTGTTTGTCTACTCCTGACACTGGACATAACAGGTTTCCCCACAATAGGTGGAGTGAGTCCCATTGGCTCAGTTTAAATTTCAGTGAAAGACAGCACCTGATGAAACTTGTTTGTTAGTGGGAGCAGTACAACACTCTGAGTCCTCCCTGGTCCTCATCTTCCCCGCACAGGATGCCTAGATCTACCATTGACATGCTACCCAGAGTCAAGTGGATGGATAATGACAGATCCTGTACTTTCTGCAGAGGAGAAAGGATCCACAGGAGAGGATAGTACTTGAGGTGCCTCTGGTACTGGTATCACAGGTACACAGCTCTTGGGAGCTCTTCCAACACACTGACTGGTAGCAGCTGTCAATTGTTTGATAGTAGTCAGGGTAATTTCCAGCTGTTTACAAATGTCACCCAACTCATCGCATGTTTGAGAATAGCATTCACAGAGGGGCTGCATTTTGGCTGGAGCAATGTATTAAAATGCAGTGAAAAAGGACTTTAATTTAAATCTGCTGATTATCTTTTAATTTGTAGCACTAAAACATTGCTAATTCCCTATAAGAATAGAAGCAGGTACACAAATCGAGATTTCTGTTAAGGCAACACGAAAACCTCTGGTAAAAACCGAGCGGGGTGGCACAGTGGTTAGCACACTGGACTCGCATTCGGGAGGACGATTGCGATTGTTCAAACCTGTCTCCAGACAACCTGATTTAGGTTTTCCGTGATTTCCCTAAATCATTTCAGGCCAATGCTGGGATGGTTCCTTTGAAAGGGCATGGCCTATTTCCTTTCCAATCCTTCCCTAATCCGAGCTTGCGCTCCGTCTCTAATGACCTCGTTGTCGACGGGACGTTAAACACTAGTTTCCTCCTCCTCCTCCTCCTCCTCCTCTGGTGAAAATTACTGGTTTCCTAAAACATTCTGATGTTGATTATAGTTGTTGTTGTTGTTGTTGTTGTTGTTGTTGTGGTCTTCAGTCAAGAGACTGGTTTGATGCAGCTCTCCATGCTACTCTGTCCTGTGCAAGCTTCTTCATCTCCCAGTACCTACTGCAACCTACATCCTTCTGAATTTGCTTAGTGTATTCATCTCTTGGTCTCCCTCTACGATTTTTACCCTCCACACTGCCCTCCAATACTAAATTGGTGATCCCTTGATGCCTCATAACATGTCCTACCAACCGATCCCTTCTTCTGGTCAAGTTGTGCCACAAACTTCTCTTCTCCCCAACCCTATTCAACACTTCCTCATTAGTTATGTGATCTACCCATCTAATCTTCAGCATTCTTCTGTAGCACCACATTTCGAAAGCTTCTATTCTCTTCTTGTCCAAACTATTTATTGTCCATGTTTCACTTCCATCAAACTCAAAGACCAAGCTTATTTATGAGAAACGCGGAAAATACATAGGGCTACTCCTCTTAAAGGAAAGCTAGATGTAACACAAAATTTTATTTAGAAAGAAATTAAATCGCAAACACTGAGTTCATTTCAGATTGCTCATAGATTATACAAAGGACAATGGTAGCTTCTGAAAATTCTCAAAAACACACATTTATTTTCATTGAGATACTTTTGTATTCTTACCTGACATATTCAGATGAATAATGCATATGGTGTTCTGAAAATGTATTATTCTAGAGTTTGAATTTTTATTTAATGTCAAAGAAATTTTTATTATTATTATCCATTGGATGTCATCTTTTCTAGAATTAATCACGAGCAACAAGAAACAGATAACCTCGATTTTATTATTGCAAGTATCAAACTCCAATGAGGTACTGCAGCAACTAGTTGATACAGCAATACTGTATGAAACTGAAGAGAATACCTCAATTACTGCCTGAACCAATGTTCATCCTCCCAAGGTTGCTACCATCAATGTCTGAAATGTTCTTCCCACTATTGGGAAGCATGAATGTCCAGCTGACCTTGAGCAACACATTCGTTTCTGTATTTGGCCCTTCCATTTTTAGTGTGTACAAGCATCATTTTCCTCAGATCTTTCTGTATATCAGTGAAGCGAAATGAACCCAGGAGATCTGTTTAGTTCTCTTTGCAACTATGTCTGATTTCCAAAATAAACCTTGTGCCACTCAGTCCTACTGATGGTAAGAAAAAGTTTTCAATCAGTCACAGCACAAGGGCTGAGTCAGTGTACCACGGAACACTGGGTAGCTGTTGTTGAAGTTCCTAATCATCTCTATTAAAGGGGCAGCAGAACACATAAAGACTGAGACCAATTTATTAGAGAGCCACTGAATTTAACTCTGCTCATTGTCTCCTCAAAAGCCAGATGAGTTTAATTTACATACACAAGTGCATTCAAAGGTAGATCAACTTTCAGGAACTGTTGCCATGATAAAAAAGATTTGATAAAAGTCATTTTGTATTTATGTGTTTGTCATCATGGTTCATAGCTGCAGTATGCATTGTGTAACTGGAACAGCAAAGTAATGCAGAAGGAATTTCAGGGCAGTTCCAAATGCAGTGACTTAAATCTCATGTGTACAGAAAATAGCCATCAATTTTCATTAGAGTTGGAGGGTAAAATGAATACTGTAGCGGCACTACCGTTTAGGATAGGGAAAGTTAGTTTCGTGTGATATTCGGAACATGAGTTACAGCCAGGTGCGGGCCAAATTGCAGTAAGTTACGCATACCAGCAGTTGCGAAGGCAAATAGAGGCCACAGGGGCTCAGAACTGCCAGAGAGGGTGTACACAGCTGTTTCCATGGCACATGTCACAGGCAGGAAAGGGCCACTAGCCAACCTGTGTTATGCATACATGACGTGAAGCGGTGCATTAGCGAAACAGAGGTGTGCGGCCAAGTATAAATAGGTGTTCTTTTCTAACGAGAGTCATTCAAGTGTGGCAGCTCTCCTGGACAGTGAGGCGTGTCACACCATCGGGCTACACGCAGCAACAGATGGGGCGACAGCCTCCCAGTGCACGGTGGGTCGTCGGTTCGACCCTCTGAGGCTGACGCAGGTTCCACAGCCAGCCAGCGGTGGGCCACTCTTTGGCTCGCTATCGCGGGCAGTCGTCTCGGCCGCCCGCACATGCTGGAGACTTCCGATGCGAGGGCCACAGATTCGGACGCCGGATCGCGCGCGGTCGTTGCCGCCGCATTCTCAGCTACACCAGTGAGGAAGAAGCCGCAGTGGGGCTGGCCTACGGATCCCAGCGGAGTAGTGCGGAGTCAATGGGGATGGCGGCTGCTGAGTCGGCTGCTGGCACAGCCATCTTGACATAATCGGAACTCTGCAGCTGGCGTACTAGGCCAGTACAACATAGGGTTGCATTGCACAGGCCACTGGGGTACTTCCTTAGCATTACAGGACCCTGTGATGCAGACTGGGGTTAACAGAGCACTGTAGTGGAAGCAAATAAATCATTTGGAAAGCTCTTGCCAAGTTTCAATACGCCACATTTGGCGTCTGATACCACAACATTTGATGTCAGAATAGCAGGCATCATCTGTCCAGTACAATGTTCGAGCCCACCGCCTGTAGTACAGCTGCAAGATGTGGAGAGTGCTGCCAAAATTGTTCTTTTAAATGTTGGACGTTTTCTTTCTTTTTTGTTTGCGTTTTGAGTATGAAGTGTCAAAAGCTGCATCGTAGATGTTTTGTGTGGGCATAGTATTTTTTGTTGTCAGAGTAAGTGTTAGTATGTTTAGGGAGTAACATTGTTTTGTGGCGTTTACTTACTTTCAGTATGATGATACTGAATGCGATGGTACGGAGCTGTAGGAAGTCAGGTTATTTTTGTACTTAATCCTGAAACAAAATGACTAACTGGGAACGAAAGCAACACAATGGCAGAGTCAAGGACGTAAGGGGTTCCGGAACCAGGAGCCATGCAGATTTTGATGGAAAAAGTAGCACAATTGACGGCAGACAGTACACAGTTGTGAAACGAATTAACATCTAGAAGTGAGTGGGAAACCGCATCTGATCAGTCGTTGCCTAGGGTGCAGGAGATTGATCCAGTCACCGCAAGTTTGATTATTCCATTTTATGGCAAGGCATCTGATGATGTGTGTTCATTTGTGGAGGACTTGGAGACTTCAGCGGTGATGTATGGTTGCTCTGACGAGCAGTTGTTACATATACCCAAGATTAGATTATCGGGTGAAGCAAAAACATATGTAATGTGTTCTGAGGCCTTAAGGAAGGCAGGACAAAATAGCTCTGAGCACTATGGAACTTAAAAGAAGGCAGGACATTTTAAGCAGTTAAAGGAAGGGCTTTTATAAAGGTACAAGAAAAAGAATAGCGCTCGGTACTTTAGGTAGAGGTTAAGTACAATGACAAAGAGACAGGGGGAGATGGTGGAGAAATTTGTGGACAGGATAAGGGAAATTAATGAGTATACTTATGAGTTGGGTCAGAGAAATGAAGTGAATAGTGTTCTGTTGCAGGAGCCCGAGCAAAGGGCACTTGATATATTTTTGAGAGGGTTACCAGTGCATATGTCATGGAAAGTGCGTGAAGGGACTCCGAAAGATTTGTTTTGGCCATTCAGCTGGCAATTCAATGTGAGGAAATAGACTTGGCAACAGGGGTACATGAGAGGCAAACTGTGTTTATAGCAGGTGTAAAATGTTATAAGTATGGTTGTACAGAACATGTGCAGAGGCAATGTACCCAGTCACCGAGGAATAGAGGAAGGGGTGGAAATCAGCAGCTTGGAGGATGCAGAAGTGGAGATAAGAGAGGTGCACAATCGTTAAACAGCAGAGGGAGCCCAAGACCCACCTAAGGGAGCTCCCATTTAATTTCAATGCTACAAATACGTATGCAGAGGTGGAATGATCAGTGGCAGGATCCGTAGGAACTAAAAAGTTTAAGATTTTGTTGGACACAGGGGTGCAAGTGTCAGTGGCTACTAAGATATAATGGAACAAAGGAAGTTAGACCCATCATGTCATAGGTTGCCTGGAGTGGGGGATAAGGTGGTCAAGCTTTTTGGGTCAGTGACAGTTGACATTCGCATAGGGAAAGTCCAATTTAATGCATCCATGGAGGTAGTACCATGGGTGAGCAAGGGCTACAACATGATTCTAGGAGTAGATTTCTTGCATCAACATCATGCCGAAATTGACCTTGGACAACAAACTGTGGAACTTGGTGGAATGTTATTTCCACTAGGGGAAACTGTTGTCAATGCAGAGCCGTTACGAGGGGCGTTCAATATAATGAACAAACCAATTGAACTGTGTACATTAGCATTAAGGCTTAATTCATATGAGTGTGTGTCTAGTGGCATCAGGAAGTCGCTTTGGGTAAGTGTGGGGTAACATCTACCTGTGGGTACGGTATGTGTTATTGAACCATTGAAGGATAATGAAGTTTTGGGTTCAATGGGTTGTTTTATGAAATGTAGTGTTTTACGCGTACAGGAGGGGAACGATGGGTGAGCAGTTCCAGTGAATGTGGATAATTTTAGTGCTGTAGATGCAAATTTGAGGAAAGGAGTTTTAGTAGCAAATTTAGATGTGCCAGATGATGAAGACTGCTGTTTGAGAGGTAGGAGAAGCAATCAACCACTAACTGCCAATATAACTACATTGTGTGATAAAATTAAGCATTTGAAAGGAGGAGAAAAAGAGCATATGGAAGAATTATTGTGGGAATTTAAGGATTTGTTTTTTTCCACAAGGACCGTTACCAGTAACTCCATTAGTTCAACATAGGATACCAACATGGAATGAAGCACATGTTTACTGTAAACCACACAGAATACCGAGGTATTTGTAGCTGATTGTGGAGGATTTCATTGATCAGCAGCTTTTGGACGGTATTATAGAGCATAGTAATAGTTGCTGGGGAGCGGGCATTGTTGTTGTGCCTAAAAAATCTACGGATGGAACTAAGAAATACAAGTTCTGTTGTTACTACCGATACCTCAGTAATAAGATAGTAATGGACACATACCCCATTCTAAACATATCGGAAACTTTGGATCACTTAGGGCAGTGCCAGTACTTTTCTACGATGGATTTGACAAGTGGTTATCATCAGTTGGAGGTCGCTCCAGAGGATCATCCAAAAACTGCTTTCTCTACACCTGGAGGCCATTACCATTACATCAGAATGCTATTTGGTTTGAAACATACTCCAGCAACGTTTCAGAGGTTGCTAGACAGTGTCTTGAGTATTCTGAAACCACGGCAGTGTCTTGTCTATTTGGATGACATTGTACTGTTTTCAAGTAGTATGGAGCAACATAGACAGTGGTTACTCTTTATGAGGTTAAGAGCAGTTCGTTTGACATTGAGCCTGGAGAAGTGTCATTTCTCATTAGAAGAAGTAAAATATTTGGGTCATATTAACAGAAAGGACATAGTGCGAATAGATCTGAGGTTGGTACAGGCTGTAAGGGATTTTTGGGAACCAAAAACAGTTAAGGAAGTGCAGTGATTCATTGGACTTTACAATTTCTATCGAAAGTTTGTGAAGGGTTTTGCAGATTTAGCACAGACGTTGACGCGATTGTTATGGAAATGTGTGAAATTTGAGTGGACAGAAGAGTGTCAGAAAGTGTGTGACATTCTGAAAGAAGTGTTAAATCAAGTCTGGTTTTTGTGTTTCTAGATGTTGAAAAGGAGTTTATACTATCATGCGATGCATCAAATTAAGCATTAGGGTGTGTTCTTAGTCAGGAAACTGATGGGAAAGAACATTCTGTAGCCTATGCATCTAGGCAGTTGAATGCAGCAGAGAGGAATCACTCAACAACAGAGAGGGAGACGCTTAGCGTAATTTATGGAATCACATATTTTAAATGTTATTTATATGGGAGAAGATTTCGGGTAGTGACAGATTATGCTGCATTGAAGTGGTTGTTGGGGTTGAAGGATCAATCCACTAGACTTGCTATATGGGCTGTGAGGCTTAGTGAATTCTACTATGAGGTGGGGCACAAGCCTGAGAAGAACCACAGTAATGCAGATGCACTAAGTAGGAAGGTGGCGAAAGTAGAAGTCATAGGTTATGACCTAGCAGTATGGGAAAAATTATAGGGCACAGACAATTATTGTAAATTGTATTGGATACAGCCACAGTTTAATGTGTATGAAGGTCTTCCGTGTAATGAAACAAAGTCAGGGCCAAGGGTAGTAGTGCCAGCGAAGTTGAGGGATGAGGTTTTAAAGGAAGCACATGATCACGTGTTATCTGGTCATGGAGGGTGTAGAGTGGTGAATAGGAGAGTGGCGGAGAGGTATTGGTGGAGAGGTAGGAAAGGAGATGTGGATCAGTATGTCAAGAATTGTTTACCATGCGCACAGAAAGCAGATTTGACTCAGAAACAGATACAGCTACAATGATTACCAGAAGCGACATGTACATTTTCTTTTCTGGGGATTGATGTCTTAGGACCTTTAAGGCAAACACCATTGGGAAACAGATTTGTTCTGACAATAGTAGACCGTTTTTCGAGGTATGTGAAGATGGTGGCTGTACTAAATCAACAGGCAGCAATGGTCATGCAAGCATTAGTAAATAACTGGATTTTGAAGTTTGGTGTACAAGAGACAGTAATTACTGACCAAGGGACCAACTTCATGTCAGGTTTAATGAAAGAACTGTGTAAATTGTTGAATGTAAAGAAGTTGAGGACAAACACATTGCATCCACAGGCCAATGGAAGGACAGAACAGGTACACAGAACAATCGAGAAGATGCTGAGTTTTTATGTGGATTCTCATCATCATCAGTGGAACGTGTATTTGAGGCATGCTGTATGCGCATACAATGCAAAATTCCATACAAATACCAGTTTGTCTCTATATGAGGTAGTGTATGGGCGAAAAATGCCATCACCTTTTGATTTAGTGAAGCTACATAAATGAAGGACTGGTGAATCTGTAGGTCAGTTCACGAGAACAATTCAAGACGTTCGGAAATGCAAACAAAAGGTGAATACGAAAGCTTTGGAAAGGCAGGAAGACGCAGTAAAGTGGAAAGGAAGTTTACCACAGTATAAAGTGGGGCAATAGGTAATGCTGTCCAGGCCCTATATGCAAAAAGGAAAAATGAAGAAGTTTCTCACGAGGTATCAAGGGCAATACCAAGTTGTTGAAACCACATGAACTGTGCAGTTATTTTTAGCCAGAGGAAAAGGAATAGACTGACCAAGGGACATTGTGGAGCCAAAATTGAGCTTGCAACGGGTTGGGATGCCTTAGATCTTCTCCACCTACAAGAATTTGTTAGTAGTAGCAAGTTGTTTTGAGTGGGGAGTGTTTGTAGAAGCAAAACATATAGAATTCGAAGGCTCGAGGGGAGCAGAATTTTAATCAATGGAACTAAGTGTAACATAATAGGACCAACCTTCCATCTGCCAGTGTCAGTTTCAGGAGTCACACAATTGAATGTTACACAGCCACAGCTGTACTGGCCAGAAGCCACTTTAGAGTTTTTGCCAAGGTAGAATCTGACCTTGTTAAATCAAACTCTGGGGCCAGGTCTGTTGAGATCCGTAAACCAGTTCATTATAGAGCAAGACGGGTGCATATAAGCCGAACAGCTTGTTCAACATGTCGCTCGGTATAGGGAGAGGCAACGGCAAATAATGATTATTCTGAGCACTTCTTTGCCAAGTGTCATCACAGCATTAACTTTGTTTTGTGCTGTTTTCTTTCTGATCAGGCAGAGAGCTAATTCCAAGAGGGAGCAAGGGTATTCCAGTCCCAGTGGATTTGATTCTGAGGGTGTGAAATGAGTAGGTAAGGGATTCATTGAGTAGTGGTCATCCAGTAAGGAATTTTTACGTTTTGTTTCATGTCATGGTTTTAAGAGGGCTCTAGACCACATTTAAGTTTTCTAGTAGTAAGGAACCATGGACCTTGCCGTTGGTGGGGTGACTTGCGTGCCTCAGCGATACAGATAGCCGTACCTTAGGTACAACCACAACGGAGGGGTATCTGTTGAGAGGCCAGACAAACGTGTGGTTCCTGAAGAGGGGCAGCAGCCTTTTCAGTAGTTGCAAGGGAAACAGTCTGGATGATTGACTGATCTGGCCTCGTAACAATAACCAAAACAGCCTTGCTGTGTTGGTACTGTGAACGGCTGAAAGCAAGGGGAAACTACGGCCGTAACTTTTCCCGAGGGCATGCAGCTTTACTGTATGATTAAATGATGATGGCGTCCTCTTGGGTAAAATATTCCGGAGGTAAAATAGTCCCCCATTCAGATCTCCGGGCGGGGACTACTCAAGAGGATGTCGTTATCAGCACACAAAAAAAAAACTGGCGTTCTACGGATCGGAGCATAGAATGTCAGATCCCTTAATCGGGCAGGTAGGTTCGAAAATTTAAAAAGGGAAATGGATAGGTTAAAGTTAGATATAGTGGGAATTAGTGAAGTTCGGTGGCAGGAGGAACAAGACTTTTGGTCAGGTGAATACAGGGTTATAAACACAAAATAAAATAGGGGTAATGCAGGAGTAGGTTTAATAATGAATAGTAAAATAGGAATGTGGGTAAGCTACTACAAACAGTATAGTGAACACATTATTGTGGCCAAGATAGATACGAAGCCCACACCTACTACAGTAGTACAAGTTTATATGCCAACTAGCTCTGCAGATGACAAAGAAATTGAAGAAATGTATGATGAAATAAAAGAAATTATTCAGGTAGTGAAGGGAAACGAAAATTTAATAGTCATGGGCGACTGGAATTCGAGTGTAGGAAAAGGGAGAGAAGGAAACATAGTAGGTGAATATGGATTGGGGCTAAGAAATGAAAGAGGAAGCCGCCTCGTAGAATTTTGCACAGAGCACAACTTAGTCATAGCTAACACTTGCTTTAAGAACCATGAAAGAAGGTTGTATACATGGAAGAACCCTGGAGATACTAAAAGGTATCAGATAGATTATGTAATGGTAAGACAGAGACTTAGGAACCAGGTTTTAAGTTGTAAGACATTTCCAGGGGCAGATGTGGACTCTGACCACAATCTATTGGTTATGACCTGTAGATTAAAACTGAAGAAACTGCAAAAAGGTGGGAATTTAAGGAGATGGGACCTGGACAAACTGAAAGAACCAGTGGTTGTACAGAGTTTCAGGGAGAGCATAAGGGAACAATTGACAGGAATGGGGGAAAGAAATACAGTAGAAGAAGAATGGGTAGCTCTGAGGGATGAAGTAGTGAAGGCAGCAGAGGATAAAGTAGGTAAAAAGACGAGGGTTGCTAGAAATCCTTGGGTAACAGAAGAAATATTGAATTTAATTGATGAAAGGAGAAGATATAAAAATGCAGTAAATGAAGCAGGCAAAAAGGAATACAAACGTCTCAAAAATGAGATGGACAGGAAATGCAAAATGGCTAAGCAGGGATGGCTAGAGGACAAATGTAAGGATGTAGAGGCTTATCTCCCTAGGGGTAAGATAGATACTGCCTACAGGAAAATTAAAGAGACCTTTGGAGATAAGAGAACCACTTGTATGAACATCAAGAGCTCAGATGGAAACCCAGTTCTAAGCAAAGAAGGGAAGGCAGAAAGGTGGAAGGAGTATATAGAGGGTCTATACAAGGGTGATGTACTTGAGGACAATATTATGGAAATGGAAGAGGATGTAGATGAAGATGAAATGGGAGATACAATATTGCGTGAAGAGTCTGACAGAGCACTGAAAGACCTAAGTCGAAACAAGGTGCCAGGAGTAGACAACATTCCATTAGAACTACTGACAGCCTTGGGAGAGCCAGTCCTGACAAAACTCTACCATCTGGTGAGCAAGATGTATGAGACAGGCGAAATACACTCAGACTTCAAGAAGAATATAATAATTCCAATCCCAAAGAAAGCAGGTGTTGACAGATGTGAAAATTACCGAACTATCAGTTTAATAAGTCACAGCTGCAAAATACTAACATGAATTCTTTACAGACGAATGGAAAAACTAGTGGAAGCCGACCTCGGGGAAGATCAGTTTGGATTCCGTAGAAATACTGGAACACGTGAGGCAATACTGACCTTACGACTTATCTTAGAGGAAAGATTAAGGAAAGGCAAACCTACGTTCCTACCATTTGTAGACTTAGAGAAAGCTTTTGAGAATGTTGACTGGAATACTCTCTTTCAAATTCTGAAGGTGGCAGGGGTAAAATACAGGGAGTGAAAGGCTATTTACAATTTGTACAGAAACCAGGTGGCAGTTATAAGAGTCGAGGGACGTGAAACGGAAGCAGTGGTTGGGAAGGGAGTGAGACAGGGTTGTAGCCTCTCCCTGATGTTATTCAATCTGTATATTGAGCAAGCGGTAAAGGAAACAAAAGAAAAATTCGGAGTAGGTATTAAAATCCATGGAGAAGAAATAAAAACTTTGAGGTTCGCCGATGACATTGTAATTCTGTCAGAGACAGCAAAGGACTAGGAAGAGCAGTTGAATGGAATGGACAGTGTCTTGAAAGGAGGATATAACATGAACATCAACAAAAGCAAAATGAGCATAATGGAATGTAGTCGAATTAAGTCGGGTGATGCTGAGGGAATTACATTAGGAAATGAGACACTTAAAGTAGTAAAGGAGTTTTGCTATTTGGGGACCAAAATAATTGATGGTGGTCAAAGTAGAGAGGATATAAAATGTAGACTGGCAATGGCAAGGAAAGCGTTTCTGAAGAAGAGAAATTTGTTAACATCGAGTATAGATTTAAGTGTCAGGAAGTCATTTCTGAAAGTATTTGTATGGAGTGTAGCCATGTACGGAAGTGAAACGTGGACAATAAATAGTTTGGACAAGAAGAGAATAGAAGCTTTCAAAATGTGGCGCTACAGAAGAATGCTGAAGATTAGATGGGTAGATCACATAACTAATGAGGAAGTGTTGAACAGGGTTGGGGAGAAGAGAAGTTTGTGGCACAACTTGACCAGAAGAAGGGATCGGTTGGTAGGACATGTTCTGAGGCATCAAGGGATCACCAATTTAGTATTGGAGGGCAGTGTGGAGGGCAAAAATCGTAGAGGGAGACCAAGAGATGAATACACTAAGCAGATTCAGAAGGATGTAGGTTGGAGTAGGTACTGGGAGATGAAGAAGCTTGCACAGGATAGAGTAGCATGGAGAGCTGCATCAAACCAGTCTCTGGACTGAAGACCACAACAACAACAACAAGGAAATATGCCATAAGTGCCAACCCAAACAAGTTAAGAGATAGTTAAGGGTCGACCCAGGGACTGGGTCTTTCCGAAGAGGGGAATAATGTAGCTGCACCACCGTTTAGGGTAGGGAAAGTTAGTTTTGTGCTATATTCGGAGCATGAGTTACAGCCAGGTGTGGGCCGGATTGCAGTAAGTTACGCAAACCAGCAGTTGCGAAGGCAAATAGAGGCCACAGGGGTGTAGAACTGCCGGAGAGGGCACACACAGCAGTTTCCATGGTGCAAGTCACAGGCAGAAGAAGGCCACTGGCCAACCTAAGTGTTATGTGTATGTAATGTGAAGTGGTGCATTAGCGAAACAGAGGTGTGCAGCCGAGTATAAATAGGTGTTGTTTTCTAATGAGAGTCATTCAAGTGTGGCAGCTCTCCTGGATGGCGAGATGCGTCACACCACCAGTTTACACGCAGCAACAGATGGGGCGACAGCGTCCCAGTGCACAGTGGGTCGTCGGTTCGACCCTCTGAGGCTGATGCAGGGCCTGCTGCCAGCCAGTGGCGGGCCACTCTTTGGCTCACTACCGCGGGCAGTCGTCTCGGCCCCTGACACACGCCAGAGACTTCCGATGAGAGGGTCACAGATTCAGGCACTGGAAAGCGGACAGTCATTGCCACCGCGTTCCCAGCTACACCAGTGAGGAAGAAGCCTCAGTGGGGCTGGCCTATGGCTCCCGGTGGAGCAGTGTGGAGTCAATGGGGACAGTGGCCGCTGAGTCGGCTGCTGGCACAGCCATCCTGATGTAATTGGAACTCTGTAGCTGGCGTACAAGGCCGGCACGACACACCATTGCGTTGCACAGGCCACTCGGGTGCTTCCTCAGCATTGCGGGACCCTGTGATGCATACTGAGGTGAATGGAGCACAGTAGTGGAAGCAAATAAATAATTTGGAAAGTTCTCGCTGTGTTTTAATACGGCTGCTCCTGGTACACACACACTGCTTTTGGTGTCTTCCCACTACATTTGGTCATCTTGGTACATTTGGTGGTAGAAGTTGCTGCAACAATATGTATTACAGGTGGTGACTGTTCCTGCCTACAAAGATCTGTTAAGTGTCCATAGCCAAGGTGTGTGATGGATCACAGTTGAAATGCAAAGGTAGCAATAACAACTGTTTGTTTATTAAGTAAGAAAAATAACTCAATACACAGTTTCTGGAAATGAATGTCCTCACAACTTAATTGCAAACAGAAAAGTCAATCCATGACATTTTTAGGGATGTGCTAACATGACAAGGTCCATGAAAGCTGTAGTAGGTAGTGGAGCAGTAGAGTACTGAGGATGATTGACAATAGGATCCAGTGAGTATACTATAATTATTCAGTATAGGTAATGATGCATCAGTGTGACTCACCTCAGAAAGTTAGACTTACATTACAAAAATTATTACAGTTGATTCTTGAGTCAATTTTGGAATCCACATATCTCATTAAAGATGTCCAAAGTTTCTTGTATTTTCTTACCAAGCTCTTGTGCAATGATTTTACTTTCATGCACAAGGAAAATTCTTTAGGCATCTTTTTATAGCCACAATGCTGTATCTCTTCTTTCTTGACTGTGTTGCCTAGCATTTGAAATAAAATGAACTTTTCTTCTCAGCTTTATTTAATGAAAAGGACTGCTACTACTTTCCTTCATGTGCAAATGTCCTCTTGCTGTAAGTACAGCTAAAATACATTACAGTTGATGTCTCTCTCATTTCCCTGAAACAACAATTTTTATTTATCATTCAGTAATGACTTGCAGTGTAGCAATTTGACTATTGCTCATGGAAATAGCTCAAATACTGTATTTTAGAATTCACAAGACTTCATCTAACAACACACCTTTAATGTGTGTCTACAATTTTATATGTTGTCTTCCAATAATTATTCTTAGACATGAAATGTTTATGCTCAAGGCATAGTAAATTCTATATTCTATAAAAGGAAAGGTTAAAATATTCTTATTTGCTTTTGTTTCTCATTTGGGATCTCTTAGCATTTGTTAGGATGAATTTTGTGATTTTAAACATCAGCCTACAGCAGGCATTGTACACTTACTTGATAAATTGTATGAGGCAAAGGTGTGGCTTTGAAGACAACAGTGTGTAATCTCCCCCTCGCACTATTTGTTGTTGTCAGTGTCTTTTTGGTTAACTTTTTTAATTTAATAAGTTTTAAGAGGAGTAAGTTTTATAATTAACTTTTTACTTATCTTCTTTTCTCATGCTTGGCTCCAGTTCTTCATGTCTAGAAGCTGATTCTTGAAGGTGAAAGTTTTGAAATTTATGTTCTCATGGTTCCAATTGACAAAATTAACTTTGAAAAATGTCTGCACTGTATTTTTTGTTTTCACAAATATTTTATTCGCTCACATTTTTCTATATCACACTGTCTTTAGAATTTTTGTATTAACAAAGCCAAATTTACATTGTTCTTTCCAAATATAAAAACACATCCGATCACATCAGAGGCACCCCAGTACTATTTCACTTTGTGGTAACAATATTCCAAAGGCTTTACAATTTTTCTTGACAAATGAATTTCTGTTAATGTATATTATTATTTTATAAATGAATCTGGAAATAAACATAGCAAATAGTATCAGGTTGCATAAGTAAAAACAGAAATTTTAAGTGTGCCAAATATTTTGTAATTTCAAATGTTTCTAAAAGAGAATAATTTCAACTATGCATTCAGAGCTAGTGCATATTGATTGTAACAATGAAAATAAAGTAATTTCTTTTTACAGATTTTAGCTTGAACTATAACACACTGTATACAAAATCACATGAAATATTAACCTGTTCAAAATTCAAAAATTAGTTCTGATATCGACTACTTCTGTTGAGGAAAATTAATGCTAGAGGGTCCCTTTGCAAGTGCCACAAGGACACTGAGCAAGGGAACAATGGGAATATTTCTTGATCAATGACAGTCATTTTTGCAATGATGGTGCTTGCTCAATGTCAGGTGCTGGCACATGATGGGAGTGTATCTCAGCCAATGGTGGCTGCTGGGAAAGCAGTGAGGTGGCCCAGGAAGTTGTGGCACCTGCAATGGCTGACAAAAGTTCAATGAAGTGTCACACCAGAGATCTACTGAGAGAAGTCTAGTGTATTGTCACATCTGGAAGCAGCTGATGAAAGTTTATCAAAGTGTTGATAACAGGTGCTCGGGGCATGCAAAAATGACTCTTTTTGATGGGCTGCAGATGTTGTTGGCATAGAGCCTAGGGTATGCACTGCCACAGCATTGTCAGGTTGGCCTAAGCACCAACCAGCAGAGGGATACTGGAGCGAAGTTTAGTTGGAATATGATTTCGATGTGGGAAATGGGTTCCAGTGACTGTAGCTCTGTTTACCACAATATGTGTGCCACATATTGGCAAAGTTGTTGCCATCTGTCACTATGGAGACTGTGTTAGACGAAGATGAAAATAGTTGCAATTTGTATTGATATCTGCTTTTTACATATGATCACCTGGAGAGACAAAAGCCCATAATACATGTCTGTGTTGCATAGAAGAGTATTCCACATGGATACTATATCCCCCCTCCTCCCCCCCCCCCCCCCCACTCCCCTCCACCTTAAAGGAGGTGGTGCAACCAGCACAAAGGTAAAGTAGTTGCTGCCAGGAGGAGGCACTGTGGAGACTGAGAGATGCTGCCAGGCACCAGCAGCTGATGCAAGTGACACTTAATCAACTTTGGCTGCCTGAGAAGTGATGAGGCTGACACACCAGTGAGGTACCTGATTGCAGCCGGCAGGAAGGCTACCATGACTGGGACCCGGGAAACAACAGATGGGGAGGGTCAATGGATGGAAGGTAATCCAGCCCTTAGGGGTTGATGACAGGGCAGGGTATGGCATTCCCACAGGTAATAAAATCTTTAGCACACACAACCCAGGGCATGGAGACAGCATGGAACAATTTGTGGCCACTGCAGACAGCAAAGGGACCAGTACTGTCACCTCCAAATGGAGAGCATGGGTCTCCAGAGCAAGGGTGCACAACAGGTACAGGAGTTATAGAAGGCAAGGTGAGGAAAGATCAATTCAACATGTGTAGTGAGACCAGTTGTGGGGCCAGCTTTGGTGGCGGGACCAGTCACACAGTTGGCTGCAGTGACAGCGGGCAGGGTGGTGGCAGAGCCAGTGTCAGCATTGACAGGGCCGGCCACGAGAGGGTTGGCATTGACAGGACCGAAGATGAGAGAGCTGGCATTGGTATCAACAGAGCTGACAATGAGAGGGCCAATGTCGACCAAGCTGACAGAACTGTTGTTGAAAGGGTTGTCCACGATGGCCTGTATTGACTGAAGCATTGATGAGAGAGTTGCTGATGAGAGGACTGGTGTCAGTATCAGCATCAAAAAGGCCAGCTGCCAAAGGGCTGGCATCGACCAGACCGAAGACTGGTGGCTATGAAAGGGTGTATATAAACATCAACAGGACTGTCATCAGTCAGGCCAACAAAGAAGGGGCCACTGAAAGGGCTTTCATTGACATCAACAGGGCTGACCACAACAGGGCTAGCATCAACCAGGTCTGAAATGGGAGGGTGACAAGAGGGTATTGCCAAAGCCAACTGGGACAGAGCAGATGTTGACCAGGCCAGTTACGAGTGGGACAGTGCCAGCTGTGATGGGACTGGTGTTGATGGGTCTGATGATGAGCAGGCCACTGATGAGAGAGCCAGCAATAAGAGGACCAGTGGCAGGCTCGTGAATGGCAAGTTGCATATCCAAAGTCCTTACTCCACAATATTTTGCTTACTCAGCTGCCACTTCTGCTCCTGCTGTCGGTTTTGCACACACATATGTTCCAGACATTACTGCCAAAATTCCAGAAACAGTTGAGCCATCATGACAAACTATCTCTCTCAGAAGAGTCAGCTCCATATGAATTCACTATCTGTGCTCGAAGGGTGTGATAGATGACAATTGAAATGCACAGGTAGCAATTACAACTGCTCATTTATTAACTATGAATTGTAACTCAATACACAGTTTTTGTGGATGAATATCCACACTACTTAATTTCAAACAGAAAAGTCCAACTGTTACATTGGCTGGAATGTGCTCTTAATGACAATGTCAATGAAAGTCATAGTAGGTGGTGTAGCAGTAGAGTGCCAAGGATGATTGGTGACAGAATCCAGTGATGTGAGGGTGTGGCCTCAAAGATAACAGTGCCCCAGATGTCAGGCATTGGTGACCATTGGGAGTGTGCTCAACCAACAGCAACTAAGCGATTTCTGGTGGGATGACGACACTTCCTGGATATCGTGAGTTGTCAGCTGACAGGAATGTGGCTTGAATAGTGGCAGCTGTCTGTGGGATGACAGTGTCTCTGGAATGTTAGGTGTTGGTGGACAATGTAAATGGTGGCTCGGTTGGCAGCAGCTGCCTGTGGGATGACATGAGGTTGTCCGACAAGATGTGGCACCTGGAGTGCCTGGCAGAAGCCTGGCAAAGCATCACACCAGGGAATGGCTGACAGACATCCAGCAGAGTTTTGCACCTGGAATCAGCTGATTGAAGTCTAGCAAAGCTCTGACAACGGGTGCTTATGGCAAGGGCAAAGATGATTGCAAAGATGGCACTATTCATTGCATTACAGGTTGGTCAGCTTAGAACCCAGACCATGCACTGCCACATTGTAGTCAAGATGGCTGACTAAATACACACTAGTGGATGGATAATAGCATGGTGTTTAGTGGACATGTGTTTTCCATGTAGGAAAGTGGTGTGCACGAGTGCAGTGCTGTTTACAGAAACATGCATGCCAAATATATCAGCAAGGTTGGCACCACCCAAAGCCATGGAGGCTGTGTGAGGCTAAGACTTAAACAGCCCAGTGAGTTATATTGATGTCTGTTGCTTATTTGTAATCTCCCAAAGAAGCAGCAGCCCACAATACATGTCTGTGTTGCATAGAAATGTATCCCAGATGGCTACTATAATCTGGAAATGTGGTTGACCCTCTGTAAACAGTATTTGATACAGTTGAGGAAGTCATACTGCAACCAATTCATCTACCTTAGCTCTCAAAAAATGCAGTTATGTAGATTTCTAATAATGGATTACCCTTGTGAAATGAAATTTATAATTGTGACCTTTGTACACATTACAAATCAAACATCAACATACATTAAACTTGATGATAGTTTCCATGTAAAGGTGCTGCTCATGCTTATACCAACTTTTTTGTGTTACAGATTAACTGGGGAAGACTAATATTCCAACATTTCATGATTGTTTTCATCATTTAATGTTTCACTCCCAGCAGGAATATTAGTGTGGGGGAAGCTATATTTTAATTATAGGATCCTTCATTACTAAGAGAGTCAGCAGAGTCACAAGTTGAAAGGATTACAGGATTCTATTTGTTTAGTAGCCTTCAGTCTTCTCACTCATTTCCCTGTTATCTATTTCCTTCTATTGCTTACTCTTCCCTTCTCCTCTTAATATTCCTTGCACCCAGCATTTTGATAACCTATGTTAACTGCTCTTTTATCCTTATCTATCCATGTGATTTTTGCTCTGCAGGCCGAAATCAAATTCTATTGATAAAATTTTGGAACTTGCTCAAGAATGTTTTCTAAGTATTTTGGTAGAAGGGTTCTGGAGGTTTATTCTAGAGTAACTGCATTTCATTTGATTTTACCCTTATTTATCTTTGTACCTGTATTGCACTGAAAACATCTGCACAGTATTGCATATTCCAACAATATGTGCTATGTTTTGAATGGAAACAAACTTGTTCCATTCACTCACAGTATTTGCTGTTGACAACAGTAATGCCCACTAATCTTCAGCAACAAGCTTGAATTCAAATTTCTCAGTTCTGTCTTGTTTTTTGGCAGTGTTGATTATTTGTTAACAGTGATACAATGCAGTATGAATCGGTTTACTGATTAATAGATAACCTTGTGTATGGGTTCACTGAATGCAATAGTTGAGCAGCAGAACGTCTCTGTGCTGAGCTGTTTTGTAGTGGCAGCAGCACAGTACCTTTGCATTTGAGGGTTGTTGTCTTACTCTGTGTTAGGTGTTGTATGTGTTGATAGTTGATATTACAAGCTTCCTCACTGTTGTGAAGGTATTTTCACTGAAAAAGGCAATTGGGATAGCAAACCAGTGGTGAACTGGTTTTATCAGAATGGCAGCAATAGCAGCTCTGCATTGCAGGAACACCACTGACAGAAACAGCTGTGAACAGGCCTTGATGTCAATAAATGGGCTGAAGAATATGATCAAGAGGTTTGAAGAAACAGGTGAAATTGGTGATGCAGCAGTTGATGAAGTTGCTGTATCTATAGCTGACCGCATGCACATATCTGGAAGATTGTGTCTATCAGGGATGTATCGAGACTTTTCCTGACCCAAAGGATAGCATGCAATGACACAGCACTCTGATTACACTGATTATGCCTGAGAGACTATCAACGTGCTGTATTATGGATGCAGCATGTTGGTGAGTTGGAAGACCATTTTGAAAACATGTTGTAACTTGTAACTGTATCCTAATAAATGTACTAGAACAACTGTTATCATTTGTTTGATTGTTCTTCCCCTTTTTCTGTACCCAGACTGCATTCTGACTGCTTAGAGTGCCCTATTTTGACCTGGAGGCAGAAAGTAGAAATATTAGATCATGAATATGACAGTTCATAATGATGTGGAACATGTCAGGTTAATAAAAGATGTCTGCACAAGATATTACATTACACAAAATATTACATGACACTATTGTTAAAGTTTTTTTCCCTTTAATTTATATCTAAAAATTCAGCCAATGAGTAGAAGGAGTTGTCATCTAGAAATTCTTTTAATTTATTTTTAAAATTTAGTTGGCTATCTGTTAGGCTTTTGATGCTGTTTGGTAGGTGACCAAAGACTTTTATGGCAGCATAATTTACCCCTTTCTGTGCCAAAGTCAGATTTAACCCTGCATAGTGAAGATCATCCTTCCTCCTGGTGTTATAGCTATGCACACTGCTATTACTTTTGAACTGGATTGTATTATTAACAACAAATTTCATAAGTGAATATATATACTGTGAGGTTACTGTGAGGATCCCTAGATCCTTAAATAGATGTCTGCAGGATGACCGTGGGTGGGCTCCAGCAATTATTCTGATTACACATTTTTGAGCAATGAATACTCTTCTACTCAACAATGAATTACCCCAGAATATGATGCCACACAAAAGCAGTGAATGAAAGTAGGCATATTAAGCTAATTTACTGAGATTCTTGTCACCAAAATTTGCAATAACCCTAATAACATACGTAGCTGAACTCAGGCTTTTCAGTAGACCATCAATGTGTTGCTTCCAGTTTAACCTCTCATTAATGGACGCACCTAAAATTTTGAAAATTCTACCTTAGCTACAGACTTTTGTTCAAAGATTATATTTATTACTGGAGTTGTGCCATTTACTGTACGGAACTGTATATACTGTGTTTTATCAAAATTTAAAGAGAGTCCGTTTGCTGAGAACCACTTAATAATTTTGTGAAAAACATCATTTCCAATTACATCACTTAGTTCTTGGTTTTTGGATGTTATTACTATACTTGTATCATCAGCAAAAAGAACTAACTTTGCATCTTCATCAATGTGGAGTGGTAAGTCATTAATGTATATCAAGAACAGTAAAGGACCTAAGACCGAACCCTATGGGACCCAGTACTTGATAGCCCCCCAGTTTGAGGAATTAGCTGTTGTTTTAACATTATATGAACCACTTATTTCAACTTTCTGCATTCTTCCAGTTAAGTATTAATTAAACCATTTGTGCACTTCCCACTCAAACCATAATGATTTAGTTTATCTAAAAGTATTCCATGATTTACACAATCAAAGGGTTTTGAGAGATCACAATAAATACCAATGGGTGATGTCCGGTTATTCAGAGCATTTAATATTTGATCAGTGAAAGCGTATATAGTATTTTCTGTTGAAAAGCCTTTCTGAAAACCAAACTGACATTTTGTTAGTACTTTATTTTTACAAATATGGGAGGCTACTCTTGAATACATTACTTTCTCAAAAACTTTGCAGTGCATTTACAGTTGACATGGAATTTCACTTCCACACTGTGTTGCACCTGTTGCCATTTTGCAGCAGAACTTTGTCTGCAGGAAACCCAGAACATATACTCTTTTCTGACAACACAGAACTTTGTTGTGCAATGGTCTTAGTGTGGAATGTCATTGTAACTTAGTTTCTGAAGGCTCTGCATACATCCATCTGACACTGCTTACTGTATTTGAGCACTGGTTCCCATGTACAATTTTTACCACTCAGGTTTTGCTCAACTGGCTTATCACCTGATCTCTTGATATTCATACAGCTGCTTCTCTTTTCTCCAAAGGTCTCTCTAATTTTCGTACTGGCTGCATGTGTCTTTCACCTAGACATTCATGTCTCTACAGACTTGCATGTGTCAAAAAATTGGTTCAAATGGCTCTGAGCACTATGGGACTTAACTTCTGAGGTCATCAGTCCCCTAGAACTTTTTAGAACTACTTGAACCTAACTAACCTAAGGACATCACACACATCCATGCCTGAGGCTGGATTCGAACCTGTGACCATTGCGGTCGCGTGGTTCCAGACTGAAGTGCCTAGAACCGCTCGGCCACACCGGCCGGCTGCATGTGTCCACTAATTATACTTGCTTAACCATTTTGCACTTTCTGTCAGTTTCATTTTGTAAATATCTGTATTCCCTTTGTTTACTTCATTTATTGCATGTTTATACAGAGTGGCACAAAACAGTGTGACCAAACTTTCTAAACATTCCTTATGCATAGAGGAATAAAATATACTTTGTGGGCATGTTTCTGCAAACACTTTATTTCCATGTCAGAGCTTAATTTATACAACCCTTTGATATATTAATCATGAGAAACACACTGGAAACAGCACAATATAAAATACTTTCCTAATTAAATGTTCAAAATGCCAATCATTAGCAAGAATATATGCATCAATCCTCTGTTACATTGAAACTCTGATGCACTGATGTATCCCTGGAGAACTATGTATTGTTTCAGAGCCTTGGGCACAATGACTCTATACATTTAGGGTTCTGTACACAAGAGCTCTCAAATACTGTGACAAATAAAAGTCCAGTGCATTTAAGTCCGAAGAGTGTGGATGCCAAGGAATTGGTCCATCCATCACAGAATCTGTTTTTTAGAAATTTATGAACATTAACACTGAAATGAGGAGGAGCTCCATCGTGCATGACATACATGTTTTGTTGCACATATAAAGGCACGTGTTCTAGCAGAAAGCTTGTTATGTTTCTATGCTGAGCCTGGGTCGATTAACATGAGGACTTAAAAGAAAGTCACCAACAATGCTGGTTCAAACACTGATGGAAGATCTTTGCAGAGGACACGGTTGCACAATGTTGTGAGGATTCTTAACTTGTGGGCAGCAGATTTCCACTATAGTGAGGTTTGACACATTGTTAAATGAACCAGTTTTATAGGTGTACCCATGCAGGAAAATCATCTGCCGATAGTGCCTGCATATCCTGTACATGGTACAGAACAGTAGATTCTCATGTGGCATTCTCCAGAGAGTCATGAAGTCGACATGTCTTGTTGCAGCTGATTGTCTTACACTGTCTCTTGGGTTGTTGTCAATTGCACAGAGAAGTTCCTCCTCCATTTGCCTCCTTATATTTTTAGGCCTCCCCTCAATTGTGAGTGGTAGGCTTAAATGTCCCACACGCCCTAAGACAATGAGTAGTTACTTCAAACATTCTCCTGTTGGGGTACCGTCGCTCTGGAAATCTCTCCTAGTACAAACATTGAGTACCATGACCATTACCATCTGCTAAGCCATACAGCTATTGGACATTTGCCAACTCCACATATGACTACAATTCAGTTCATTGTACTGGAAACCAAATCCATGATCAATCCTAAACAGCTGATGTAACACGCTTCCACAGCTCATGATGGATACTGAAACGTGCTATGAGCTTAAGGCTAGTTGAGCAGTTATGTTAGTCACATGTCAAAACAAGCAGTGAAGTTAGTCACATGTAACACTACCTTCATTCCAGTGGAACAACAAACACTGGTTATGAACTCAAGAATTTCTAACCAAATCTAATCAAGATGGTATTTTGAACATTTCATTTAATAAAATTATTACATGTAATACTGGTTTGCTCTGTTTCTGTGTGTTTCCCATGATTAATATGGTTATGAAGAAAAATAGGAATTGAACTTTAACATGGAAATAAAGATTTATGGACTCATGTCCATATGACACATTTTATTCCTCTTTGTGTGGGGATTATTTCCTGAAAGTTTGGCCATATCTTCTTGTTACACCCTGCATTTTCTCCTTCCATCACTTCAATGCAATATTTTGTGTGTTAGCCAAGAATTTCTACTTTGTCTTGTCTTTTTCCCCTATTTGATTCTCTACTGCCTTCACTATTTCATCTGTCAAAGCCATCCACTTGTCTTCCATTGCACAACAATCTCCTGTGCAATTCAGTCACTGCCTAATGGTCCCTTTGAAACTTTGAGCAACTTCTCTTTTTTTAAATTTATTCAGATCCCATTTCCATAATTTCTTACCTCCCTGTAGTTTCTTCAGTTTTAATATGTAGTTCATAACCAATAAATTATGGTTAGAGTTCACTTCTGCCCCTGGAAATGATTTGTATTTTAAACTGTGGTTTCAAAGGCAGCTTTCCCTTTCATTAATTTTCCCCAATCCATGTTCTCCTACTACTTTTCATTCTTTTCCTCTGCTATCACATTCCAGTCTCATATCAAAATTAAATTTTTGTTTCATGTAATGCTCTGAATAATTTCTTTTACCTCATCATATATTGCTTCACTCTCCTCCTCTTGTGTGAAGCTAGTTGATATACAAACCTTTACTGTTGTGGTAGGTGTTAGCTTCATGTCTACCTTGTTGCATTATGCTGTTCACAGTGGCTTACCTGCATTCCTTTTTTCTTACCCATTATAAGATCTCTTTCTTCCTTATCTATTTCTGATTCTGTATTCATAATACTGTACTCGTCTGCCCGAGTGTCCTTTTCTTCCTATGCCCAAACTTCAATAATTTCTCCTGCATCTAACTTTAGATTATTCATTTCCTTTTTTAAATTCTGTGACCTGCATACCAGATGGAGAGCTCTAACACCATGGTGCAACCCGTAGAATGCCAGTTTTGTTTTTACTGATTACAAAATCCTCCTGATTAATCCCCACCTGGAGGTCTGAAAGAGGTTTCTTAACCCCTTGAATATTTTACCCAATAGGATGTCAGCATCATTAAGGCATACAGCAAAGCTACTTGGTCTCTGGAAGGATAACAGCTACAGTTTCACCTTGATGTCAGCTGTTTGCAGTACCAACATAGCAAGGCCATGTTGGTAAATGTAGCAAGGGCAGATTAGTCAGTCATCCAGACTGTTGCCCCTGAAAAACCCACAATATGTGAAAACAAAGAAGTCTGAAGAAATATGCCAGTCGTGGAAACTGCTACAAAGTCCTTCAGCTCAAACCCATTAATTATATGTTTTTTCCCTATGATTTGATGGCTGGTTATGATTTGATGGCTGGTGAGGTCCAAGACACAAGTTATTAGACCATTTATAACAAAGTTGCTTGCAATTTCCATGAAGCAACTCTATTATCTTTAATTTGGAGCAATTTAGGAACACTGTGCAGCATAAGAATGTGAACTTCAATCCTTCTGAATGTGCAGCCAGTGAGTCATCAAGTACCCCATTGTCTGATTCACTTAGGTCCTTTTGCAAAAATCTGGATGATTACTGCCACGTCCATACCTTTTATTGTCCTCTGAGTAATTCCCTTGAGAAAGGATTTATCAGTTAGTTCTTTGTTTTTCATTATAAACATTTCAGACCTCATGACTTGAATAGTTTGAGTATGTTCAACTGGAAACCTGTTTATCAATATTCTTTTGACCATAGTAAATCACTACCTACAGCTGCCTGTGTAGTGTAGGTAAAATAAACACACATTCTCAGTGTAGTTCAATAGGGTCCACTGTGCCTCCTGTTGTGAATGGGGACTCTGCAGCTGGTGTGCATTATTCAGTATGTCAGGGACAGTTTCAGCTTAGATCATACACATATTGTCACTTGATGGCAAGAAAAGTTTTTCAGCATGTGAAATTGCTTGCTGAATTGATGTACCCCAGGACAAGATCATTCAGACTTTCAGCTACTACCATGAGACACCAAACACTGAAGATCTACCTGACAGCGATCACCCACAGTCAACACACTGTGACTTGTAAGTACCTTGAGGGGGATGCAATAGAACTGCATGATGACTTTTTGGAGGCAACTGGAATGGCTGTGTCAATCCAGACAGTACAAAACCATCTACACATAGGCAATTTGGCCAGGACTATAACTTTTTAACCCTTTGATAAAATGGCATGAAGTAATATGATATGTTTTACAGAGTGATTTTGTTAAATACAGTTTTATTTATATGGCAGGATATTGTATTTAATGAATCCTGTATTTGGAGCAACTCATGATTCCCTCCATCTCTTTTGCATCTTTTTTTTGTTATTCTTGTTTTACATCATCACCTAATCAAGATAAGAAAAAAAATCTGATTGCTGGAGTACTTACCAATGCAGATGCTGGAGTACTTACTAATGCAGAACATACAAGAAATCATTGGGCAGACAAAGAAAACAAGATTTAAGAAATAATATATCCCCAATGTCCATGGACTTGATGCTATTGAACACTACCTCTCCCCTACACCCTTCCAGTTCCATTTTATGTGCCATCTACAGGAAACCTTAATCAAAGGACATGAATAACTGAAGTTTTTACCACAGTATGACTTTGCAATTTTAGTGTGAGCTAATGTGTGTTCATGCCCACAGTGACACCACCTACTACAACGACTGGCATTCTGACTTTTTGGGGATGTATTTTAATTTCTGTGAAACTAATTTACTCGTCAGATAATTATCATGAAAGTTTGTGAAAAGCTATAGTTTTCATTGCAGATTTTGTCTCTGTAGTTGTTAGGTTCTGACCTTTGGCATTATGCTTTTGTTGACCCAGATTTTATACACAAGCTCATATACTTTACCAATTGATTAAGGCAATAATTAAGATTTTTGAATAATTTACCATGATTTTCAATACAGCACTGAACTAGTAAATGGGGTATTCCCAATGCAGATGCATAAAATGGTTTCACAAACTTTTTTAATTTTCTAAACAGCCACATACTTCATAAACTGAGTTACTGTTAATGCTTATAGTTCATCCCAAGTAGAATAATCTATCCAAGCTATTTTTCAATTGGTTATGCAATTCATGAGAATGCAATGTATTCATATGTCAGGCTTTAAACAGTCAGACACCTCCCAAAATCATCAGTCTGCAGTCAGAAAGTAAACGCATAACATCCGTGGATAATTTTATCATGTAGATCTGTGGCCAATAATCACATGACTAACATCTTACAGAGAGTATACTGCCTATAATGGTATCTCACGTGTAATATTTTTGAAAAGCTCTTTCGTTAAATTTCAGTTTGTGCCTAGATGTCAATTGGTCATTACTTCGTGGTTACTGTCTGTTTATATTGTGTTAATGTTTGTGTGTCAACTGCACATTTTTCTGTGCTTTGTTATCTAATTCAATACCAATTTAAGTATGTTCATCTGCCTTGCTCCTGGTGATTGTATTTATCTGTATAATACTGTGTCATAGGAGAGTGAGTATGTCTACATGCATAAAACATTTGATGTGAAGCTGAGTCTGACCATCATAATTTTATGGTGGTAACAAAAGTTGAAAAACGGCACATCACTTGCAAATCTGTGTAGTGTAAATTTGCTCGACTCCTTGAAATCAATTTACAGCTACTCTACAAGGCTTGATCCTTGATCATTGAGACTCTGAGGGCTCAGTGGATAATGCAGGTAGACACCATCACAAACTGAACCAGGTCCTTTGCGAAGGATTTGACTACCTATCATTGTGCCCAGAAATGAGGAGCATTCTACCCACAAACCTTCCCACCCTCCAAAAAGGTATTCTTCTATCCATCTAACCTACACAATATTCTGGTCTACTCCTATGCCACACCTCCACCCAGTCCCTTGCCAAGTGGGTTGTATTCCAGTGGAAGTCCCCAGCAAAGATTGTCTAATTTACCCACCCAGAACATCCTGTTACAGTCCTGGCACAGGCTTATCTCTATCCCATCACATGCAAGTTCGCCTGTGAAAGCAGAAATTTCTGCACAGAATTTTATGTAGGCATGACCACTAGCCAACTGTTCACTCCAAACGGTGGCCAAAAACAGAGTTTACCACACAGCTGCTGAGTGCAACAAACTTGATTTTAATGCCTGCTTGGATGACACGGCGGCCAGTTGGTACTGTTGGGCCTTCCAAGGCCTGTTTGGATGGAGGCTTTTTTTTTTTTTTTTCATAACCTGTGCCATATGGATCCTTTCCCCAAGCACAAGCTATTCTGAACTATGTAGATTGGAACATATCTTTCATTCCCGTAATCCACTTCCAGTTGACTCCTGCCCTCCCCCTTCCCATTATCAGTGTGCGCTGCCCAAACAACTGATTCCAGTATCTGTGTGTCACATCCCTATCCTGTTCACCTGTTGCTTCTCCGTCCCAGATCTCTGTCTCAGACAACTGCTGTCTGTCTGTGTGTGTGTGTGTGTGTGTGTGTGTGTGTGTGTGTAGCCTAAAAGCTAGCAATGTTTTCCCTCTTCTTTCTGTGTCTGTGCCTCTATGATCGAGTGAGTTATTACATTTGCTCTGTAATTATTTATGTTCTGCAAGAACTTTCCATACCAGCTTTAAATTTCATTAGCAAAACAAGAGTTTTTTCATGTCAAAAGAAGCCTTTGTCTCGACTTTAAATTCATCATTTAATGTGAATCTTTGTCCTTTCAGCCATTTTTATCAGTTTTGGGATGAGTAACTGCTGGCAGAGAAGATGGAGGATGAGAGTGCATTGTGAGCGTGAAGGTCATGCAGTTTTGCAGCAACTGTCCTGGATTTGTGACGGAGAAGAACTTTATTCCTTTCAAGATGGTGATGTCTATCCTGAACAGTGTCCTTACATTTTCTCAAAAGATTAGTATGTGTTTCCACACGACAAACAGAGTAGTCTCTTAGCACTATGTCATTAGAATTCCAGAAAATACTGGGTGATCAAAAAGTCAGTACAAATTTGAAAACTTTATAAACCACGAAATAATATAGATAGAGAGGTAAAAATTGACATACATGCTTGGAATGACATTGGGTTTTATTAGAACCACCCCATATTGCTAGACGTGTGAAAGATCTCTTGCGCACGTTGTTTGGTGATGATTGTGTGATCAGCTGTCACTTTCGTCATGCTTGGCCTCCCAGGTCCCCAGACCTCAGTCCGTGTGATTATTGGCTTTGGGGTTCCCTGAAGTCGCAAGTGTATCGTGATTAACCGACATCTCTAGGGATGCTAAAAGACAACATCCGACACCAATGCCTCACCATAACTCCGGACATGGTTTACAGTGCTGTTCACAACATTATTCCTCGACAACAGCTATCGTTGAGGAATGATGGTGAACATATTGAGCACGTCCTGTAATGAACATCATCTTTGCTTTGTCTTACTTTGTTATGCTAATTATTGCTATTCTAATCAGATGAAGTGCCATCTGTTGGACATTTTTTAAACTTTTGTATTTTTTTGGTTCTAATAAAACCCCATGTCATTCCAAGCATGTGTGTCAATTTGTACCCCCATATCTACATTATTCTGTGATTTATTCAGTTTTCAAATTTATACTGAATTTTTGATCACCCAGTAGATGGCTACAGATGGAATCAGTTTTACCTTTTTTGCTGCACTTTCACCTTTTACTAATGACTGTTTTAAGTGGCCCTCCATATCTTGGTATGTCTTTGTGGATTCATGTCTCATTTATTATTATGAAATGAAAGAGAAATTTGTCAGACTGCATTTGAATAAAGCCCAAAACTATTAGCCATTGTAAACTCAAATGCATTTTTGGTCAGTTGTTAAAAGACTGGTACCCACTGAGCAAAAAACTGTCATACCCGAAACTTCTTATAAAGCATTTCCACATTAAGATAAATCTAACTTCTTACCCTGCTATACCTCTCCTTTGCCACCCCCGTCTCCTCCTTACCCTCACATCTATGGTTTGCTTCTTCCATCTGGTATAGTGGTCGGAGACTGTGGTCATGTGTGTGTGAGTTGTGCTTGTATGAGGGTGTGCATATGTGTGTTTTCTACTTTAGGAGAAGGCCTTTTGGCTGAAAGCTTAAATTTATAGCAGTCTTTTTGCTTTGCACATCTGCGACTCAGTATCTCCTCTAGATAGTGATTAGCCGTCTGTCCTTTCCATAATATTCTTCTCTTTTATATTAGCTGGGTTAAACATTTTGAAATGTACTATGTTATCACAGTTCATAGTTCCCTCTTAACTATTTTCCACAAAATTCCCTACCGTTGCCCAACCGCCTATGGAACGTCTCTTTTCCAGTCGTCCCAGGGCAATAAAACCATTTGGGATTCGTGCCAAGCATTTGCTTGAGTCCCTTGGTGTGGAGCGTGTGGCCCCCCAACGACAAGGTTTTACTCGCCTGCCTCCCTGGTTGCTCCAGAGGCCCAGCATCCTTTTAGACTTGTCGGAGAACCGGAGGAACTGCACTCCGGCGTTTGTTTTTACCTCCTTATTTCACGATATTTTAAACCAGCATCCGGACCATGTACCTGTATTCACAGATGGCTCTAAACAGGGGGACACTGTTGGTTGTGCTGTTGTTTTCCCTGATCGAGTCGTCAAGTTACGGCTTCCTGCGGCGTTTACCATCCTCGATGCCGAATTGTTTGCAATGTTGCGAGCATTGGAGCAGATGAGATGTGTTACCAGTCTTAAGTTCCTCATCTTTTCTGACTCCCTGAGTGCCCTTCAGACCATGCAACACTTGTACCCAGCGGATACGGTCGTCCAGAACATCCATGATGCCCTACTCCACCTGCAACGGCAGGGGAAGGAGGTTTCTTTCTGCTGGGTGCCGGGGCACGTGGGTATTAGGGGAAACGAACTGGCGGATGTGGCTGCCAAAGATGCATGTTCCCTCCCTCACGTTGTTGAATGTGCCGTCCCCCTCCATGCTGTAACCTCCCTTTTGCGTTTTTGTGTTATGCATCAATGGGAAGAGGAGTGGTTGGCAGTTTCTGACAATAAGCTGCGTCTGGTAAAGGCCACTACGCGACCATGGCGTATGTCCTACCAGTCATACAGGCGGGATGAGGTTCTCCTCACTCGCCTCCGCATTGGGCACAGTCCCTTCACGCATGGTTTTTTACTCCGGCGGGAGGACCCCCCAATCTGCAGTGCTTGTGGCGTCCAGATTACTGTCCGCCACATTTTACTTGACTGTCTTTTATTCTCTGACCAGAGGGCGGTGGTTTCCTTGCCACCGGATTTGCCCTCTATTTGGCAAGACGACGCAGCGACTGTGGTTAAGGTCTTACGGTTTTGTGTCCTGTCCAATCTGTTGCCTCGGATTTTAGGGAGAAGGTTTTAATGTGCTGCTGGGTGACTGGCTCACCCAGATTTTAGGTAAGAGGTCCGCCAGTCACGATTACCTCCTTGTTTCCCTTCGGTATCTGTTCTCTTTTCCTTGTGTTTCCTTTCCTTTTTTAGTGTGTTTCTTCTCCTCTTGTTTTGCCTCTGTATGTGTGCATTTGGAACTGCGTCAGGCCTGTGTCTTTTAGCCGTTCTCCTTGTTCGGCGTCCGTCTTCGTCCCTTCACCACTTGTGTTCCTGTTTCTATGCGTTTGGGCGCTGATGACCACGCTGTTTAGCGCCCGTAAACCTCAAACACACACACACACACACACACACACACAAAATTCTTAACACTTGATTGTTTACTCAGTCACCACAAACATGTAAGTAAATCTAGTATCTTAAACTTCAAACCATGTCATCTAAAAAAACTGTATTTTTGAAAGACCTTTTTAGCAATGTTCATGACATCTCTGTGTTGGGCTGAAAACACCACTTGTCTAACAGCCTTCTACAGGTGGTTCTTGTCACAAATGCTAGTAAGTGGACTCTTCTCTTCTGTCACAAATATTTTTTTTTTTTTTTGTCTGAGCAGAAAAAAATCAAGAACTAAAAGTAACAGATGGAACAATAAAACATTTGGCTCAGATTAATGAAGAGCAAGCTGTAATATCTCTCTGGTGATTTAGATTCAGGTTAACTTAATTGCCAGTTTCTTTTTAGATTATGGGGTTTTTCAAATATACTGTAGCATAGAGACTTATTACCCAGTCCATGATGGAACTGCGAATGATGAACATATACTTTAGTTTCTGCAAGATAATGGTTTGACATAAACAACAGTATTAAGATACATTCCCTGAAAGAGGTAACAGGTATTTTAATAAGAAATGAAAACAACTTTTGTTAAGTATAGAAAATCTGTAAGAAATTTTTATATCTCAGTATCTCTCCTTTACATATATAAATATAGGAACTGTCTTTTCATATGTTTTCTCCAAATTGAATAACAGAACACAAACAAAAAATGTAAAGGTATTACAATTATTTATTACAAACCAGGTTTTTTGTGCACAGACTGACTATTGTTTAACTCTGACACACAGTCTTTAATTTTTGATGACATTCAAAATGAAGCAGCCACTGCTAAAAAAATGTACATTCAGAGAGAAGAGTGGTCTAATTTCATTTTTCATGACTTTACAAAATGAAGCAGCCATTGCTGAAGAATGTACTTTCAGAGATAAAGATGAATAAATAATTTTTTAAGAGCAAAAGAGCCCACATTAATTTCTGTATCACTGCTTCCACCCATCTGACAGGAAATTTTTTTGCATTTCAAAACTTTATATAAAACCATAACTGCATAGGCTATCTCATCATAGTAATTCATTTGTTATTAGTTAGGTTTGCAGTTGGATCTTCAGATCAGCTTGACAAAATATTTCAGCATGTCAACGGGCCACAGCCTTAAGATGGGAAACTGAGAAGCAGAAGCAGTCACCCCTATATGGGCCACAGGAAATCACTGTCATATGGTGCAGAAGGCATCAGTGCTGCTTCTTAGCATGGCACACATATAGTGCCACTGATGATGAATGCCGAGAGAAATGATATTTTACAATAAAGACAATTGCCGGTAAGACCTGCTACACACAGTGTTAAGAGAGTTGAGAGGCAATGTATATTAAAATCGGGTTTCACATGCTGCTTTAGAAAAATCTGTTGTCTCTGTTGACAAGATATATGCTAATCTAATACTGAAGCATGTCAGCAATTATCCCTGTGTGTTCTTGTATTCTATCTAGTGCCCCTCAGTTAAATAGTGCTCAGCCACAGTAGATTACTCTGGTTTTCAAAGCCTTGTGTGGTTATGATGTTTCACACAACTGTCCTGGGTCATATTGGTTGTCTGGTCAATATAAATTTTACCAAAGGAATACAGAATTTTGTAAATACTAGGCTTTCTTAGTCCCAAGTTATCTTTAGCACAAGCTAGGAGCACTCTAGTGCCAATATATCTACAAAGAAAGGATATCATTATGTCCCATTATCAATATGATTGTTGTTGGTGAAGTATTTCATGGCCATTTTTCACACTTTTATCAGAATATGTGAACATATATCCAGTTCAATAGTGGTTGAAATCATTATCCCTGAGGCCATCATATTTCTTGTCAGCTTTGATGTTGTATTATTTTATGTGGGACCTTGAGCTTAATTAGTGAAAAGTTGGCTGAAAGATTTTGAAAGTGTAGCTCTAAGGATGGTAGCTCTGAGACCTTGTTTTTGGATAACACTTTTGTGGTCAGATGACATAAACTGATTGCTTTTAATCAGTTCCTGGATCTGTATAGTTCTCTCAATCATAGCAAGAAGTTTATGATAGAAGTGGCAAGTGATGGAAAGCTCCCTTTCCTGTATATGTTGGTGTATAAAATAAATGTTGGAACTCTAGGACATAATGTTTACCACAACTCCATGTACACTCAGTAGTATCTACATGCAATGAGCTTCCATCCACTGCATCAGCACTGTGGGATCCTTAGAACACTGACATGAAATCTTATAGCCTCCCAGAATAAAACTGATCAATTGAAGTTTGTGCTGAAGCAGAATGGTTACTCTGATAGGGAGATTCATTGCACCATGAATTTTAGACTACTGCTGCACATATAGGAATATGGATGTAAACCAGCTGGTTTCCTTCATTATACTGTGAGTGTTCTCGAAAATTGGTAGACTTTTAAAGAGATTTAACGTAGAATGATATCCCATCCATCAGAAAACACTAAGAGCACTCCTTGGATTTGTTGAAGAATATGTGTTTGGAACATCATCATCATACATGGATTTCAACAGTTGGAGACATCCGTGGTGGCTGAGCAATGTATATCTGAGAGGATCTGAACGAAACATTATTACACACAGAGTTGATACTTCCTGACAGATTGAAACTGTGTGCTGGACTGGGACTTGAACCTTGTACCTTCATGGGAGAACTTTATGAGGCTTTAAAGGTAGGAGGGAGGTGAAGTTGAGTTGTGAGTCACACATGGAGAGTTTAGTCAGTAGGGCACATGTCTGTGAAAGGTAAAGATCCTGTGTCTGATTCCCAGCCTGGTGCACAGTTTTAATCTACCACAAAGTTCCAACTCAGTGCACTCTCCACTGCAGAGTGATAATTGATGCTGGATATGGAACTTGACGTGTAAATAAATGAATACAGATACTTTTTGGTATGTCTGAGTATTGAGATTCTTTCCTTAAGAAGACACTCAGCTGTCTCATTAAAATAGATTTCCTTAACTCAGGACTTGCTACCCCCTGTTTAGCAAGTATCACCTCGCAAGGCCTATAACATAGTTGTGAGATGATCCTAGTGTTAAATTTTTTGACTGTGCAGATTCTTCTCTCTGCATTCATCACCAATGGTGTTGTATGTGCACTCTGCTAAAGGGAAGTACTGATGGATTCTGGCAAACACGATTAGAAAGCTGAAAATTTATGTCAGATTTCAGAATAATCTTCTTATGCTGGTCCACGGCCTAATATGTTTTAAGAAAGAAAGAAATGGTCCAAACAGGCTGTGCTAAGTTTATTATTCATACTATTAGATAACTCTGACTGTAGCCATTTTCAAGCAGTTGTCACAAGCCTCAAGCTACAGATTACATTTGACTATCTAGCCAGTGTACATGTAAAGAGACAGATCACTCTCATGTGCCTGACACACATTGTACCTTTCTTTTTTAATTGAGTGTACATGTTAAACTGTCTTTAGCATAGGCAACATAGTTACATGCACATGAAAATGACATGGGCCTTTATATGTGTATTGGCTATTTAGTCAAATGTGACATGAAGCTTGAGGCTTGAGTCAAGTGCTGGAAAATAACTAACAGTCAAAAGTAGCTAATAGCATTGACAATAAATATATTGCAGCCTGTTTTGACCATGTTTTCTTTCTTACGTCAAATTGATTTAAAGGTCCGATTGCAAACCTGACAAAACATTCTGCTTTGCATGAATAAGTGAAACTGCTCTTAGCTGCTTCACAGGTGACATATTTTTGTTTTTTTAACCAGATACCGTGTCACTTCCTCTTTTTTATCTTTCATGTGAAATACATTATGGTGAAAAAGGAAATAATAATTTACTACCAAGAACTGCATAAAAAGTCATTTACATGCCATCCTATATCAAAAAGAATAAAAATAAATGAAACTGCTTGTATGATAATGAACTATTTATAACTTTACAACTGTCAATTTTTTTTTTTAAATAGAATGTCTATTGATCTAGCAGAACATTTAAAGCATGTTGTTACAGTACCACAAATTTTTACAGACATTTAATACAACTCAGATCATTGTCATATTTAATCTATAACAATTTAAGTGCCTATGTTGTTTAGCTGGTATAAGATGCTTCACAGAATGTGAACAAAATAATGAAGTCAATCAGTTCTTTCATATTATTCCTTCAATTTTCTATTAGTTCATCACTGTTGTGTACTGGTTCTAGCTGCAATAACTATTACCTTATTCAAACAGCCATAAAAGCTAAACATTATTTATTAGAAAGTTCATCTGTTCATTAAAAACAGTTACATTGTTTCAACGATGAAATCTGACTCACACTCAGGCACTTCAAATATGTATGCTCTACTTCTAAAATAAAGGCATACATAATCACAGTACAAAATTGAGCTGCATTTAAATACATTCATTTGAATTTCAAGTGTTTAAAACTGACCTGTAGTGCCATTTACTAAAGGCTGATTTAAAATGTTCAGTTACTATCAGCTCCACTAAACTTCATTTTAAGTAGCCTAGGTGTGATTTACATGGTAAAACTCTGTTTCTTCACACAGTGAGTAGAATAGTATGAAAAGAATGTTTGTAGATGAAATTATAAAAATATACAGTCACAGTGATATATATTAAAGAAATATGTAACTCTGGTACATTTATGTAATTATTGTGAAAAATGTACATCACAGCCATATGTTTATGTGTGTTGCATACTGAAGAATGGTGCATTATGTGCTTAAACATTCTTCTTTACTGCATTGTTAGTTCTTCCTGATAAGTTTCATCTTTATTGTACATGAGTGCCAGTCTGCTAAATTTTGCACCCCAGTTGTAGAGGTAACTGTAATCATGGTCCTTGTCATCAGAACCTAATAAGGAAGAAAACAGTACATTATGTAACTGAAGCCAATTAAAACAATGGAAACTCCAGATAGAAATATCAACAATGTAGGAAAAGAAAGATTGCTACTTACTGTGAAGACAGCACATTAAATTGCACACAGGCATAATTAAAAGACACTTACATAATGCTTTCAGCCACAGCCTTCATGAGCAAAAGAGAAACACACACCATTCCTACAAACAGGCAAGCACACCTCATGCACACATGACCACCAACTCCAGTCTTTCGGGTCAAAATGCAACTATCACTTGGGATGCAATCAGCAATCTGGAGGGAGCAGGGAAGGAGAAGGGATAATAGTGCTATGTGGGGAGAGAAATGAATGCTGTCTGGTTGAGTGCACAGGGACTAGATAGCCATCAGCCACAGTGTCAGAATGTTCTGGGGCAGGGAGGTGGGGGAAAAAACGAATAAAGGAGATGAGTGGAGAAAGATGGGTGGGTGCATTGGAAGAGGGCAGCAGATAAACTGTTTATTGCCATCCATTTCCAGAGCACCCACCCATCTTTCCCCACTCCTCTCCTTCACTCCTTTTTTCCCCATAACTTCCAATGCTGTGCCTGTTGGCATTCTAATCCCTGCTCACTCAATCAGACAATGTTCGTCACTCTCCCCACCTGCACACAACTATCCATTCCCCTTCCCTACCCTGTCCAGATTGCTGCTTGCATACCGAGTGATAGCTACAGTCAGGCCTGAGATGCTGGAGATAGTGGTCATGTGCTTGCTTGTGTGTATGAATGATATGTGTTTCTCTTTTGCTGATGTAGGCTGTGGCTGAAAGCTTTATGTAAGTGTCTTTTAAATGAACCTGTCTGCAACTTAATGTGCCTTCTTTACAGTAAGAAGCAATCTGTCTTCTCATATACTGTGGAACCCAATTAAAACATTTTATTATGCATCTGCATTTTTTTCCTGCAAGTTTGTGGCAGCTGTCGGGAGGGGGCAAAAAAAAAAAAAAAAAAAAAAAAAAAAAAACACTCAGACACTACACTCTCTGTATTCCAAGTTCCAATGCTAGTGACTCCAACGATTCACAACTAACTCGTAGGAAGCAAAATTCACACTGATACAGTTACAACAATGAGACCCACACATAACTGCTGACCACCAAAATTCATATGCCATGATGGTGGTTTCCATTCGGGAAAATGCAGTGCTTCTCAGCTGACTCGTTCACCATTTTTAGACATCAGTTGTACAAGTGAAGTGCTCCATTTCTGTGTTTTAACTTACAGTGGTAGTCCTGAACAACAGACAACAACTAACAATCTACTGTGGAACCTCATTGCCGTTCCACACGTGCAGAAATCCTACAAAATGATTAGACAGCAAAATTCCAGATACAAGCATTCACATTTGTTTGCACAGACAGCACATATGTGACACCATGTGCAAATTGATTCAGTCCACCTTTGCTCCCATCAGTTTCCTGGTTTTTGAAAACCACCACACAGAATATTCCCAGTCTGGTGCCGAGTGACAGCTACGGTTGCAAGGGTCGAATTCTGCCTCGGGCATGGATGTGTGTGATGTCCTTAGGTTAGTTAGGTTTAATTAGTTCTAAGTTCTAGGCGACTGATGACCTCAGAAGTTAAGTCGCATAGTACTCAGAGCCATTTGAGAGCCATCACTGTCATTGCACAGGCCACGCTTATTGAAGTTCGCAATGGTTAACTACACTGAAGAGCCAAAGAAATTGGTACACCTGCCTAATATTGTGTCGGGCCCCTGCAAGCACACAGAAGTACTGCAACACAACATGGCATGGGCTCAGCTAGTCTGAACTAGTGCTGGAGGGAATTGAAACCATAAATCCTGCAAAGCTGTCCATGAATCTGTAAGAGTACGAGGGGGTGGAGAACAGCACATTGCAAAGCATCATGTATATGCTCAATAATGTTCATGTCTGGGGAGTCTGGTGGCCAGCGGAAGTGTTTAAACTCAGAAGAGTGTCCCTGGAGCCCTTCTGTAGCAATTCTGGACATTTGGGGTGTCACATTATCCTGCTGGAATTGCCCAAGTTCGTCAGAATGCACAATGGACACGAATGGATGCAGGTGATCAGACAGGATGCTTATGTATGTGTCACCTGTCAGAGTTGTATCTAGACATATCAGGGATCCCATATCGCTCCAACTGAACATGCTCCACACCATTATAGACCTCCACCAGTATGAACAGTCCCCTGCTGGCATGCGCGGTCCATGGTTTCGTGAGGTTGTCTCCATACCCTCAAACGTCCATTCACTTGATACAATTTGAAATGGGACTCATCTGACCAGGCAGCACGTTTCTAGTCATCAGCAATCTAATGTCGATGTTGACTGGCCCAGGTGAGGTGTAAAGTTTTGTGGTGTGCAGTTATCAAGAGTACACGAGTGGGCCTTTGACTCTGAAAGCCCATATCAATGATGTTTCATTGAATAGTTTGCACACTGACTCTTATTGATGGACCATCATTGAAATCTGCAGCAATTTGTAGAAGGGTTCCACTTCCGTCACATTGAATAATTCTCTTCAGTCATAATTGATCCCATTCTTGTAGGATCTTTTTCCAGCTGCAGCCATGTCGGAGATTTGATGTTTTACCAAATTCATGATATTCATGTACACTCATGAAATGGTCATATGGGAAAGTCACCACTTCATCGCTGCCTCGGAGATGCTATGTCACGTCGCTCGTGTGCCGACTATAACCACATTCAAACTCACTTAAATCTTGATAAGCTACGATTGTAGCAGCAGTAACTGATCTAATAACTGCACCAGACACTTGTTGTCTTATATAGGCGTTCCCAAACACAGCGCCATATTCTACCGGTTTACGTATCTGTATTTCAATATGCGTGCATATACCGGTTTCTTTGGTGCTTCAGTGTAAATTAGCTTTGCACATGAATCACATACCCTCTCACCGTACTTTGATCAGCTCAGAGTCTCTTTGGTATGCATGGCCTCCACATGCCGACATCCTCCCCCCCTCTCCCCTCACTATGGGTGTCCTGTGTGGACACATCAAACATTTAACACATCAGCCACAGATATACTGCCTGTCCAGCATTTGTACAATGCCCACAGTGACTTTGAGAGATGGCCCAGTCGTGTGTCATGAAAGTGCCAGCCATGGCATGAATAGTCACATGCATCTGTGCCACATCACTACGGGAACTGGTCCAGCCATGCCTGGTTTCTACCCCAGGCACATTGTGGCTGGCCAGAAGAGAGTCACGCCTGCAAGAAATGGATCATCTGTGGCCCCCTTCTGGGCCAGCCATAGCACGGCTGGTCAGGCAAACTTGTCACACACTGTACCTAATGCCAACAGACTGCTACATTGCATTGTTGACCTTGGTGGCACTCCATCATTTCCTCCCCCAAGTTCCACACTTCCAGGCAGGGAAGAGGAGGGGGCATGGGGGCACACTGTGGCAGCCCTTGACCACAACAACATCACTGATCAGCAAGAGTGACTTTTTTGGACTCTCTCTGACTATTTAGTAAGCACTGTTCTCAATTCATATGCACATGTCTCACATACATTGCTTTAGTAAAGTGGTATTATTCTATGTACAGATTGTTGGTTTGATATTCTACACCCATCCACGTCCCAAGTTCTGAAAAGTTTAAAAACTTAAATAATATTCTTTGAGCAATTGTATACATATTTCAGACAAGGCTACTCACATTATTTAATATCTTTTAATTAAACATTCGGCCGGCCGCGGTGGTCTCGCGGTTCTAGGCGCGCAGTCCGGAACCGTGCGACTGCTACGGTCGCAGGTTCGAATCCTGCCTCGGGCATGGATGTGTGTGATGTCCTTAGGTTAGTTAGGTTTAAGTAGTTCTAAGTTCTAGGGGACTGATGACCACAGCAGTTGAGTCCCATAGTGCTCAGAGCCATTTGAACCATTAAACATTCACAAAAATGGTAGGAAATAGTTTTGTATTGACTTTGTGATCTCTTAATGTGTATACATTGCTAGTAACAATATCAGTAAAGTAGTGTTGTTGTCCTCATAAAGATGAAATGATGTATACAGCCTCATTCATAATTCAAAGCACTTTTTCTAATAGGTATAAAATGTTTCTATCAATGTTAATTATCATGTAGACTTATGAAAGATCTCATCCACTGTATATAATACAAGCAGAGAGTTTGAAACAGATTCATTACCAAATGCGCTATGAGTTCCAGTTACAGCATGGACAGAGATTTCACATAATGTAACAGACACATTCTCTACATATTGTTTCATCTGAATATGTTGTAACTAACTGTATTAGTGGAAAATTCAATCAAGAAAACAACTAAGTCATGAGATGTAATTACTGTCTCAGAAATGCCTTCAGGAGGACTCTCTCCTGCCAAGGGGGAAACTACTCAAAATCAGTATTAAAAAAAAAAAAAAAAAAAAAAAAAAAAAAAAAAAAAAAAAAAAACTAAAAAAAATTGTTTATGTAAATTTATGATAAATCAAATATTTTTAGTCTGAAACTAAAACTCCTACCACATGATGCTCTTCTCTCACTGGTCCATCTCCCCCCGCCTCCTTGCCCCTGAGTGGTTAGTGTTAAGTATATTATAAGTGGCCCAAAAACTCGTCTTCTTCCATTGTGGCCCAGGTAGCTAACAAGTTGAACACCCTTACACCCTGTTCTAAAAGCTAGGAAGTGTATCACTTTTATATGTTTCTATCAGCTGTACTACACACCTTGCCTCGAAGGTAAGTACTGACCAGAAATTCTGCCTCATGACTTGTAATACAACTACATGTATACTCTGCAAGTCAACACACAGTGCGGAAGCTAACGATCCAGTTATACCAGTGAATGGAGTGAGGGCAAAATGGTTGTTTATATGCCCCTATATGAGCCTTAATTTCTCATCTTGTTTTTGCAGTCCTTACACGAAATGCTCTTTGGCAGCAGTAGAACCATCCTGTAGCCAGTTTTCATGAAAAGAGCATTGTCTTTCGTGGTATTCCCATTGTAATTCACGAAGCATCTCCATAATATTCGCTTGTAGATCAAACCTACTGATAACAAATCTAGCAGCATGCCTCTAAATTGCTTCAATGTTTTCCTTTAATTTGACGTGGTGAGGACCTCAAACGCTCTAGCAGTACACAGGAATGGGTTGCACTAGTGTTCTGTATGTGGACCCCTTTATAGTTGAACTACACTTCCCTAAAATTCTCCCAATAAGCCAAAGTTGGTCATTAGTCTTCCCTATTACAACCTTACCTGCTCATTTCATTTCATAACACGATTGAGTGTTATGTGTTTACATTTAATAAAAGCGATTTCATCAAACAGCAAACCATGAATACCATATTAAAATACTATGGAGTGCTTTTCCTTTTTTATTTTTTATTTATTTATTTATTTTATATTAAAAACAAAGATTACATGACTTACCAAGTGGGAAAGCGCTGGTGGATAGGCACAATAAAAAAAAAACACACACACAAAATTTCGAGCTTTCGCAACCGGTGGTTGCTTCATCAGGAAAGAGGGAAGGAGAGGGAAAGTTGAAAGGATGTGGGTTTTAAGGGAAAGGGTAAGGAGTCATTCCAATCTCGGGAGTGGAAAGACTTACCTTAGGGGAAAAAAAGGATAGGTATACACGCGCGCACACACACACACACACACACACACACACACACACACACACATATCCATCCTGATATGTGTGGATGGATATGTGTGTGTGTGTGCGAGTCTATACCTATCCTTTTTTCCCCCTAAGGTAAGTCTTTCCGCTCGCGGGATTCGAATGACTCCTTAGCCTCTCCCTTAAAACCCACATCCTTTCATCTTTCCCTCTCCTTCCCTCTTTCCTGACGAAGCAACCACCAGTTGCGAAAGCTCGAAATTTTGTGTGTGTGTTTGTGTGTTTTTTTGTATTGTGCCTATCTACTGGGGCTTTCCGGCTTGCAAAGTCATGGAATCTTTGTTTTTAATATATTTTTCCCATGTGGAATGTTTCTTTCTATTTTATTTATTTATTTATTTTTTTTTTTTTTATTTTTTTTTTTATTATTTTTTTTTTTTTTACATTTAGAGCAAGGTTCCATTCATCAAATATAAATTATATGTACAACATTCTTTATCCTACAACAGTCATTCAACTGTGACACTTTCCTGTATACTATAGAATCATCAGCAAACAGTAACAAATTGCTGCTCACCCTATCTATCAGATTATTCACATAGAAAGCAAGAGTGGTCCTATCACATTTCCCTAAGCCGATAGAAACACAAAAAAACAACCGAAAATTTAAGTTCCTAGCTTTCGGAATAAATGTTCCTTCATCAGGGCGGAGAGAGGGGAAAGAAAGGGAAGAAGGGAAAGTGGATTTAGTTACTCACAACCCAGGTTATGAAGCAACAGGGAAAGGAAAACAGGGAAGGTAGCAAGGATGGAGGCATGGTTGTCAGAGGGAAGCCAAAGATATTCTACTGTAGGTACTGTGCCAGCTTCAAACCAAAGAGGATGCATACAGAAGTAAAGAGGTGTATAGTATAAAGATGTATGATGAAAAGATGCATGAATGGCTAAAGAGGAAAGGGAAAGAGGAGATGACTGAAAAGTAAATGGGAGTGAGGTTGTTTAACGTAGGTTCAGTCCAGGGGGATGGCGGGATGAAAGGATGTGCAGGAGTGCAAGTTCCCATCTCCGCAGTTCAGAGGGACTGGTGTTGGGTGGGAGAAGCCAAATGGCACATACGGTGTAGCAGGTTCCTAGGTCCCTAGAATTATGCTGGAGGGCATGCTCCGCTACTGGGTATTGGACATCTCCTAGGCGGACAGTTCGTCTGTGTCCGTTCATGCGCTCAGCCAGATTAGTTGTTGTCATACCAATGTAAAAGGCTGTGCAGTGCAGGCATGTCAGCTGATAAATGACATGTGTAGTTTCACATGTGGCCCTGCCTTGAATTGTGTATGTTTTACCAGTAGCGGGGCTGGAGTAGGTGGTTGTGGGGGGATGCATGGGGCAGGTTTTGCAGCGGGGTCGGTTACAGGGGTAGGAACCGCTGGGTAGAGAAGGTAGTCTGGGAATATTGTAGGGTTTAACAAGGATGTTACGGAGGTTAGGGGGTCGACGAAAGGCAACTCTGGGTGGTGTGGGGAGAATTTTGTCAAGGGATGATCTCATTTCAGGGGTTGACTTGAGAAAGTCATATCCCTGGTGGAGTAATTTATTGATGTATTCGAGGCCAGGATAATATTGGGTGACAAGGGGGATGCTTCTGTGTGGTCTGAGGGTAGGAATATTGCTGTTGGGCGGGGAGGAATGTATTGCTCGGGAGATATGTTTGTGGACAAGGTCTGCAGGATAGTTGCGGGAGAGGAAAGCACTGGTCAGGTTATTGGTGTAATTGTTGAGGGATTCGTCACTGGAGCAGATACGTTTGCCACGAATACCTAGGCTGTAGGGAAGGGAGTGTTTGATGTGGAATGGATGGCAGCTATCAAAGTGAAGGTACTGTTGTTTGTTGGTGGGTTTGATATGGACAGAGGTGTGGATGTGAGCTTCCTGGACTTCCAGAACCTTCAATCCTTAGCCCTTACCCAACTTGTCCTGAATCTCTACACTACTTCATGTAACCACCACTCCCAACAGCTCCTATCTCTCTTCAAAGTCTTCCACCTCTCAAACCCTTGCTTGGAGAACACACTCAGGAACATCATCCTAGAAGCTAGCCGCAAACTTGAGTCCCATACCACACACCACCTGAAAAAACTATCTACAGTGCTAGTGCAACACCTAAGAAGTGGGGTCTCTCTCCCTATCCCTCACAAACACCAACCACAACAGAACCGTCAACAAACCCCCCTCATAGCCAACAAACCTAGCCTAGCCACCCTACTCAATCTCCCCATCCCAGCACATACCCCACACAGACCAAATATCTACTATAACCACAGTCAAATGCCACACATCACCAACCCCAATTCAGTTCTAAACCTCTCATCCAGATCCCTCTCTCCTCCAGAGACATCTGTTCTATCAAAAGGCTTAACCTTTAGCCCCACACCTAAATTCAACCACACTGCCCTGGTTAAACATCTCCTCTCATTCACCCGGAACCTCAACTGGAAATATTACTTCACTACCCAAACACAGCCCCCAAATACTAGACCCAGTGTTGAACCTTGTCTAGAACAGTTCCAACCGCCTTCGCATAGGGATCCTCCTCCCCTCCCCCAAAACCATCCCTTGCAGACGTTTCAGGAATTCCTCACATCCAGTGTTGCCTCCCAGTCCTTCTTGAAGAACATCCCGACAAGCCCCAACATCACCCCAACTGAATCCCGTGCCATTAAGCAGCTGAAAACAGACCGCTCTATTGTAATCCTTCCGGCGGATAAAGGCTCCTCAACTGTGGTACTTGACCGTGTGGAGTATGTGGCAGAAGGACTGCGTCAACTCTCCGACACCTCAACCTACAAAGCTGTTACCCAGGATCCCATTCCCTCCATCCAGACTGAGCTGCAGAAAATCCTAAAAATCCAAGGTCCCTCACAACGGCTTCCATAGACTTACTCACTCCACCTGAGCCACATACCCCTACCTTCTACCTATTACCCAAAATCCACAAATAGAACCATCCTGGCCGTCCCATTGTAGCAGGCTTCAAAGCCCCAACAGAACGTATCTCAGCTCTGGTAGACCAACACCTCCAACCTATCACCCGCAGACTCCCATCCTACATCAAGGACACAAACCACTTCCTAGAATGCCTCAAATCCATTCTCACTCCTCTCCCACCTGAAACATTTCTTGTCACCATAGATGCTACATCCCTGTACACAAACATCCCACACACCCATGGTCTCTCTGCCCTTGAGCACTACCTCTCCCAAAGCCCACCCGAAGATCTTCCAAAAACCTCGTTCCTTATCACACTTACCAACTTCATCCTCACCCATAATTACTTCACTTTTGAAGGCCAGACCTACAAACAAATCAGGGGAACTGCCATGGGAACCAGGATGGCTACGTCCTATGCCAACCTCTTCATGGGCCGCATGGAGGAGGCTTTCCTGAAGGCCCTAAAGCTGCTTCCCCTGGCCTGGTATAGGTTTATAGATGACATCTTTGTGGTCTGGACTCATGGTGAAGAAACACTCCTTAATTTCCTCCATAACCTCAACTCCTTTTCAAATCTGAATTTCACCTGGTCCTTCTCCAAAACCGAAGCCACCTTCCTGGATGTTGACCTTCATCTTGTTGAAGCTCAAATCCACACCTCTGTCCGTATCAAACCCACCAACAAACAAGAGTACCTTCACTTTGATAGCTGCCATCCATTCCACATCAAACGCTCCCTTCCCTACAGCCTAGGTATTCGTGGCAAACGTATCTGCTCCAGTGACGAATCCCTCAACAATTACACCAATAACCTGACCAGTGCTTTCCTCTCCCGCAACTATCCTGCAGACCTTGTCCACAAACATATCTCCCGAGCAATACATTCCTCCCCGCCCAACAGCAATATTCCTACCCTCAGACCACACAGAAGCATCCCCCTTGTCACCCAATATTATCCTGGCCTCGAATACATCAATAAATTACTCCACCAGGGATATGACTTTCTCAAGTCAACCCCTGAAATGAGATCATCCCTTGACAAAATTCTCCCCACACCACCCAGAGTTGCCTTTCGTCGACCCCCTAACCTCCGTAACATCCTTGTTAAACCCTACAATATTCCCAGACTACCTTCTCTACCCAGCGGTTCCTACCCCTGTAACCGACCCCGCTGCAAAACCTGCCCCATGCATCCCCCCACAACCACCTACTCCAGCCCCGCTACTGGTAAAACATACACAATTCAAGGCAGGGCCACATGTGAAACTACACATGTCATTTATCAGCTGACATGCCTGCACTGCACAGCCTTTTACATTGGTATGACAACAACTAATCTGGCTGAGCGCATGAACGGACACAGACGAACTGTCCGCCTAGGAGATGTCCAATACCCAGTAGCGGAGCATGCCCTCCAGCATAATTCTAGGGACCTAGGAACCTGCTACACCGTATGTGCCATTTGGCTTCTCCCACCCAACACCAGTCCCTCTGAACTGCGGAGATGGGAACTTGCACTCCTGCACATCCTTTCATCCCGCCATCCCCCTGGACTGAACCTACGTTAAACAACCTCACTCCCATTTACTTTTCAGTCATCTCCTCTTTCCCTTTCCTCTTTAGCCATTCATGCATCTTTTCATCATACATCTTTATACTATACACCTCTTTACTTCTGTATGCATCCTCTTTGGTTTGAAGCTGGCACAGTACCTACAGTAGAATATCTTTGGCTTCCCTCTGACAACCATGCCTCCATCCTTGCTACCTTCCCTGTTTTCCTTTCCCTGTTGCTTCATAACCTGGGTTGTGAGTAACTAAATCCACTTTCCCTTCTTCCCTTCTTTCCCCTCTCTCCGCCCTGATGAAGGAACATTTATTCCGAAAGCTAGGAACTTAAATTTTCGGTTGTTTTTTGTGTTGCTATCGGCTGTACTGAGCTGAGGTAAGTACTGGCCAGCCCCTCTATCTCTTTGTTAGTAGTTGTTTAACATATATTAACATAGGCCTACGTATCCTAATGTGTTATGTTGCTCAATGACTTCAATTTAACACAAACAGCAAGATTACTGTTGTACTTATTCATTTACAGAGAAAAAACAGTGAAACAACAAATATGACTTCATGGCTTTGCTAAATTTTATGTTGTCTTCAATGGACTTAATACTAGCGGGAAGATTGTCGAACAGTTGGAGACCCATGTGGAATGCTTTGTTCATATAACAAGCAGGTTTGCATTTTTCCTGGTGTTGTGTGCATGTATTTCATTATTTTTTATGACTCTGGGGTCAGTTGGCACTATGTGGTTTCTGAAAAATTTTAGGGTCTCAAGAATGTAGAGGCAAGGCAGTTTAAGGATTTCCAACTTTCTGAAGATGGGTTTGCAGAGGTCTCTGTGTTTGCTCCCAGTAATAATCCTCTATGCTCTCTCCTCATTTAAGAAGTCCTTGAGCCACTTATATATTTGGGAGCTTATTACATATGGTAGGACCTTCATATTAGTTTACCCTGGGGTACTGTGTCAAACATTTTTCAGAAATCTAGAAATTTGGAATCTACCTGTTGCCCTACATCCATAGTTCACAGGATGTTGTGGGAGAGGAGACAAGATGTATTTTCCACAAGGGATGTATTTCAAATCTGTATTGATTTGTGGTAAAAAACTTTTCTGTGTCATAGAAATTTATTATAACCCAACTCAGAATATGCTCAAGAATTCTGCAGCATGTTGTGACCTATGAAAATTTGTGCCCGACAAGGACCCTAACCCAAATTTCTTGTTTTTCATGAGCAGTCACCTTAACAATGAAGCTATCCAAGTACATCTCCACTCAAACTTTCTTTGTTGCTTACATTTCCTCCTATTACAAGAGTAGTCTGAAAAGCTTTCGACCTCAACATGAAGAAAGCAAAACTTCTCAACAAAAGTTGGGAAATTTGTTTGCACATGTGTAGTAAGGCACTCACCAAAATTTCAGTCATTTTGGATATGAACTTGTTGTTTAACAGTTGTTCTAGTGAGCCAGTGTGAGATTTTTTGTGAAAATGGACAAAACTAAGTATTGAGCTGTCATCAAATCTTTGTTTTCGAAGGGCAATATTCCTACGCAAATTAAACACAAGTTGGACGCTGTGTGTGGTGACTCTGCACCATGATTTACCACCACGAAATTTTACACAGCTAAACTTAAACATGGCTGAAACAGCTTGGGTGACGATAACCATTTGGGATGGCCAGAACCTGTAACCAGTGACAATAACATGGCTCAAGTTCACCAAATGGTGCTGGAAAACCATTGAATTAAGGTGAGAGAGATAGCAGAGACTATAAACGTATCTAAAGAGCATTTCTGTCACATATTGATTGAAAATTTACAGATCAGAAAGCTTTCTGCATGCTGAGTGCCACTATCACTATCTCTGTGATGTAGCATATGTCAATGATTCCCATGGGGAAATTCCATGAATTGCAGTTTCAACTTCTTACTGATCTCTTGGCTAAAAGTTGAGCTCTGAGGACAGAAATTTTTGTTGAAGAAAGAGGCCATCTCCTTCATAAACAACTATTTTGCAAAGAAAGAGACTAACTATTATTTGGATGGGTTAAAGAGATGGGAGCATCATTGGGGTAAGTTACAGACTTACCAAGAGATTATGCTGAAAAAAAAGTAAATTTAAAGAAAAATGGCTTATTTCTTTGTTAGGTTGGAAACTTTTCAAACTTCCATCATATTTCCAAACACCACAACTGGATGTTCTTCCTCAAGTATGTGGCTATAGCATTACTGTGGAGTGGCTTTGGTGGAGGTCCACGGCTTACCCTACCATAGAGATATATGTATTGAATTAAAATTCACCAGGATTCAAAAATCCTGCTCTGCCACAAATTTCATTAGTTATGATATTGTCTTTACATTGCAGATTCAGTATTTCTTAAAAGCTTTCGCTGATGTCGCTTCAAGCTGTTACATCTTGATTGATTTCTTTAGTTCATCATCATCCATTCATTTCATTTCAGTGTATCTATTTCAGATGCGTGTAAATGTAAATGTAATTTATTTGTATTGAAATGTACAATGTCCAAATAATCTGAGTTGTTATTCAGGAGGCACATCAGGGTGAAAAAGAAAAGTAAGTGCCTTTTTTATACAAAAAATTAAATAGGTGCTTGAATTATAATTTTCAGATGTGTAGTGTTCATTGTAAAGGAAAAGCAAACTCCCATAAATTTTCCTTTCCTATTACATAAATTTCATAAATTTGTAGAGAATGAATGGTTAATATTTTTTAAATAGTGGGCAGCATGAATTTCTCTGTTGGGCTATGCACATGTTACTGATGATTTTCTTCTGAAATATTTTAAGTCTGATGTTGGTTGAAGTTCCCCAGAAGATCAACTTATACCAAATAATGGATTTGAAGTAACTGTGGTACAATACTTTTCTTGTGATTTTCTGAGTAACACCAGATAAAACGCTAATTACAGAAGCTAGGCTATTAAATTTATTTGCTACAAAGTCTACATGTGACGTCAAGTTTAATTTTTGTCTAGATTTAAACCTAAAAATTTTACGTAACTTAGATCTGCCTTTCCTGATCATTGTGAGTTATTTCGATTCCAAGCATGTCTGGTGATTTAGCTCTAAACTGCATCATCTTGGTCTTTGTTACATTCAGTCTTAGTCCATTTTGATGAAAACAGGATTCCACAGTATTTTGTACACTCTCTACGATTTTTTCTAGGATATAATTTTCAATTTGTATCCAGGTGTCATTCATGAATAAGACTGAATGAACTTCAAAATTTAATGGATCATCATTTGTACACAACAGAAACAGACACAGACCCATTATCAAATGTTGTGGGTCCCCTTGGGAAATTGTCTTCTAGTCTGTGAAGTAATTGCTTGCACTTACTGTTACACTCAATCTCTATTTTTCTGATCAGTGACATAGTGTTCCAGTGGTGCAAGTCATATTTGACAAAAAGGAAATAAAGATTAATTAGTTGGTAAACAAGTAATTAGTTTGTACAGAAGTAATGCATGATAAAATTCCTGTGATCATCAGTCCTTATCTAATGAGGAGCTTATTTTTTCAGAGAATTCACTTATGGTGTTTATACAATTTTCTCTTGCTGTAAACCAAACTGCTTTTCACCAATAATATTACTTCTTGCTAGGAAGTTTCCCATTTGTTTGGCCACAAGTTTTTCAATAATTTTAAAGAATCAACACTGGGAGAAGTGAGACAGGTAATTCTCCCCAAACATTCTGATTATGATAAATGATAGAAAAAAAATGCTAGAACCAACTAGGGGTCGAACCACAGACTTTTGAATTTGTAGTCTGGCCTGTACCCACTGTGCCACTAAGCTAGAATTGGTAGAACAATGGAATTATTAGAGATGTGCCATTCATTGTCTGTTAACAGCAATCAAACTAGGATAGTACTGAGCAAATGTTCTTTTGTACTAAAGCAGCTTTGTTTATATGGGTGTCTTATCACCTATTTTATTTGGACTTGTTATACAACATGTGATTTTGCTGATGAAGTACAGTACTATGCCATAAGAAAAAGTCACATTACTGGTCCATTGTATGCGGCAGTTCAGTTCTAGGAATTTGATTTTTCTGTATATGAAATTTTGGTCCACCATCTTAAATTCTGCTGTTCATTTCTTTCACTTGTTGAATGGCTAATGAATTTCCTAATTATTATGCTCCTTGATGGGATGTCATTTAAAAGAGCAAATAACAATGGTAAAAGGACTCCCACTTCATGGCATGTTGGTACAGCAACCAATATGCAGAATGTTGTGAAAACAACAGTTTCAGTTGCAAAATTGATTTGATTGCTTTATTTATTCATGGCATGCATTTAACCTGATACAAGGCATATTCAGATATTAATTACAACTGTATCAGAAAGGCTTGATTCTGACTTGCAGATGGAAAGATTACAAATTTAATTTTTTTATTTACCAGTACACCATTGGTAAGTGGATTTTAGGTGCCACAATTAGGGCATCAGCAAAAGTAGGCAGTTCTTGTCATATGGAGTAAAATAAATTGAGCAAGTGTGTGCTCATGTCATATGTTGAAAGTGTAACAGCTGATAACTTGTGAATAAATAAAATAAATTAAAATATGGAAAAATTTGTAGTGGTTGGCTTTACAATGGGTATAGTCCATGAAAGATGATGTAAATTAATTACTTTGCAGGTCAGTGTAGCATAGACAAGTGGATGCATGGCAAGAACAAGCGTATACATAGTCCATCACAAAGTAAATACAGTGAAGTCAAAATTCTTTTTTTCTCTAGTCTGACCCACTATATTGAGCACCATGGCACATCGTGCCTACAGCAAGTGTCCATTTTTCACAGTAGGTGGCATTTGATCACCATTATTAAACTTTCATAGTTTTGTAGTCATTGTATTGAAACATTTTAGGTAATATTACATTTTATATATAGGCATTAAAATAAGAAACTTATGCTATTTTATAGTAACAATGCGTTCAATAAAATTGTATTAGAACTCAAGCATAGTAGAATATGTATGGTGAAGTGCAAGTTCCATAGATTCATGGCTATTGTTTTGAAGTTTTTTTTATAACGTTACATTTTATATATAGGAAACAGTACAGGAAACTTATGCTGTTTTATAGTAACAGTTAAGCTGCATAGTTTTATGGTTGTTGTTTTGAAGCAATGCTAGATAATGTTACATTTTGTATATGGGCAGTAGTATAGGAAACTTATTATTAAATTATGTTAAAACTCAAGCATGTTAGAATATATTTAGTGAAGTTATGTACAGATATAATCCATTGAGGATCATGTACAGATTGCATGTAGTCACATAGTAGGAAAAAATTTAGCCCAAAGGCAAGCTGGAAATGTTGATGCTGTGGTACATAAGTTCAATTTGGGTTATACTAAAATAACTAATATTGTGATGAGTTGACTAAGTTATACAAATACTATAGGGAAAAGTCCCTCTTCATTACTTTTGTGTTACCTAGTAGCAAAACATGGGCACAATAATACGGTGTGCAAATAGCCTGAAGTGCTTTGGCTTTGCTAATATGAGTAAAAATGCATTTTTCTAGGATTACTTTTTGGTGGTAGCCACTCAGGTTAGTAGTATAGGTGGAGGAGCATGTAGAATGCAATATGGTACAGATTTAGTTTCCTACACTATTGTCTCCATAGAAAGTTTAACATTATCTGAAAAAGCTTCAATACAACAGCCATTAAACTATGCAACTTGACTTCACCAAATATATTCTGGTATACTAGCACAGTTTTACTGAAGACACTGTTATTATAAGATCACCAAAGTTGCCTATACTATTGGTGCTCAGTACAGTATATCAAACCAGAGAACGAAGACCAGTACCTACAACATATTTACCATGTGACAGACTATGTACAGGCCTGATCCTGCCTTTTATTGCATTTGTATTGTATTTTTATTTGGTCCAGTTAATCTTACATGTACAGTACAGCATGTAAGATATTGGACAGGTCAATGTAGGTATATCTTCCTGTTTACAATATGTTTTTTATGTATTACTGAATACTTTTTTCAGCTCTGTCATAATTAAACCACTTTAGCTAGAAAATTACAACTGAAAATATGAATAAACTGATACTAATGTTTACAGTCTTACACTTAACATTAACTTTCTTAGGCTCTCAAAGATTTTGGAGAATCTCTTTCAGACTGTGGGAGCAATGTTATAATAGATATTCTTTTAAAACTGCTTTAAATTTTTTGATTACTTTTTAGTTTAATTTCTTTCTGCAATTTATTGTAAATAATTTTACCATGATGCAAATTTACTTTTGGCACAAACTGGTTTTTATTTGGAGCACGTGAAAGTCATATGTCTGTCTTGTGTTATGATGATGAAGATTTTTATTTTTGAGGACAACATTAGAATTTGTTATTACGCATTTCTTAACCCTTTAGCTGCTCTGGATGTGTTAACGCGTGCGCCTTTGTATGTGTCCCTCTGTGCTCTGAACATGTTTACGTGCACCAACTGTCCTTCTACCTGGTACTCTGAACATGTCTACATGTAGACACATTCAGAGTACCAGATAGAAGGACTGGTGGCATGCATAAACACATTCAGAGCACACAGGGACAGGTACAAAGGCACACGTGTTAACTCATCCACAGCAGTTAAATGGTTAATAAACAATTGTACTTTCAAAGAGGCAAATACTGCAAAGAGAAATAACCCATACCAATTTAAATAGTGGCCTGCAGGGTTTGTTCCTATTTTTCTAGCCATAATTCTCACTATTATTTTTTGCATCCTGAAGAGTTTTCAAAACACATTGTATGTTAGCATAGTGAACAGTCATTACACAGTACCTACAACAGCAGTTTTCAGGCATTCTCATTTAACAGCCCATAGTACTTAGTTGGAGCCAGAGTCCCAGAAATTTTGTATTAGATACACTTGCAATATCTGTGTACGATACCTAACAATGGAAACTCCATGTTGGAATATTAATAATACAAGGAAAAAATGGGTTGTAAAGGTGACACATTGAGTTGCAGACAGGTGTAACGAAAACACAATTACACACTAGCTTTTGGCCAAAGCCTTCATCAGAAAAGGAAATGCACTTGCCTTCATTCACACAAGCAAGCACACCTCACGCAAATATGAATGCCATTCCCGGTAACTTGCACCAGAATGGAACTGTCACATAGAATAGAAGCAGAAGTCTGGATGGGGTATGGAAGGGGAAGGGACAGCAGCGTATAGTTGGGGTGAGAGAAGGGCACTCTCTGGCAGGGTGTGCGGGGAGTGGAGAATGTTTTGTAAGTTCACAGCACGTTCTCTGCACCCAAAATTGTATCAGCCTCAACCTATGGTAACCTACTGTCTCCATACCATCCATCCAACAGTTTCTACCCCCTCTGTCCTACCATTTCCTCCCTGTTCTCATCTCCCTCCCTCTTTGTGTGCCACCCTCTGCCAACGCACTTGCCTGTCTCTCCTCTTTCCTGCTCCTCTCCCTTTCCATTTCCTCCCTCTCCCCTCCTGCTCTCCCGCTCCCCATCTCACAGCAGCACAGCCTCCCTACACTATGCTTCACTAGACAGCGCTCTTCTCCCCCCACCCCCCCCCCCCCCCACCCCACACACACACACACCTGTATCCTGTTACCCCTGCCCACTCCAGATTGCTGCTTCCATTCTATTCTATGTGACAGTTGCACTCTGACCAGAGCTGTTGGAGATGGCAGTCATATGTGTGTGAGATGTGCTTGCTTGTGAGTTTCCTTTTCTGATAAAGTATTTGACCAAAAGTTAATGGGTAAGTGTCTTTTTACTGTGCTTGTCTGCAACTCAATTTCTCATCTCTACTGCGAGTAGCACTCTATCTTTTCCTTATGCTGTTGTCTCTGATATCTGAGTTTTTATATTATCTTCCCTGTTTCTCTTGAAATTACGGAAGTTCAGTGCTACCATTTTACTTTTATTTATTTTATTTTGTATTCACTGAACCAATTTAAAACACTAGTTAACATCTCAGATAGTGTTGTCTGTAACATTTCTGTTGTATTGCCACTGACCAAACTGCTTGTGTCATCTTCAAACGGAATAGTGGTATGATGCTGTTTGGTTAACGCTAGGTCGTTTATATAGAAGGAGTCCATAATTAAAGTTCCAGTTTCAAAATGCTGTAGAAAGGGGACACTACTGAGAATGACATCAAATTTGAACTACATATTATTGACATGTGGGGAAAAGTCATGAGGCGGGGGGGGGGGGGGGGGGGGTTGAATTGACCAATACATGGCACTGTAAGTATCAGAATATGCACACCAACAGATACATGGCACACAACTGTTCCTTCAATTCAGTATGCCCAACTTGACCATCACCATGAAGGACTCCACATTGTTGGTAAAGCTCTTTTTGAAGAAAGGTGACTGTGTGTCGGTAGCCCTGCAGAAGTTCCAGAGACTAAGTGGTATGAAAAAAGGCATTGGTTTGATGTCTGCTAAGGGTCTGTGGACAATGATTTCAAAATTCGAAAAGTGATGTTCTTTTGAATTACAATGTGGCAGAGGGAGGAAAGTAGTTGATTCAACATCTGTTGAAGATATGGGCAGAGCACTGCAGGAGGGGTTGAGTGATGGTGTGCAAACATGAACTACATGGGGGATTTCCCAAATGTTGGATGTGCCTGTGAGCAGGTTGCATAAAATCCTACAAAAAATCCTGCATTGCTATTCATACAAAATCAGACATGTTCAAGAGCTGCTTCCTGCTGACCTGCCAGCAAGACAAACGTCCACTCTGGAATTCCTTACTTGCATGGAAGTGGACAATGAATGGTTGTGGAACATTCTGTGAACAAACAGAGCCTGTTCCATCCCCATGGATATGTCAATACACAGAACTGTAGAACATGGACAATGGAAAATACAAACACACTAAAGTTGGTACTACTTCACTGTGCAAAGGTAAGTGTGAGGAGCAGGCTGATGGCATTTTTTATTGTAGGGTCATATTTTTTCAAGGAGATGGGTCATGTTGTTGTTGTTGTTGTTGTCTTCAGTCCTGAGACTGGTTTGATGCAGCTCTCCATGCTACTCTATCCTGTGCAATCTGCTTCATCTCCCAGTACCTACTGCAACCTACATCCTTCTGAATCTGCTTAGTGTATTCATCTCTTGGTCTCCCTCTACGATTTTTACCCTCCACGCTGCCCTCCAATGCTAAATTTGTGATCCCTTGATGCCTCAAAACATGTCCTACCAACCGATCCCTTCTTCTAGTCAAGTTGTGCCACAAACTTCTCTTCTCCCCAATCCTATTCAATACCTCCTCATTAGTTACGTGATCTACCCATCTAATCTTCAGCATTCTTCTGTAGCACCACATTTCGAAAGCTTCTATTCTCTTCTTGTCCAAACTAGTTATCGTCCATGTTTCACTTCCATACATGGCTACACTCCAAACAAATACTTTCATAAACGACTTCCTGATACATAAATCTATATTCGATGTTAACAAATTTCTCTTCTTCAGAAACGCTTTCCTTGCCATTGCCAGTCTACATTTTATATCCTCTCTACTTCGACCATCATCAGTTATTTTACTGCCTAAATAGCAAAACTCCTTTACTACTTTAAGTGTCTCATTTCCTAATCTAATTCCCTCAGCATCACCCGATTTAATTTGAGTACATGCCATTATCCTCGTTTTGCTTTTGTTGATGTTCATCTTATATCCTCCTTTCAAGACACTGTCCACTCCGTTCAACTGCTCTTCCAAGTCCTTTGCCGTCTCTGACAGAATTACAATGTCATAGGCGAACCTCAAAGTTTTTATTTCTTCTCCATGGATTTTAATACCTACTCCGAATTTTTCTTTTGTTTCCTTTACTGCTTGCTCAATATACAGATTGAATAACATCAGGGAGAGGCTACAACCCTGTCTCACTCCCTTCCCAACCACTGCTCCCGTTTCATGTCCCTCGACTCTTATAACTGCCACCTGGTTTCTGTACAAATTGTAAATAGCCTTTCACTCCCTGTATTTTACCCCTGCCACCTTCAGAATTTGAAAGAGAGTATTCCAGTCAACATTCTCAAAAGCTTTCTCTAAGTCTACAAATGCTAGGAACGTAGGTTTGCCTTTCCTTAATCTTTCCTCTAAGATAAGTCGTAAGGTCAGTATTGCCTCACGTGTTCCAGTATTTCTACGGAATCCAAACTGATCTTCTCCGAGGTCGGCTTCTACTAGTTTTTCCATTCGTCTGTAAAGAATTCGTGTTAGTATTTTGCAGCTGTGACTTATTAAACTGATACTTCGGTAATTTTCACATCTGTCAACACCTGCTTTCTTTGGGATTGGAATTATTATATTCTTCTTGAAGTCTGAGTGTATTTCGCCTGTCTCATACATCTTGCTCACCAGATGGTAGAGTTTTGTCAGGACTGTCTCTCCCAAGGCTGTCAGTAGTTCTAATGGAATGTTGTCTACTCCTGGCACCTTGTTTCGACTTAGGTCTTTCAGTGCTCTGTCAAACTCTTCACGCAATATTGTATCTCCCATTTCGTCTTCATCTACATCCTCTTCCATATCCATAATATTGTCCTCAAGTACATCGCCCTTGTATAAACCTTCTATATACTCCTTCCACCTTTCTGCCTTCCCTTCTTTGCTTAGAACTGGATTGCCATCTGAGCTCTTGATATTCATACACGTGGTTCTTTTCTCTCTAAAGGTCTCTTTAATTTTCCTGTAGGCAGTATCTATCTTACCCCTAGTGAGATAAGCTTCTACATCCTTACATTTGTCCTCTAGCCATCCCTGCTTAGCCATTTTGCACTTCCTGTCGATCTCATTTTTGAGATGTTTGTATTCCTTTTTGCCTGCTTCATTTACTGCATTTTTATATTTTCTCCTTTCATCAATTAAATTCAATATTTCTTCTGTTACCCAAGGATTTCTAGCAACCCTCGTCTTTTTACCTACTTTATCCTCTGCTGCCTTCACTACTTCATCCCTCAGAGCTACCCATTCTTCTTCAACTGTGTTTCTTTCCCCCATTGCTACCAACTGTTCCCTTATGCTCTCCTTGAAACTCTGTACAACCTCTGGTTCTTTCAGCTTATCCAGATCCCATGTCCTTAAATTGCCACCTTTTTACAGTTTCTTCAGTTTTAACCTACAGGTCATAACTAATAGATTGTGGTCAGAGTCCACATCTGCCCCTGGAAATGTCCTACAATTTAAAACCTGATTCCTAAATCTCTGTCTTACCATTATATAATCTGTCTGATACCTTTTAGTATCTCCAGGATTCTTCCATGTATACAACCTTCTTTTATGATTCTTGAACCAAGTGTTAGCTATGATTAAGTTATGCTCTGTGCAAAATTCTACCAGACGACTTCCTCTTTCATTTCTTAGCCCCAATCCATAATCACCTACTATGTTTCCTTCTCTCCCTTGTCCTACTGACGAATTCCAGTCACCCATGACTATTAAATTTTCGTCTCCCTTCATTACCTGAATAATTTCTTTTATCTCATCATACATTTAATCAATTTCTTCATCATCTGCAGAGCTAGTTGGCATATAAACTTGTACTACTGTCGTAGGCATGGGCTTTGTGTCTATCTTGGCCACAATAATGCGTTCACTATGCTGTTTGTAGTAGCTTACCCGCATTCCTATTTTCCTATTCATTATTAAACCTACTCCTGCATTACCCCTATTTGATTTTGTATTTATAACCCTGTATTCACCTGACCAAAAGTCTTGTTCCTCCTGCCACCGAACTTCACTAATTCCCACTATATCTAACTTTAACCTATCCATTTCCCTTTTTAAATTTTCTAACCTACCTGCCCGATTAAGGGATCTGACATTCCACGCTCCGATCCGTAGAATGCCAGTTTTCTTTCTCCTGATAACGACGTCCTCCTGAGTAGTCCCCGCCCGGAGATCCGAATGGGTGACTATTTTACCTCCGGAATATTTTACCCAAGAGGACGTCATCATCATTTAATCATACAGTAAAGCTGCATGTCCTCGAGATAAATTACGGCTGTAGTTTCCCCTTGCTTTCAGCCGTTCGCAGTACCAGCACAGCTAGGCCGTTTTGGTTAATGTTGCAAGGCCAGATCAGTCAATCATCCAGACTGTTGCCCCTGCAACTACTGAAAAGGCTGCTGCCCCTCTTCAGGAACCACATGTTTGTCTGGCCTCTCAACAGATACCGCTCCGTTGTGGTTGCACCTACAGTACGGCCATCTGTATCGCTGAGGCACGCAAGCCTCCCCACCAACGGCAAGGTCCATGGTTCATGGGGGGGAGATGGGTCATGTTGGTCCTATTACCTGTACCATCACTGGTAAATGCTATGAGAGTCTTTTGCACAGCTACATGGTTCCAATTCCTCCAACAGCATAGATTTGTGGGTAGGATCATTTTCATGCAAGATTGTGCTCTTCTGCACATTGCACAGCTAGTGGAAAAGCTGCTGCAGAGGCCTTTCAGAAATGCTAGAATTATCAGCCGTCATTTCCCTACAGCCTGATTTTCCATATCACCTGATCTTAATCTGTGTGACTCCGGGTCGTGGGGTTATCTGAAAGATGTTGTCTTCAGTGCTATAGTTATGAACATATCTGAACTGGAGGAATAGATTGTGCAATGCATTCTGAACACGACCCCCAAGACACTCCAACCTCTTGTGGAACATGCAATTTTATGACTTCAACTTGTGGCAGAAAACAGTGGACAGTATATTGAACATGTTTTGCATCAGTTTCACAACAATTGGAAACCAATATCATTTAGCTTTTTCTGCAGTTTTTGTGCAAGGACAATTTAAAAAATGTAAGTTTGCTTTTTTGTTGTTTTTGGCCTCAGAACAATTAAAACCCAATTTTCACCATCCGAGGTGGTATAATCTTGACATGGTGGATGGCTTACCTAACTAATATTGCCACAACTGTTGACTGCCAAACTTGTGCAATCATATGCATTGAACAGTATGGATAATGTCATGTGCAACTCAAACCATAGCCATTGTATTGTGGTTCATCTGTTGTTTGTAGCCAACTCCATTTACAGCAAAATACATAAAGTGCCATCTATTGGCAAAATTTTTGTTTTATTGCATGATGTTTCCCTCTGCATCAATAATGTGGTGTTTAAATTTGATGTCATTCTGAGAAATAGTTCTCTTTCTACAGCATTTTGAAACTGGAACTTTAATTATGAACACACTGCACATCAATAGAAAAGGGCCCCAGTACTGAGCACTGCAGTACTGCATCCTTTCCTTCTTTGTAATCAGAATGGTGTCTGGTTAATTTATAATTCCTTGAAATTGTATTTGTACTACTTGCTCTTGGCCAGTAAGATAGGATTTAAACCAGTTGTTAGGTGTACCTCCGATACCAATACTATCAAGTTTCAGCAGCAATGGTCTACGATGTCAAAGGCCTTAGATGGATCATGCCATATGCCAGTTACTTCTTCTCCTTGCTGTTTCTGTTGCTCATCCTTTCTGCACGCTGTGCTGGTCTTTGTTAGACAGACCTGCAAGGTAATTAAAATAATCTTCTTCCATTTTCATGTGGATCATAGCCATTGTAAAGCCATCTGCTACAAATTTTTCTATATTTTATTGTATTCATCCATATGTTATCAGTTGTTGTGCTTTTAACATATGACCTGAACACATATTACTTTGATTTATATTACTACATGTGACGAGGGCAGTCTATTTTTGCTGATGCCATAATCATGGCACCCAAAACCCACTTACCAACTGGTAAGTTAAAAAAAAAAATTCTTTAAATCAGTTCTGCATCCAAGACTATTGTTTTCATCACGAACAACAATATGTTACAATTGAGACTCACAATGTCTTGTATTTCCTAGAAATAGATCAAAGGATCAGAAGTTGCACATTAAATGAAATTCCATTAGTAAAAATTCTGAGTATTCAAATAAACAAATGATAAACAGAAGTAATACATTAAGCAACAGGTAAAAAAATGTTTGACTAGTTTTGCACTCAGCAGAAGCTCACATTTTGTTAAGCAGCAGCCACATTTTATTTCATAGACTCTTAATTTTTTGAGGAAAGCCAAAATTCAAAGTATTTAATACACTAAAATGAGGCAGTAAAAATGTTACATACAAGCAATGCAAAATTTAATGCAGAAGCCTTTTTAAAGGAAGTAGCATTTTAACTCACAGGATCCACATATTTAGTTCTTACTTACATTTATGTTTGTACCTGAAGTCAATCAATAAGAACCCAACCATAATGCACACAAACTGAAAGTGGGTTAACTTTTTTGGAGTAGTATGTATTTCAGTATGTAGGATAAGATGATAACATGATATTGTTTTAAGCATAAGCTGAGTAAAGCCAGTGTCCTTCATCAATTTTATTAAAACAGACAATCATCATACAAGAGGCACAAGTTAGTGCAGTATATACAAGTACTTCATAATTGCTTCTTCTCCCTTTTAAAACATTCTTCAAGTTGCTCCAAATACATATACATATACATTCTGTTTGAGCAAGAGTCTGCAGAAGATGACTGGTTACCAGTGCCTGTTCTTCTTAAATGTAGAGTAGCCCATATAGTTTCTGTTTTGGTCCCACTTTCTTTCTTTATTTGAAACTTGTATTCCTCTTTATGCCCCAAAACTTTTCCTTCACTATCTGCAACATTAATGAATCCAGAGTGGACCTTTGCTAGCTGTCTTTCTATTATAGAAATGAAATCAGATCCAGTTTTAATACTACTAAAAACTGTGGTGTTTTCTATCATGTACATCAATTAGAAGTGTTCCTTTGGATAATTTTGCCAATTAGACTCAGTTGTTTTGCTTTTTTAGTTTTATATGGAAGCCTTTTCCCCCTATTGATTTCATTCATAGTCCCATGTATAAAAATTATGTATTTTCGTCAACTAGTACATATTTTCTTTAACTACTGATGGTTTATTACAGAATCACAGCTGATTTTATTTTTATTGCATTATATTTGTTATATCAAATATAAATATCATGGAACAAGATTTTTCTCTATTACTTTTCAGTTGTTATTTGTCTTATAAGTCTCGTAAATTTTTGTATTTGCCTGTGGCACAGCTTGTGTTCTTTCCAAACACACCATTTGATCCTTTCCTGGTGCATCCAGGGGGAAAGCCTTCAAAATATTTATGAAACAAACATCTAGCCTGATGTACCTTCACTCATGATATGCCTGATTTCAGAGAACACCTGTCCATACAATTCACAGGCCCACTTATAGAGGCCACCTGGCTTGGCCGCTGGTGCACTTTGGTGAGCTGCTGAAGAAACAGCATTATTTAAGTGACTGCAAATGACTGCTCAGCCTATTCTTCACACTCTATTACTGTTGCCAGTGAATGTGTTCAGCACTATGTACAACCTGTATCTTACATGTTGCTCTAGAAAGTACTCTGCTTCATAAATCATGTTTATTCTTGCTAAACAAACTTGGCGATGAGTGAGGGTTACATTTCCTCAGCATGTTAGTGTCACTGCTAAGTCACCTGACAACATCTCAATGGAATAAAAACTCCAACAGCTCATCACTTAGTAGCAAGCTTTTGCGGAACAACAGCAGGCTGTCACCACCACTCTCAATCAAGTGGCATCTGCATGTTCGCTGCAGATAACTCACTTGTCAGTGCAACTATTGTCCTTTCTAGCATATGATGAATTCGCTGAAGATTGGGACTCCTATGAAACATAGTTATGCCAACATTTCCAGTTTTTTCCCCTGGGTGATGTAAACCTGTGTAGGACTTTCTTTCTTTCCTGGCTTTCGCTGTGTATGTATCAGTTGTTGTGCCAACTTCCACCTTTGCAAGGACTGACCAGCTTATCATTTGATGAAATGTTCAAGCTTCCCTCAACCTATTATGATGACAGAACACATGTCACTTTGGTGCACTGTCAGAAATGCTCAAACCAATTGTACCAAGCCTGTGTTGCAGAATTACAAAGGTTCAGCCATCACTGTAAATTTGTCACTGCTACCTATCATGAATCATATGCTGATCACATGGTGCATGATGTTATTATTCGTCTGGCCCTGGATAGTGACACTCTTGAAAGAGCACTTCAATGTGAGAGTCTGACGCTGATTTTCTCAATATAATATAGTCCTTTGAAGTGTCACAGGCTGCAGGCGATCAGATTGCTGCATGGGGGGAGATATTGAAAGTTGCTCAGTCAACTTTTGTTAGTGTGCAAGTTTTCAGGATGAAGGGGAAGCCATTGCAGCAATACAATCTTCAGCTTGTATCATGTGGGCAGCATCGGTTATGGCCACAGCTGCAACAGGCTGTGTCACATCCCCTTCCATCTTGCTCGTACTGCTCCATCCAACACAAGTGTGCTGCGTGGCCTAAGTGTTGGGCAGTTTGTAACAAGTTTCAAAAAAAAGGGCACATTGCATCATTATGTAACTCCTCTTCAGATGTGTCAAACTCTGTAATACCAATGGGATTAAACTGTATCTGTACAATGGTTGTTTCCCAGAACAAATTTTTTATTGACTTGCATGTGTTTAAATCACACAGGTTTCATTGAAGTTGGTTAGCTACAATAAACAGCAGATTCTGGTGTTAGGTTAGTTCTCTACTCCTCTCGCTTACAAATCTGTTATTCACACTCTCAACTTCATTGTTGTGGATCATTCCCATACCACAGACCTGTTGTGATTAGATGCATTTAATGCTGTCTGTCTCTTCATTGTCAATGAAGTAAATTAGTGTCAGATCAAGATATGTCTGAGTTTTCATCTCTGTTTTCCCTTGGACTCAGCTGTGCTAGTGGTTTTCAGGCTCATGAAAGAGTCCAGATGCTCTTGTTTTTTTCGGGTGCAACAGATGCCTGTCATGTTGCATGACTCTGTTGGCTGAATTAGACAGTCTGATATCGCTGGATGTCATTTGGCCTATTTCTTCCAGTGAATGGGCTACACCACTGGTCACTGTTAAGAAGCCAATGGGTAAGCTTTGCCTGTGTGGCGACTTGAGTGTCACAATTAATGCACAGTCCACGATAGATAAATATTCTTTGTCCTGCCCTGATAGTTGCTCACAGAGCTGTCAGGCCTCCACTACTTTTCCAAGACTGATTTGTCAGAAAAATTCCTCCAGCTCCCCTTGGATGAGGCCACTAGGTGCCTTCTCATCGTCAATACACCTTTCGGCTTGTACCAGTATCAACACTTGCCTTTTGATGTCGCAAGTGCACCCACAATTTTTCAGCTGACAGCTTCTGTACCCAGCTCATCAGTTACCTCAATGATCTTGTTGTTTTGGATTCTTTTGCTGAAGACCACGTTAGTAATATCTGATTGTTGTTTTCTGTTTTGCAATCGACGGGTCTCAAGAGCAATCTTGCCAAATCTCCATATTTTCATCCATCAATTGAGTACCTAGGTTTTGAGGTTTCTCGCACAGTGGTCAAGCCATTGTCTCTCCAAGGTGACACAACTGAGGCTTCGCTGCGGCTTACAACTGTTAAGGAAATGCAGGCATTTCTAGGTAAAGCTGCATTCCACCATAAGTTTTTACTGGACGCATCCACTGTTGCTCAGCCACTACATGTGCTTTTGCGTAAAGATATGCCTTGATTTTTCTGGTCCCCAGTTTATGATGAGCATTTGCTTTGCTTAAATCTAAGCTTCAATCTGTTCTGTCTCTGGCCACTTTCAGCTGGCTCAGCATTGTGTGTAGGCTACAGATGTCTTTCAGCATAGTCTTGGTGTGGTGTTAATGCACAAATATGCAGACAGTTCTGAACAACCCATTGCTTATGCTTATCAGACTTTAACTCCCACTCAGCAGTGGTATTCTCAGATTGAAAAGGAGGCTGTAGCAATTATGTTTGACCTCAAGAAATTTCAAGCCTTGTATGGTTCTAAGTTTCATTTAATGACAGATCGCAAGCTGTTGGTTGCTCTTTTCAACCCTTTGGCTTCTGTGCCAGACAAGGCAGTGCCTCGTTTGCAGCAGTGGGCTTTCTTCCTCTCCTATTATCATTATCAGATTTATTGTCCACCACTGGTAGCTGAGTGGTCAGCACGATAGAATGACAATCCTAAGGGTCCGGGTTCGATTCCCAGCTGGGTTGGAGATTTTCTCCGCTCAGGGACTGGGTGTTGTGTTGTCCTAATCATCATCATTTCATCCCCATCAACACCCAAGTTGCCAAAGTGGCATCAAATTGAAAGACTTGCACCCGACGAACGGTCTACCCAACGGGAGGCCCTAGTCACATGACTTTTACATTTTACATCAGATTTATTACTGGCCAGCAGTGCAACACATGCCGATGCCTTATCTCACCTTCCAATCAGGTTGAACCTGGTGTTCAATCAGGATGAGCTGCTTTGTTTCTATTTAGATACTGAGAACCATAACATGGTCAACAGCTGCACCAACACCAGTACCACATTAGTGTTGTTGTCGCTGAGGATCCTGTACTTTGTTGGGCCCTCTCTTTTGTGCAGCACCTTGGCTGGAAAAATCGTGGGCTGTGCCTCGGATCCTTTGTGTAATTACTTCTCCCTTCAACACTGCCTTTCTGTGTTTGATGGGTTCTTTGTTAGCTTTGGAAGACGCTTCTCCCCAGGTTGTGACTTCTGTGCTTCCTTATGCCATAATGTATTGCATCTTCTGTAGGTTAGTCGTTGGGGGATCTGTCACCCTAAAGCTTTGGCCCACTGGTATGTATATGGAAGGCCTAGATGGGGACATTACATAGCGTATCACCACTTGCACTCCTGTGCTCAGCAACATCAGTCTCAAGGGTGTCTTTTCCCCCCTGGCCAATGCCACAGCATCCCTGGGAGCATCTACCTGTCAATTTTGCTTGGCCCTTCCTAAATCAGTATTGGCTCATTGTAGTGGGCAACTGTTCCAAGTTTCCCTATGTGGCATGATGTCTGTCCACATCTGCAGCAGCCTCTATTTTGCCCCTGTGTAAGATTTTTGCAATTGAGGGACTTCAATATACTGTGGTTGGTGATAATGTCCTCCAGTTTGTTCTTTGAGAATTTGCATCTTTTTCTCAGGCTAGTGGTGTTTGCCAGCTCACAGCTACCCCATTTCACCCTCAGTCTAATGTTAAGGGCAAATACATGGTTTGGACATTTAAAATTCAGATGCAGAAGTATATATCTGGCAAGTCCCCTGAAGCTGCTTTGGACTGTTGTTTGAGTTAGTACTATTTCATTTCAGTGGGGGATAAGAACTCGGTGGAGCTGCTACATGATCATCAACCACGGTCTCGTCTTCACTTGCTGCATCTGACACTGTGTCCTCCAGCATCACCGGCTCTGCAACAGTTCTGACTGGGTGCTCCTGTCTGGGCTTGTGGCTTTGTCTGCTGACTGAACTGTGTTCCTGCCGTCAGTGAGCTTTGCTGGGGTTAGTGCGTGTGTGTTTCCTGTGCTACTGACAGGCAGACATCATGTCATATTGACCAGCTGCAGTTGCACACAGCAGGACCTGTTCTGGAGGAACACTGGCTCCTCCCCCCCCCCCCCCCCCCCCCCTCCCTCCCCGCCACTGCCAATGCCTGTTCCTGTGCCACAGATGATCCAGTTCATGCTGCAGAGGGGGGGTCACTGTCTGGCAGATTGCTGTCTGGGGCTCCTGCCTCTGTCACCATTCCTTGACTGCTGTTGCCGGTGCAACCCAGCTGCACCTGACGCTGCAGCCACTGCCTCCAGTGCTGACCATTAACCTCAACAAGGGCATCACTATGGAAATACCATCCACAGTCCTGTCCTAAGGCCTCTCACAGAGAGGGGGGATGGTGTACCAACCCGTCCCCCCATCACTTCTGCCCCTACTCACCAGTGTGTGCCTGCCACATGCTGCAGCAGCTGCCTTCATTGAGAGACGAAATGGGTGTCAGTACCAGTGCATTTTAGTACCAGTGCTTTTTAGGTACCAGTGTTTTTTCTCTGTACCATGCATTTTTCAGTGCCTGGCGTTTTTCATGTATGTATGTATGTATGTATGTATGTATGTATGTATGTAAGTGGTTTTGGTTTTCCCACCCTAGAAGGGAGGACTGATATACCTTCACTCATGACATGTAAAATTTCAGAGAGCAAATGTCCATACTGTTCAGTGCCCCTCTTCTACAGGCCATCTGTGTTGGCCCCCTGGCACACTCTGGTGAGCTGCCAAAGAAATGTCATAATTGAAGTGATCACAAACAAGTGCTCGGCCTATACTTAATGCTGTATTGCTGTTGTCTAGTCAGTGTGTTCAGTGCTATGCAAAACCTGTTGCTCTGTAAAGTACTCTGTTCCATAAATTGTGTTTGTTCTTGTCATAACATATTCAATGTTTTTGCATGTTTGTTTCTGTCTGTTATTGTAGCCATGGGCTTCATTATTGCTGAAAGAGTAAAAAAAAAAAAAAAAAAAAAAAAAAAAAAAAAAAAAAAAAAAAAAAAAACCACTATATATTTACAAAAAATCTGATGATGCACTGTTATCCTGTAAGTTGGTAAGCGTGCTACAAAGAGCATGCAGAATGGTCTGTAGGTGGCATCATAGTGCAGATGCACACATACCGTCACAGTATCAGTATAAAGATGGCCATCCCACTTGCTTCTTGCACCAGGGAAGAACAGCATTCTGTTATTAGGTTTTTGTGTAGTGAAGGTGTGAAACCTATAGAAATTCATTGACAAATGAAGGTTCAGTACGGTGATGCATGTTTGTCACAGCAGCAAGTCTACGAATGAGGTAGGAAGTTTGCAAATGGTGTGACTTTAGTGGAAGATGCTCCTCGTCCAGATCAGGCACGAGTTGTGACTCAACAGAACATTGCAGCAGTTGAAGCCATTATGAAGGAAACCTGCTGAGTGATACTGAATAACATTGCAGCATGTTTATCAGATTAGTCATGGGTCAGCAAACCACATTGTGCATGATGTGCTCCAGTTTCACAAAGTGTGTGCAAGATGGGTGCCTCTGCAGCTGACTCCTGAAATGAGAGAGCAATGTGTTGATGCTTGTAAAGAACTTCTCTGGTGCTTTGAACAAGAAGATGATGGCTTCCTTGAAAGAATCGTTATAGGGACAAAACCTGGGTTCACTTCCACCAATCGGGAATGAAGAGAGCGAGCAAGGAATGGCGCAATTCCTCATCACCGAAACCAAAGAAGACAGAACCATCAGCAGGGAAGGTTATGCTGACTCTCTTTTTGGACAAAAAAGGTGTCATTTTGGAGCATAACATGCCTTTAGTGACCACTGTCACTTGTGAATCATACACAGATCTCCTAAAAAAATCATCTGTGGCCTGCAATCAAATCAAAGTGACATGGATTGCTGTCAGCAGGTGCCCTTTTTCAGCATGACAATTCAAGGCCCCACACTGTCCGTTCAACAGTTGCAATAACCACAGACCTGCATTTTGAGTGTCTTCCTCATCCACCATACTCATTAGATCTTGCCCCAAGTGATTACCATATGTTTGGACCACTCAAAGATGCAATGGAAGGAAAGAAGTTCCATTCTGATGAAGAAGTACACAACACAGTGCACAAGTGGTTGCGCAGACTACCAAAAGAGCTTTTTTTCTAAAGGAATTTATGTACTGGAGGACTTGGATTAAGCATGGGGGAGATTATGTTGAAAAGTGATACAGCTTTGTACCACTTCTGCACAATAAATAAAATTTAAAAAATATTTAAGGTTTTCATTTGACTCACCCTCATATGTGGCTTGTTGTTTTTGTTGTCTTCAGTTTGAAGACTGGTTTGATACAGCTCTCTCCTGTGCAAGCCTCTTCATCTCTGAAAAAATACCGCAACCTACATCCAACTGCACCTTTTTACTGTGTTCATGCTTTGGCTTCACTCCACAGTTTTTACCCTTCAAATCTTCCTGTACCACACATGATTCCTTGATGCCTCAGAGAGTTTCCCATCAACTGATCCCTTCTCTTTGTGAAGTTGTGCCACAAATTTCTTTTCTTTCCAGTTCGATTCTGTACCTCTTCATTAGTTACGTGATCTACCTATATAATCTTGAGCCTTCTTCTACAGAAGCACATTTCAAAAGCTTCTATTCTCTCCTTGTTTGAACTGCTTATTATTCATGTTTGACTTCTGTACAAGGCTGCACTCTAGAGAAATACTTTCAGGAAATACTTCCTAACACTTAAGTTTATATTTGATGTTAACAAATACCTCCTTTTCAGAAATGATTTTCTTCATATAGCCTGTCTACATTTTATATCCTCTTTGCTTTGGCCTTCAGTTATTTTGATGCACAAATAGTGAGACTCGTCTACTATTTTAAGTGTCTCATTTTCCAATCTCATGCCATCGACACTACCTGATTTAATTTTACTACATTATGTTATTCTTGTTTTACTTTGGTTGATATTCATCTAATAACTTCTTTCCATTCCATTCAATTGCTTTTCCAAGTATTTTACTGCATCTGACAATTACAATGTCATCAGCAAAATTCAAAGTTTATATTTCTTCTCCCTGAACTTTAATTCCTTCTCCAAATCCAAATTTTTCTTGCTCAATGTACGGGTTTAATGAACTGGGGATAGACTGTAACCCTGTTCCACTTGACTGTCATGAAGTCTGAAGGTATTTTGTCTACCTCATGTATCTTGCATACCAGGTGGAATAGTTTGTCATGGCTGCCTGATTCTGATAGAATGTCATCTACTCCATTGACATTGTTTCAGATTGATCTTTGCAGTGCTCTGTCAAATTCTTCTCACAGTACCATATCTCCCATCTTATTTTCATATAATTTCACTTTTGTCTATATAATATTGTGTTCAAGTCCATTTCCTTTGTAGGACATCTAAATATATTTGTTCCATCATTCAGCTTTCCCTTGTTTGCTTGGTACTGGCTTGCCATCTGAGTTCTTGATATTTGTGAGGTTGCTTCTCTTTCCTCCAAAATTCTCTTTAGACTTCCTATAGGCATTATCTATTTCCCCCCTTGTTATACATGCTTCTACAGCCTTGCATTTGTGTTCTCTCCATTCTTACTTACTTATTTTGCACTTTCTACCAGTTTCATTTTTTATTTATCTGTATTCCCTTCTGCCTGCTGCATTTGTTTCAATTATATATTTTTTATTTTAAATTAAATCCAATATTTGCTGAGTTATCCAGGGATTTCTATTTGGGCTTATCTTGTTACCTTTGTGATCTTCTGCTGCCTTCACTATTTCATAGTGCAAAGCTACTCATTGTATTTATTTCCTGTGTTTCAGTGCAGTATATTGCTTAAAGGTCCCTCTGAAATGCTGAACGACCTCTGGTTCCTCAATGTATCCAGGTCTGTTGCCACAATTTCCTACCTTTTTGCAGTTTCTTCAGTTTTAGCTTTCAGTTCTAAAACTAAACTCCTTCCGATCAGGCCATGAAGGCCCAAAGGTACTGACTGGTGGCTGTGTCATCCTCAGCTCATAGGCATCACTGGATGTGGACACAGAGGGGCATGTGGTTAGCACACTGTCCTCCCGCCCGTATGTCAGTTTCCGAGACCGGAGCCACTACTTTTCAATCAATTAGCTCCTCAGTTTGCCTCACAAGGGCTGAGTGCACCCCGCTTGCCAACAGCTCTCAGCCGATCGGAAGGTCACCCAACCAAGTGCTAGCCCAGCCCGACAGAGCTTAACTTTGGTGATCTGATGGGAACCAGTGTTACCACTGTGGCAAGCCCATTGGCAGCTTTCAGTTCATAAGCAATAAATTATTGCTAGAGCCCACATTGACCTCTGGAAATGTCTCACAGTTTAAAATATGGTTTTGAAATCTCTGTCTTACCATTATATAATCAATCCAAAATGTTCCAGTGTCCCCAGATCTCTTCCACATATACAGTCTTCTTACATGGTTCTGAAACCTAGTGTTAGCCATGACATCTGTGCAGAATTCTACCAGATAGATTCCTCTTTCATTCCTTTCCCCTGGTCCATATTCACCTACTATTTTTCTTTCTCTTCCATTTCCTACTATTAAATTCCAATCGCACATCATAATTAAATTTTTCCTTCCCTAAACTATCTGAATAACTTATTTTATCTCATCTGTTGAGCCATTTGGCATAAAAACTTGCATTAATGTGGTTGGCGTTGGCTTCATGACTATTTTGGCTACGATAATGCGTTCTCTATGCTGTTCATAGAAGCTTCCATATTTTCCTATTTTCTTATTCATTATTAGACCTACTCCTACATTACTCCTATTTGATTTTGTATTTATAACTCTTTACTCACTGGACCAGAAGTCCTGTTCTTCCTGCCATTGCACTTTATTAGTTCCCACTACATTCATTTACCTTTTTAAATTCTGTAACCTCCACACCTGATTAAGGGATCTAAATATCAATGCTCCAACCCACAGAATGCCAGTTTTGTTTTTCCAAATGATGATATCCTCTGAGTAGTCCCCATCCTGATATCCAAATGGGGAACTATTTCATCTCTGGAATATTTTACCTGAGAAAATTCCATCATCATTTAACCACATAGAAGAATTGCATGCTCTCAGTAAAAATAATGGCTGTGATTTCCCCTTGGCTTCAGCCATTTGTAGCACCAGCACATCAAGGCCATTTTAGCCAACAGTACAAGACTGGATCAGTCCATAATCCAGATTGTTGACCCTGCAACTACTGAAAAGGCTGCTGACCCCTTCAGGAACTAAAAGTTTGTCTGGACTCTCCACAGATATCTCTCCATTGTGGTTGCACCTTCAGTGCTGCTGTCTGTATAATGAGCATTTGGAGGGAGGGAGGGAGGGGTTAACAAGTGTGGGGGAGGTGGGGGATTAAGTGGCCTTACATATAAACTATCTAAAACATAAGAAAATTATCACCAAATCATTTCTTGGAGAAGCCCAATTTGCAAGAAATAGGCCATCATTTTATGTCATTATAAAAACAAGGAAATGTATTGTGTGCACACTACATGTTTGCTTTTTTGCACATGGGAAAAAAATCACCTGCAGGGGTGTCATGAAAGACTGAAACATACTTTGGTGTGCCCCAAAGGAAGAAAGATTGATAAATGAGGAACTATCCCTTCAAAGATTACTTAGAAAGTTTCAACAAACAGTATTAAGCAAAGAATCTAGGAATATACTATATCCCTCTACATACATGGTCCAGTCACACTAATGTGACCAAAGCCTGTGTTTGATATCAATGGGCAATAACCACTCACAGACAGCAGGTGGCAGCTGTGTATATAAAACTTGTTCAGAGGATGTGGAAAACAGTGTAGCTTTTGTTGTAATGCAGAAAGAGAGTGATATACCTGATGTCCAAAAGGGCATGATTATTGACTTTCAGCCCAAGGGTGAAAGTATTTCCAAAATGACTAAGTTTGTAAACTGTTCATGTGCTGCTGTTGGTAAAGTATATTGTGCATGGCAAAATGATGCTGTCCAAAACTAGTGTCCAGGCAACTACGGTACTCCACAGGCCATAGATGGCAAGGGTGAATAATGGCTGCAGACACATACATGGGCAAACAGAAATGCAGCTGTTGAGCAAGTGACCACCCATATGAACCAAGGGGCTACCAACAATGTTTCCTCAATGGCCATTCTGCAAATGTTGCTGTGTATGGATGTCCAAAGCAGGCACCTGGTTCATACACCCAAGCTGACTGTTGTTCAGCAGTGACAAAGGCTAGAATTTCCATGCCAGTACCACAACTTGACATACACTGAATGGCAGCAGGTGGCCTTTTCAGAAGAATCGCGTGTTATACCCCACCACACAGATCGCTGTTGCTGTGTACAGTGTGTGTGTGTGTGTGTGTGTGTGTGTGTGTGTGTGTGTGTGTGGGGTGGGGGGGGGGGTGGCAGGGGGAGGGTGTGGGGAACTGCAACAGTTATGGTCTGGGGAATGTTTTCGTGGCATTCTCCGGATGATTTCATCATTCTGGAGGGCACAATGGACCAACACATGGGACACTTGGGGACCATGTCCACCCCTATATGCCGTTCATTTTTCCTTGGTATAATTGCATCTACCAGCAGGACAATGCAGCATGTCACACAGCTCACAGTGCACATGTGTATTTTTAAGAGCACAGGGATGAGTTTATCGTACTCCCCAGGCCACCAAACTCCCTGGAGTTAAACCTGATCAAGAATGCCTTGATTGGACTACTTGTGGCATGGATCCTCAACCAAGAAAGTGCAGCTCCATGTGCCTATTGGCATCTTCCAGAACCTCACTGACTCTCTTGCTGCACATCTCGCAGCGGTCCACACTGCAAAAGGTGGTTATTCAGTCTCGTGACAGGTGGACGCATTAAGTGTGTTACTTTCATAGGGACTGCAAAGAAAAGACTAGATTAATACAGTACACACAGAGGCATTTTGCAGGCATTATTCCTTTGCTCCATACATGAAGGGAATTTGAAGCAACCCTAATATGTGGTACAATGAGAATGACACGCTGCCATGGTTTACAGAGTATAGATATAGGTGCTTTCTGGACTGTTGGGCAGGTGTGATGAACCGCTGCTGTTCATATAGGGGAAACAGTAATATTTAGCACTGTTCTTTGCTTGTCAAACAATAAATTAATGGCTTGTTGTCACAGTAGTGTATAATGAAATAATTCCAGATACAGTCTTTTTCTTAATGTACTAACATAAATTTTAAAGATAAATATTCCCATACTTGACACAATAGAAGAAAGAGAAGATGTTACACTGCTGTTCCCTTCATCTGTGAAACAGTGCAGCTCATCAAATTGTTGGAATCCAACATCATCTGTTGATTGCATTTTGCATTCTTGCACTTGAGTGCTGACATCTTTGCATGTTTGTGAAGGCAGTGCTGAAACAAAGAGAAACAGGATGCTGAGGTAAGAGTTTGCTGCAGTAGTCATGTAGAAATACACTTTAAGACTTATGAAAATCAAGAGAACTTTAATGATTAGCCAGAAATTTCACATGATAAGTTACAAAAGCATCATACAGAGTGCTTATTAAATTTCACCAGATGTTAATTATTGTTGAACATGATGACTGCCTGGTCCTTTTGTTGTATATGTTACTGTTCTGTGCATTTGCAAAAATAAAATAAAGAAAGTGAGAGGTAAAGGGGGAAGGGGAGGGTGAGGGGGGGGGGGGGGGGGGGGAGAGGAAGAGGAGGAGAAGAAGAAGTAGAAGAAAGAGCACATAGTTATTCAGTAGAAGATTGTGATAACTACTCTTTTCCCTTTATTGCGTGTTTATTAGACTTTACCATATCGCTGTATTAGGTTACACAGAAATATGTCTAGAATGTTGACATATTGATACCCCAGGAGAATTTATCTCTTTTCATTTGAAAGTTGTGCTGATAGCATAACAGTGAATTTTGGTTAGTCTAATGGTTTTAAACGTGGAGTATAACAGAAACAGCGAGCCTTTTTAAACATTCCATTTAAGCATACAAAATTAGAATTAGAGTTACATGTCTTTAGTATGCATTGCCTGAAAGAACATTTCATGTCATTCATTGCGTGTGTCACTTTTTATAAATGATGATGTTCATATGAGCACCATTATTAGCAATGCACTCACTGTTACATGTATGAATGTTCACTGCAATATTATCAAAAGTATGAAAAGTGTTGCTTCTTACAGCATGCACTTCAGGTATGAATATTGTTTTTCAAGCTCTGAATAGTTGCAGGTCCTGTACCACAGAGTTTAGATTTCAGAGCAATTCTTACTGTTACAGTATTGTTTTGGAGTGAACCATACATGGCCCAATAAGTGGCCTGTTTCTTGTAGCAGAAGTTGTTCTCACCTGTCTGACCCATCTTGTAATTGCCTTTCAGAACTGTCATTCCAGTTGTTGAACTGCTTCCAAAACAAACACTGCATGCTGATAATGCCATTACTACACTTTAGAGAGGTTTAAACTGTAAAAATATGAGGATACATTCAAACAGACTCCCATATATTTTCTGTTGCAGAACAAGCAAATTGGTACAACCATGAAGGCAAACAGGCACTGATTCTAACTGCACTACACAGGTATCAGACCTCTAGGAAGCTGTGACCAATGGTATTACAATCTATTCTTTCAAATGGTGCACATTAGCAATGCTGCTGTTGTGGTCTTCAGGTTTGAACAAATGCCTATGGTAGTCTATTCTGAACAACTGTCCATATCTGTATAGGATGCAACCTACATCCACTAGCACCAGCTTACTGCAGCAAAGTCTTGGTCTCTCACTGCAATTGTTACCACCCACAGTCCCTTCCATTTCCAAATTAAATGGTGTATCCAATGAACATAAATGTGAAAAACCTGGTTGTGGTAACAGTCTCATTTGTAGCATTGACCTAATTTTAGGTCTAGCTTGGCTCTGTATAGCAAAGCCAACAAATGGCTGTGGTAACAAACTGATCTGTGGCACAGGCTGTGTAGGTTAGGTTGGAAGGTGACATGTTGCTTGTGAGATGTTACACAATAACTGAAACTGTTTAACACATCTTTCATGTGCTGGTGATGAAAGGTAACTCAGATAGGAACTGAGTTTTAATTTCAGATGAGAATTGTCCTCCCCCCATGAACCATGGACCTTGCCGTTGGTGGGGAGGCTTGCGTGCCTCAGCGATACAGATGGCCGTACCGTAGGTGCAACCACAACGGAGGGGTATCTGTTGAGAGGCCAGACAAACGTGTGGTTCCTGAAGAGGGGCAGCAGCCTTTTCAGTAGTTGCAGGGGCAACAGTCTGGATGATTGACTGATCTGGCCTTGCAATATTAACCAAAACGGCCTTGCTGTGCTGGTACTGCGAACGGCTGAAAGCAAGGGGAAACTACAGCCGTAATTTTTCCCGAGGACATGCAGCTTTACTGTATGATTAAATGATGATGGCATCCTCTTGGGTAAAATATTCCGGAGGTAAAATAGTCCCCCATTCGGATCTCCGGGCGGGGACTACTCAGGAGGATGTCGTTATCAGGAGAAAGAAAACTGGCATTCTACGGATCGGAGCGTGGAATGTCAGATCCCTTAATCGGGCAGGTAGGTTAGAAAATTTAAAAAGGGAAATGGATAGGTTAAAGTTAGATATAGTGGGAATTAGTGAAGTTCGGTGGCAGGAGGAACAAGACTTCTGGTCAGGTGACTACAGGGTTATAAACACAAAATCAAATAGGGGTAATGCAGGAGTAGGTTTAATAATGAATAGGAAAATAGGAATGCGGGTAAGCTACTACAAACAGCATAGTGAACGCATTATTGTGGCCAAGATAGATACGAAGCCCACACCTACTACAGTAGTACAAGTTTATATGCCAACTAGCTCTGCAGATGATGAAGAAATTGAAGAAATGTACGATGAAATAAAAGAAATTATTCAGATAGTGAAGGGAGACGAAAATTTAATAGTAATGGGTGACTGGAATTCGAGTGTAGGAAAAGGGAGAGAAGGAAACATAGTAGGTGAATATGGATTGGGGCTAAGAAATGAAAGAGGAAGCCGCCTAGTAGAATTTTGCACGGAGCACAACTTAATCATAGCTAACACTTGGTTTAAGAATCATGAAAGAAGGTTGTATACGTGGAAGAACCCTGGAGATACTAAAAGGTATCAGATAGATTATATAATGGTAAGACAGAGATTTAGGAACCAGGTTTTAAGTTGTAAGACATTTCCAGGGGCAGATGTGGACTCTGACCACAATCTATTGGTTATGACCTGTAGATTAAAACTGAAGAAACTGCAAAAATGTGGGAAATTAAGGAGATGGGACCTGGATAAACTGAAAGAACCAGAGGTTGTACAGAGTTTCAGAGAGAGCATAAGGGAACAATTGACAGGAATAGGGGAAAGAAGTACAGTAGAAGAAGAATGGGTAGCTCTGAGGGATGTAGTAGTGAAGGCAGCAGAGGATAAAGTAGGTACAAAGACGAGGGCTGCTAGAAATCCTTGGGTAACAGAAGAAATATTGAATTTAATTGATGAAAGGAGAAAATATAAAAATGCAGTAAATGAAGCAGGCAAAAAGGAATACAAACGTCTGAAAAATGAGATCGACAGGAAGTGCAAAATGGCTAAACAGGGATGGCTAGAGGACAAATGTAAGGATGTAGAAGCCTATCTCACTAGGGGTAAGATAGATACTGCCTACAGGAAAATTAAAGAGACCTTTGGAGAGAAGAGAACCACGTGTATGAATATCAAGAGCTCAGATGGCAGCCCAGTTCTAAGCAAAGAAGGGAAGGTAGAAAGGTGGAAGGAGTATATAGAAGGTTTATACAAGGGCGATGTACTTGAGGACAATATTATGGAAATAGAAGAGGATGTAGATGAAGACGAAATGGGAGATACGATACTGCGTGAAGAGTTTGACAGAGCACTGAAAGACCTGAGTCGAAACAAGGCCCCCGGAGTAGACAACATTCCATTAGAACTACTGACGGCCTTGGGAGAGCCAGTCCTGACAAAACTCTACCAGCTGGTGAGCAAGATGTATCAGACAGGCGAAATACCCTCAGACTTCAAGAAGAATATAATAATTCCAATCCCAAAGAAAGCAGGTGCTGACAGATGTGAAAATTACCGAACTATCAGTTTAATAAGCCACGGCTGCAAAATACTAACGCGAATTCTTTACAGACGAATGGAAAAACTGGTAGATGCAGACCTCGGGGAGGATCAGTTTGGATTCCGTCGAAATGTTGGAACACGTGAGGCAATACTGACCTTACGACTTATCTTAGAAGAAAGATTAAGAAAAGGCAAACCTACGTTTCTAGCATTTGTAGACTTAGAGAAAGCTTTTGACAATGTTGACTGGAATACTCTTTTTCAAATTCTAAAGGTGGCAGGGGTAAAATACAGGGAGCGAAAGGCTATTTATAATTTGTACAGAAACCAGATGGCAGTAATAAGAGTCGAGGGGCATGAAAGGGAAGCAGTGGTTGGGAAAGGAGTGAGACAGGGTTGTAGCCTCTCCCCGATGTTATTCAATCTGTATATTGAGCAAGCAGTAAAGGAAACAAAAGAAAAATTTGGAGTAGGTATTAAAATTCATGGAAACGAAGTAAAAACTTTGAGGTTCGCCGATGACATTGTAATTCTGTCAGAGACGGCAAAGGACTTGGAAGAGCAGTTGAACGGAATGGCTAGTGTCTTGAAAGGAGGATATAAGATGAACATTAACAAAAGCAAAACGAGGATAATGGAATGTAGTCAAATTAAATCGGGTGATGCTGAGGGAATTAGATTAGGAAATGAGACACTTAAAGTAGTAAAGGAGTTTTGCTATTTAGGAAGTAAAGTAACTGATGATGGTCGAAGTAGAGAGGATATAAAATGTAGACTGGCAATGGCAAGGAAAGCGTTTCTGAAGAAAAGAAATTTGTTAACATCGAATATAGATTTATGTATCAGGAAGTCGTTTCTGAAAGTATTTGTTTGGAGTGTAGCCATGTATGGAAGTGAAACATGGACGATAACTAGTTTGGACAAGAAGAGAATAGAAGCTTTCGAAATGTGGTGCTACAGAAGAATACTGAAGATAAGGTGGATAGATCACGTATCTAATGAGGAGGTATTGAATAGGATTGGGGAGAAGAGAAGTTTGTGGCACAACTTGACTAGAAGAAGGGATCGGTTGGTAGGACATGTTTTGAGGCATCAAGGGATCACAAATTTAGCATTGGAGGGCAGCGTGGAGGGTAAAAATCGTAGAGGGAGACCGAGAGATGAGTACACTAAGCAGATTCAGAAGGATGTAGGTTGCAGTAGGTACTGGGAGATGAAGCAGCTTGCGCAGGATAGAGTAGCATGGAGAGCTGCATCAAACCAGTCTCAGGACTGAAGACAACAACAACAACATGAGAATTGTGAACTTTGCTACAAGTGGTACAGCTAAATTTTTCATACCTATAGCAATTTGAAATATTTTGTGTGTACTTTTGGTACCTCATCGCAAACATATCTGTCGGATATGAGCATAATTTGTATTGGATTATGTTTAATCTTGGTAAATTGCTTGTTTTGCAGTTTTTGCTTTATAATTTTGTTCTGTAGAGAAATGAAACATCTTGACAGCAGTGCGTTAAATATATAAAAATGAAAATTTTATGTATTTGGACAGTGTATTAAAATGTTCTCTTTCCTGGTGACACTTAATTTATCATACAGTACAGGCTTTCATGGCTGGTATTTATGTCCTTGGTGATGTTGATTTTATGGGCATTAATTCATAGTTGAATGCATGTTCCCACACATGGAATTAGTTTTTCAGTTGTCCAGTTAGTGCAACTGTTCGAAGATATATGTCTTGTAATTTTATAAGTTCTCTTTCTTAGTTCTTGAAATGGGCATGTGAATTAACCTAGAGCTAATATCTAATCTAAAATGCCAAAGAGTAACAATAACCTGGCAGATGACCAATGGTTTTATCACGACAAAAGAGAAGATATGAGCTTTGTTATTCATTTATTTAGATTACACTAAAACAGAATGTAAATCATAGATCCCCTCCATAAACCATGGTCCTTGCCGTTGGTGGGGGGCCTTGCGTGCCTCAACGATACAGATAGCTGTAACATAGGTGCAACCACAATGGAGGCGTATCTGTTGAGAGGCCAGACAAATATGTGGTTCCTGAAGAGCAGCAGCAGCCTTTTCAGTAGTTGCAGGGGCAACAGTCTGGATGATTGACTAATCTGGCCTTGTAGCGCTAACCAAAAGGGCCTTGCTGTTATGGAACTGCGAACGGCTGATAGCAAGGGGAACCTACGGCCATAATTTTTCCCGAGGGCATGCAGCTTTACTGTATGATTAAATGATGATGGCATCCTGTTGGGTAAAATATTCTGGAGGTAAAATAGTCCCCCATTCGGATCTCCAGGTGGGGACTACTCAAGAGGATGTCGTTATCAAGAGAAAGAAAACTGGCGTTCTACGGATCGAAGTGTGGAAAGTCAGATCCCTTAATCGGGCAGGTAGGATAGAAAATTTAAAAAGGGCAATGGATAGATTAAAGTTAGATATAGTGGCAATTAGTGAAGTTTGGTGGCAGGAGGAACAAGACTTCTGGTCAGGTGAATACAGGGTTATAAATACAAACTCAAATAGGGGTAATGCATTAGTAGGTTTAATAATGAATAAAAAACTAGGAGTGCGGGTAAGCCACTACCAACAGCATAGTGAATGCATTATTATGGCCAAGATAGCCATGAAGCCCACGTGAATGTGGATTAGGGCTGCGAAATGAAAGAGGAAGCCGCCTGGTAGAATTTTGCACAGAGCATAACTTAATCATAGATAACACTTTGTCCAAGAATCATGAAAGAAGGTTGTATGCATGGAAGAACCCTGGAGATACTAGAAGGTTTCAGATAGATTATATAATGGTAAGACAGAGATTTAGGAACCAGGTTTTAAATTGTAAGACATTTCCAGGGGCAGATGTGGACTCTGACCACAATCTATTGGTTATGAACTGTAGATTAAAACTGAAGAAACTGCAAAAAGGTGGGAATTTAAGGAGATAGGACCTGGATAAACTGAAATAACCAGAGGTTTGAGGGAGAGCATATGGGAACAATTGACAGGGATGGGGGAAGGAAATACCATAGAAGAAGAGTAGGTAGCTTTGAGGGATGAAATAGTGAAGGAAGCAAAGGATCAAGTAGGTAAAAAGATGAGGGCTAGTAGAAATCCTTGGGTAACAGAAGAGATACTGAATTTAATTGATGAAAGGAGAAAATACAAAAATGCAGTAAATGAAACAGGCAAAAAGAATACAAACGTCTCTAAATGAGATCGACAGGAAGTGCAAAATGGCTAAGCAGGGATGGCTAGAGGACAAATGTAAGGATGTAGAGGCTTATCTCCCTAGGGGTAAGATAGATACTGCCTACAGGAAAATTAAAGAGACCTTTGGAGAAAAGAGAACCACTTGCATGAATATCAAGAGCTCAGATGGAAACCCAGTTCTAAGCAAAGAAGGGAAAGCAGAAAGGTGGAAGGAGTATATAGAGGGTCTATACAAGGGTGGTGTACTTGAGGACAATATTATGGAAATGGAAGAGGATGTAGATGAAGATGAAATGGGAGATACAATATTGCGTGAAGAGTTTGACAGAGCACTGAAAGACCTAAGTCGAAACAAGGTGCCAGGAGTAGACAACATTCCATTAGAACTACTGACAGCCTTGGGAGAGACAGTCCTGACAAAACTCTACCATCTGGTGAGCAAGATGTATGAGACAGGCGAAATACTCTCAGACTTCAAGAAGAATATAATAATTCCAATCCCAAAGAAAGCAGGTGTTGACAGATGTGAAAATTACCGAACTATCAGTTTAATAAGTCACAGCTGCAAAATACTAACACGAATTCTTTACAGACGAATGGAAAAACTAGTAGAAGCCGACCTCGGGGAAGATCAGTTTGGATTCCGTGGAAATACTGGAACACGTGAGGCAATACTGACCTTACGACTTATCTTAGAGGAAAGATTAAGGAAAGGCAAACCTACGTTCCTAGCATTTGTAGACTTAGAGAAAGCTTTTGAGAATGTTGACTGGAATACTCTCTTTCAAATTCTGAAGGTGGCAGGGGTAAAATACAGGGAGTGAAAGGCTATTTACAATTTGTACAGAAACCAGGTGGCAGTTATAAGAGTCGAGGGACATGAAACGGAAGCAGTGGTTGGGAAGGGAGTGAGACAGGGATGTAGCTTCTCCCTGATGTCCCTGATGTTATTCAATCTGTATCCTGAGCAAGCAGTAAAGGAAACAAAAGAAAAATTCAGAATAGGCATTAAAATCCATGGAGAAGAAATAAAAACTTTGAGGTTCGCCAATGACATTGTAATTCTGTCAGAGACAGCAAAGGATTTGGAAGAGCAGTTGAATGGAATGGACAGTGTCTTGAAAGGAGGATATAAGACGAACATCAACAAAAGCAAAATGAGGATAATGGAATGTAGTCGAATTAAGTCGGGTGATGCTGGGGGAATTAGATTAGGAAATGAGACACTTAAAGTAGTAAAGGAGTTTTGCTATTTGGGGGGCAAAATAACTGATGATGGTCGAAGTAGAGAGGATATAAAATGTAACTGGCAATGGCAAGGAAAGCGTTTCTGAAGAAGAGAAATTTGTTAACATCTAGTATTGATTTAAGTGTCAGGAAGTTGTTTCTGAAAGTATTTGTATGGAGGTAGCCATTTATGGAAGTGAAACATGGACAATAAATAGTTTAGACAAGAAGAAAATAGAAGCTTTCAAAATGTGGTGCTAGAGAAGAATGCTGAAGATAGATGGATAGATCACACAACTAATGAGGAGGTATTGAATAGAATTGGGGAGAAGAGGAGTTTCTGGCACAACTTGACTAGAAGAAGGGATCGGATGGTAGGGCATGTTCTGAGCCATCAAGGGATCACCAATTTAGTACTGGAGGGCAGCATGGAGGGTAAAACTCATAGAGGGAGACCAAGAGATGAATACACTAAGCAGATTCAGAAGGATGTAGGGTGCAGTAGGTACTGGGAAATGAAGAAGCTTGCACAGGATAGAGTAGCATCGAGAGCTGCATCAAACCAATCTTAGGACTGAAGACCACAACAACAACAAACAACAAATCATAGATCTGTATGGCAGTGCCATGTCCATGGAAAGAGTTGACAAGACAAATAATGTTAAGAAAGGTGAGATTCTTGATCTGATGGTAGCAGATTACCGGTCACCAACATTTTGAGTATGACATATTTCCGTGTTAAAAATGCAGTAACAATTTTTCTCATTTGAGTTTCAAAATAAATATGTAGTGGAATGGCAAGAATGTTGTAGGGAAGATTGTGTCACTGTGTGTTTAAAGGGAAATAAAAAGTTTGATGGAAAATTTGTCATCACAGTTATGGATGAATCTCGGTTTCAGAAAAGAAAATGTGGGACAGGAAGTAAAGTACAAGGGCAGTGAGTACTTGAAACCACAGAAAGATGCATATGTAATTTTCTTTTTCCCTCTTATTAAATTATTCATATTAACAAAAGAAGTCAAAAGATGGACTACTAAATATTACAAAGGAGAATATCTCACCACGAATGGCTATGAAATCCAATTTAGTTTGACAAATGCCCTTCTGATGAAGGATTCCAGCACTTCTCTGTGAACTAAAAGTATAATCTTCATTTCAATGATCCATCTAATGGAGCACGTACTACAGCACTGAGGGAACAGAGCTTGCTATTAACAGATCTTCAGAGGGTAAGGCTGTGTCCAGACTTGTTCAGCTCTTCTTTATGTGAATATAGAGGGTGTTCTTCTTAAGAGGCATCAGGTACATTTTCTCTGGTGTTTCAGCAGAATTTGTATAGTGTCACATGTGTATATGAACAGAGTTGTGGTAAGCTTATTTTTATTTGTATTTTGTGTTGAGAGTGGGTGTTAGTTTGGGGGTGAGTGGTTCGTGGTGGGTGGATTGTGTTTAGGAAGGTTGAAATATATCTTTTTGCAGATTATGTACAAACATATGTCACAAAGTGGTGGAATTAGCACTACTGCCAGTAAATATGTGAACTAGTAAAGGCAAACCTACGTTTCTAGCATTTGTAGACTTAGAGAAAGCTTTTGACAATGTTGACTGGAATACCCTTTTTCAAATTCTAAAGGTGGCAGGGGTAAAATACAGGGAGCGAAAAAATTTGTACAGAAACCAGATGGCAGTCATAAGTGTCGAGGGGCATGAAAGGGAAGCAGTGGTTGGGAAAGGAGTGAGACAGGGTTGTAGCCTCTCCCCGATGTCATTCAATCTGTATATTGCGCAAGCAATAAAGGTAACAAAAGAAAAATTTGGAGTTGGTATTAAAATTCGTGGAGACGAAGTAAAAACTTTGAGGTTCGCCGATGACATTGTAATTCTGTCAGAGACGGCAAAGGACTTGGAAGAGCAGTTGAACGGAATGGACAGTGTCTTGAAAGGAGGATATAAGATGAACATCAACAAAAGCAAAACGAGGATAATGGAATGTAGTCAAATTAAATCGGGTGATGCTGAGGGAATTAGATTAGGAAATGAGACACTTAAAGTAGTAAAGGAGTTTTGCTATTTAGGAAGTAAAATAACTGATGATGGTCGAAGTAGAGAGGATATAAAATGTAGACTGGCAATGGCAAGGAAAGCGTTTCTGAAGAAGAGAAATTTGTTAACATCGAATATAGATTTATGTATCAGGAAGTCGTTTCTGAAAGTATTTGTTTGGAGTGTAGCCATGTATGGAAGTGAAATATGGACGATAACTAGTTTGGACAAGAAGAGAATAGAAGCTTTCGAAATGTGGTGCTACAGAAGAATACTGAAGATAAGGTGGATAGATCACGTAACTAATGAGGAGGTATTGAATAGGATTGGGGAGAAGAGAAGTTTGTGGCACAACTTGACTAGAAAAAGGGACCGGTTGGTAGGACATGTTTTGAGGCATCAAGGGATCACAAATTTAGCATTGGAGGGCAGCGTGGAGGGTAAAAATCGTAGAGGGAGATCGAGAGATGAGTACACTAAGCAGATTCAGAAGGATGTAGGTTGCAGTAGGTACTGGGAGATGAAGCAGCTTGCACAGGATAGAGTAGCATGGAGAGTTGCATCAAACCAGTCTCAGGACTGAAGACGACAACAACAATGGAAGAAAAGTGGCTGGAGTGACAGATGGATGTGTAGTGTTGCTTGAAGTCTAGGCTAGGTTGGAATGTTACAGTTTGGTTGGGAATTGGCAATGCTAATGAATGTGAATGGAAGAAAAATAACTGTGCTGACAGATAGATCAGTAGTTTAGTCTGAGGCCTAGGTTAGATTGGAATGTGTGAGTTTGGTCATTCACTTGCAGCAATCAGTATTAAAATAATCATTTAAAACAATTGCCGAATGTTTTCAGAATGTTCCAGTTTCCTTAGTGTTGGTTAGGCTGGAACCTATGGTACAGTGTAAATTTTATGAAACATTCCATTTTATATTTCAGCATTCTGCACAACTATGTTTCTTTATGTTGCCCCATAATTTTATTTATTCGTGATGATGTTTACCAAATGCTATTTTCTCATTGGTTCTATCATCTTGTCTAAACAGTCAGCAACACTCTTGTCAATTACTTTCCCGTATTTTGTGTATTTCTTTTAAAATATAATTTTTAGCACATCACAAGGAAATTTTTCTGATTTATATCAGTGGATGTACTTCCCACCTACATTTCAGTATCCTACATATGATTCTAACATAAGACAACCTCTCTTAATTGGCTAAGGATCTATTCTTAAATTTTATATGACGTTTTTGTTTGTTTGTTTGTTTCATTAGTTCAGAATATTTTGGTGCAATGGCAGGTTTTAGTTGGTAAGTACATTTTTAATTTTTTGTTTGTGTTTAGAAGTATGACATATACATTTATTTGGGGTAGCAGCTTGTAATTTATTTCTTTATTTAAATTAATGTTAATGAAACTACATACAAATTTTTGGGTTGCTTTCACTGGTTCAGTAGTAATGATATTTATTATAAGTAAACATATAATTGTTAGGTATTATGGAGTTTGTTCTAGTTTTATTGGTCAAATGTTTTTTTTCAGAACCATTTATTGTAGTGTATTATGGTTTCTTGGTATCATAGACTTTGTTCTAACTATGTAAGTCAAGTGAAATTTTTGATATAGATTTTGGCAGTGAGTTCTAGTTTCTCAGGATTGTGGACTTCATTCCAACTGTAAAGGTAAAGTGAACTATTTGATACCAGTTTTTACAGCAATTTTTGGGTTATTATCATTGAGGACCTTGTTCCAGCTATAGAGGTCACTCGAAGTTTTCAATGCCAGAATTTGCAGTGAGGTTTTGTTTTTCATTTAATGACTGTTTTGATACCAGTTTTTGCAGAATTACTCATGGCTGAAAAGGTTAACTAAATGTAAATTTACCGAATTGTGTGACTTTTTCATTGCTTTTATATGTTTTTGACTATTTTTAGTTTGTTTGGGTGTATGTGTTAGGGTAGGAATGTCATTTGTTTTGTTTATCTCGCTCAAAAATTCTCTGATTGCTGTGGGTATCCTGTTAGTTTCATGTGCTTCTTCAAACTACTTGATCATTTTTTTAAATTTTTTTTGTTTTGTTAGCTGTATTTAATCTGTGATATTATAGTTTCTGTATCAGATAGAGATAATATGGCTATGTCTGTCATTGTGATGACATCATGGATCAAAGCTGATGGCTGGAATCAGGTGTTCCAATAATTTCATTCTATTAGTATTGATTTCTTCTATGTGATGTAACACAAAACATACATCTTTAACACAGCCTATCTTTCATCTCCCGTTCACCATTTATTCTCTATCAAATTTGTATTTGTGTTTATGCTATTTTCTATTCCCCACCATATTTCCACGATTTCTGAAACATGTTTTAGTACACACAAATATTCCACTTCACAACATATTTATTTAAAAAATCGGATAAGTGGAATACATCATAGCTCTACTTGTACATCCACATGTACATTTCTCAAAAAATATGGTTTATTGTTGATTTTTTGCTTGTGAACTGAATTTGCTATTGATCTGAATCATTTGCTGCTTCTTTAATCATATCAGTTTCTTCCATAGGAAATACTTACTGAATGTGTGGGCACCACTATTTGTAATGGCATGTATCAAAATTTGTCTTGTCTCTGATAAATGAATTGGTCATCTACTTTTAATGAGGAAAGATGCCAGCTAAACTTTATGGCAGGTATTGAATGGAATGTTCATTTTTTTCACCTCTGTATCTGACTTTATCATAATGAAACGTGGAATCAGCTTTAGAGTTGCTGAGCCATTTTAAACTTCGGAAAAATCCATCTAAAGTGCTTAAAATAATTAAAAGTGAAATGTAAATTTAGGAATTATACATTACATGATATAGAAATGTCTGATTATTATTGAGGTACATATTACATACATTGTACATCAACTGTCAATTTGTTTTTTTGAGCGGAGGGGAATGAGAGCAGGGGTGGAAGTAGGGGCTGCTACATAGTTCATCCTCCAATTAAGTAATTAAGTTAGGCACACAAAACTGAGAATGCAACTTTGCCTGCAATGGAATGTACATTGAAAATATCCTTTTCAAATGACTGAAAAGCTGTACCAGATCAATATTTGAACTGTAATCATTGCATGCTGTGGATAAGAAAGCAGCAGTAAAAATCTACCTAAGTCTATGAATTGTAAATTTATAAATAGGGTGTGAAAATTCACTTTATTTGCATGATTCCCACTGTATGCAGAAACAGCGCTTGAAGAGCAATGTCACATGGCCAAATTTTCATCAAATTCTTTCATGCCACAGAGAACAGTAAGTGACATACAATCTGTAAATACTACAAAATGGTTCAAATGGCTCTGAGCACTATGGGACTCAACTGCTGTGGTCATTAGTCCCCTAGAACTTAGAACTACTTAAACCTAAGGACATCACACACATCCATGCCCGAGGCAGGATTCGAACCTGCGACCGTAGCAGTCGCACAGTTCCGGACTGCGCGCCTAGAACCGCGAGACCACCGCGGCCAGCTGTAAATACTACATCTGCAAGTAAATTCTAAGGTCATACATCCAAAAATGTAAGAACAATATAATATAATTGATTAGATAAAAAAATCACTCACCAAGTGGTGGCAGGAGAACACACACATAAAAGGAGGTTATACTTATGCAAGCTTCGGAGCCAGTGGCTCCTCCTTCCAGCAGAAGGCTTGAAGGGGAAGGAAGAGGGGTGAAGGAGGAGGACTGTATAATGTAATGAGTTTCTTGATAATCACATGTAAATATAATTATACTTACTTTTTATTTCTATTGTTTCAACTACAGCTGAGGTTTTAACTGGTATTTTTAGAGGTTTTATATCAAAAGCTGTCATGTCATCCTCACCACCCCCTTCATCATCATATATAATGATATTTTCACGAATATCCTCCTTAGTTGTGGCCGATTTGCATTTTGTACTTTTTTTATATTTGCATACTATAAGGAGTGTTGCTAGAACTGAAAAAGAGTGGTGGTTATGTTTCATTACTACTGTATCAGTCCACTCAAAATCAATACCCCATTTCAAGCCAAACATTCAAAAGTCAAACATTCAATGCAGTTTTTATTTTTGAAACAATAATTCATTTCTATGAAAATATATTATTGTGAATTAGCTTACCAAGAATAATAGTGATGGCTGCAACAACTGCTACCAGTGCAGCTAAACTAAGTTTCATAGATTCATTTTTAACTATTTGCTCACATTGATGACCCCAGAAACCTTTTGGGCACATGCACTGATAATGAATATATGGATACTGATTGACACATGTTCCACCATTCTGACATGGTTTCCCAAGGCATTCATTATTTTCAGTGCAGATTTTTTGGTCAGCATCGAACTGTCTATTAGGGCCACAACTGAAAATGAATGTTTGTACACATTTATTCCCTATATAATTTTAGTCCATCTTGTGAAATAACAAATAAAATGTTTAATAGTTACATACTGAAAATAGAATAAAATGCCAGTACAGGAGAGTAATGCAGTGTAATGTCTTACAAACAGTACAATTGTCACATACAGAGTTTTAACTGTGATTCACTGACTACAGTGAATGAGAAAGGAGATACTCATTTGCTTCCCTGGGAAAGAAATCAAATACCTTCTTTGATTACCACCCCTTATAATGCCGTTTATCAGTATCAAGTTAACAGCTTATCATCAGTGATTGCCTAAGATAGTTTATAATAGGCTACATTCTCCTTGTTACACGTTTCTCTAACTTGTATACTCTGAAAGGTTTATGGAAGACAATCTGTAAATGAATAGTTGTGTTTCTCAGCTGTCATTTAGCCTACACTTTACCTTCCAAAATTTCAACAGTTTCAAAAAACAAAGGAAAATACCCCAAGAAAATAATCTTAGCATTGATTCCTAGGGCAGTGAAGTGTCTCAATTGACTACATGCAAGTTTTGATTACCAAGTTCTTAAATAACAACAAAACAATCAATTATTGATAAAATTATGTAATTATGAATATAATAGAGGGAAACATTCCACGTGGGAAAAATATGTCTAAAAACAAAGTTGATGTGACTTACCAAACAAATGCGCTGGCAGGTCGATAGATACACAAACAAACACAAACATACACACAAAATTCAAGCTTTCGCAACCAATGGTTGCTTCTTCAGCAAAGAGGGAAGGAGAGGGAAAGACGAAAGGATGTGGGTTTTAAGGGAGAGGGTAAGGAGTCATTCCAGTCCCGGGAGTAGAAAGACTTACCTTAAGGGGAAAAAGGACAGGTATTCACTCGCACACACACACATATCCATCCGCACATACACAGACACAAGCAGACATCAGCACATGGATGTGTGTGTGTGTGTGTGTGTGTGTGTGTGTGTGCGAGTGTATACCTTTCCCCTTAAGGTAAGTCTTTCCGCTCCCGGGATTGGAATGACTCCTTACCCTCTCCCTTGAAACCCACATACTTTCGTCTTTCCCTCTCCTTCCCTCTTTCCTGAAGAAGCAACCATTGGTTGCGAAAGCTTGAATTTTGTGTGTATGTTTGCGTTTGTTTGTGTATCTATCAACCTGCCAGTGCTTTTGTTTGGTAACTCACATCAACTTTGTTTTTAGATATAAATTATGTAATTGGATAGATAAAAACTCTACTCACCAAGCAGTGGCAGAACACACACATAAAAGAACGTTGTGATTAGCAAGCTTTCAGAGCCAGTGGATTCTTCTTCTGGAAGAAGTGTTGAAGGGGAAGGAAGAAGGGTGGAGAAGAATGACTGGAGAGGTCTAGGAAAAGGGAAATATTTTGGGAAAGTCACCCAGAACTGCAGGTAAGGGGAGTCTTACTGTATGGGATGAGAAGGAAAAACCAATTGTTGGGGACTGCATTGGACGAGATTTGAAAACCTGAGAGCTTACAGGTGGGAGACAATCTCTGTCTTGTATATTACCCTGTCTTACACCTTTAACCTCTCAGGTTTTCAAATCTTGTATGATCAGTATTTCCTTCTCATTCCATATGGTAAGTGTCCCCTGACCTGTGGTTCTGGTGGACTTTCCCAAAATCTATCCCTTTCCCTAGACCTCTCCAGTCCTTCTCCTTCACCCTTCTTCCTTCCCCTTCAGCACTCTTGCCTGAGGAAGAAGCCACTGGCTCCAAAAGCTTGCCAATCACAACAGTTTTTTTATGTGTGTGCTCTGCCGCAACTTGGTGGGTAGATTTTTTTATTTATCCAATTAAATAAATTTCTTAAATAAGTGCAAAATCAGCATGTTTTCTTATTTGAATAGTATGAGAATAGGCAGCTTCCTCAAAGGAAACTGGGCTATAAGTTGCCTACAGATTGCTTTCCTTTTGCCTGAACATTGTCTCCAATTTATCTGTTTATAGATGATTGTTATTTTTCCTGATATCCATGGGAAGTCTGAGGGTCTCAGTTTTCTGCATGAGTTGATTTCCTCTTACTCAAATTGCACTTTCCCTCAGAGTTGTGACATTTTTCATGATTCTGGAGTTGTGACATTTTTCTTGAATCTGCAATTTCTCACTTTAATGACAATCTACACACATTTTCTTTCATTGTTCTTGCTAATATCCATCAATAAATTCATTTTCTATTTGTATCTCCCTCCCCCCATGAACCAGGGTCCTTGCCATTGGTGGGGAGGCGTGTGTGCCTTAGTGATACTGGTAGCCATAGCATAGGTGCAACCACAGTGGAGGGGTATCTATTGAGAGACCAGAAAAATGTACAGCTCTTGAAGAGGTGCAGCAGCATTTTCAGTGGTTGTAGGGGCAACAGTCTTGATGATTGACTGATCTGGCCTTGTAACATCAACCAAAGCAGCTTTGTTTTGCTTGTGCTGTGAATGGCTGAAAGAAAGGGGAAGCTGCAGCCATAAATTTTCCTGAGGACATGCAGCTCTACTGTATGGTCAAATGATTATGGCTTTCTGTTGGGTAAAATATTCTGAAGGTAAAATAGTCCCCAATTGGACCTCAGAGCAGGATCTATTGAGAGGGATGTCATCATCAGGAGAAATAAAACTGGTGTCTATGGTTAATGTGTGGATGTTAGATCCCTAATCAGGTGCGTAGGTTAGAAAATTTAAAAAGGGAAATGGATAGGTTACAGTTAGATATCAAGCAAATTAGTGAAGTTCAGTGGCAGGTTAACATGACTCCTGGTCAGGTGAATACAGGGTTATAAATACAAAATCAAATAGCAGTAATGCAGGTGTAAGTTTAATAATGAATACGAAAATGGGAATGCAGGTAAACTACTATAAACAGCATAGTGAACTCATTGTAGCCGAGGCATACATGAAGCCCACACCTGCCACAATAGTACAAGTTTATAGGCCAACTAGCTCTGTAGATGATGAAGAGGTTGAGGAAATATATGATGAAAGAAAGGAAATTATTCATATAGTTAAGGGAGATGAAACTTTAATAGTGATGGGTGACTGGAATTTGATAGTAGGAAAAGAAGGATAAGTAAAACTTATAGGTGACTGTGGACTGGGAGGAAGGAATGAAAGAGGAAGCTGCATGGTAGAATTTTACACAGAGCAAGATTTTATCATCGATAATATCTGGGTTAAGAACCATGAAAGAAGGTTGTACATGTGAAAAAGGTCTAGAGACACTGTAAGGTTTCAGACTGATCATGTAATGGTAAGACAGAGATATAGTAACCAGATTTTAAATTGTAAGACATTTCCAGGTATGAACTGTAGATTAAAACTCAAGAAACTGCAAAGAGGTAGGGAATTAAGAATGGGACCTGGATATGGTGAAAGTACCAAAGGTTGCTGAGAGTTTCAAAGCGATAATTAGTCCATGATTTACAAGACTAGGAGAAAGGGATACAAGAAGATGAATGGGTAGCTTTGAGAGATGAAATAGTGAAGGAAGCAGAGGAGCAAATAGGGAAATAGAAAAGGCCAAGTATAAATCCCTGGACAACACTGGAGATACTGAATTTAGCTGATGAAAGGAGAAAACATAAAAATGCAGTAAATGAAGCTGGCAAAAGGGACTACAAATGTCTAAAAAATAAGACTGACAGGAAGTGCACAATGGTTCAGCAGATATGGCTAGAGGACAAATATAAGTATTTAGAAGTATATATCACTAGGGAAAAGATAGATCTTGCTTAATGTAAAAGTAAATAGGCCTTTGGAGAAAAGAGAAGCAGCTGTATGAACATTAATAGCTCAGATTGAAAACCATTCCTTAGCAAAGAAGGAAAAGCTGAGATGGAAGGAGTATATAGAGCATCAAAGAAGGGAGATGAAATTGCAGGCAGTATTATTGCAACAGAAGGGAATGTAGCTGAGATAGGAAACATGATGCTGTGAGAAGAATTCGATAGAGCAAGTCGAAACAAGGCCTCTGGGAGTAGATGACATACTTTTAGAACTACTGATAACCTTGGGAGAACCCATCGTGACAAAACTTTTCCATCTGATGTGCAAGATGTATGCAAAATAACGTCAGACTACAAGAAGAATGTCAAGAAAGCAGGTGCTGATAGGTGTGAATATTGCTAAACTATCAGTTTCATAAATCATGGTTGCAAAATACTAACACAAATTCTGTACAGAAGAATGGAAAAAGTGGTAGAAGGCAATCTTGGGGAAGATCAGTTTGAATTCCAGAGAAATGTATGGACAAGTGAAGCAATAATGACCCTACATCTTCTCTTAGAACGTAGGTTAAGGGAAGGTTAACCTGCATTTAGAGCATTTGCAGACTTACAGAAAGCTTTCGATAATGCTGACTGCAACATTCTTTTTGAAATTCTGGAGATAGCAGAGGTAAAACACAGGGAGTGAGGGGTTATTTACAACTTGTACAGTAACCGAAGAGTTGAGTGGCATGAAAGGGAAGCAATGGTTGAGAATGGAGTGAGACGGCTTTGTAGCTTGTCCCAGATGTTATTCAATCTGTACACTGAACAAATAGTAAAGGAAACAAAAGAAAAATTTGGAGTAGGAATTAAAGTTTAGGGAGTAGAAATAAAAGCTTTGAGATTTGCTGATGATATTGCAATTCTGTGAGAGACAGCAAAGGACTTGGAAGAGCATTTGTACCAAAAGCAAAACAAAGATAATGAAATGTATATAAAAAAGAAAAAACAACCAAGTGATGCAGTGGGAATTAGATTAGGAAAGGGGACACTTAAAGTAAAAAAGAGTTTTGTTATTTGGGCAGCAAAGTAACTAATGATGACCAAAATAGAGAAGATACAAAATGTAGACTAGCAAGAAAAGCGTTTCTGAAGAAGATAAATTTGTTAACATCAAAAATAGATTTAAGTGTCAGGAAGTTTTTTCTGAACATATCTGTGTGGAGTGTAGCCACGTATGGAAGTGAAATGTGGACAATAAACAGTTTAGATAAGAAGAGAATAGAAGCTTTTGGAATAAGGTGCTACAGTAGAATGCTGAAGATTGGATGGGAAGAAAGGAAATTTGTGGCACAGTCTGACTAGAAGAAGGGATAGGTTGACAGGGCACATTTTGCAACATCAAGGAATTGCCAGTTTAGTGCTGGAGGGAAGTGGGGGGGGGGGGGGGGGGGTGTAGAGGGAGACCAAGAGATGAATACAGCAAGTAGATTCAGAATGATGTAGGCTGCACTGGCTATTCAGAGATGAAGAAGCTTGCACAGAATAGAGTAGCATTGAGAGCTGTATCAAACCAGTCTTTGGACACAGGACCTACAGCAGTTGTATTTATTATGTATAATCTCCCATATGACCTAATTTCTCAAAGAAGATGCAGGCCAGCCAAATATAAACAATGAAAAATGTTAGATAAATCATACTCCATAGATTTCATGTAAGTGAATCTCTGGGATGTGGGAAAAAGGAAGATATAGATTTGTAAATTTAATATAATTCAGTGGCTTAAGGCTTGAAATACTATGCCAATTCAAATCTTACTGTAACTGCATGAATTAGTGTCATAAATCCATGTACACTAAGTGACAAAGAAAGTGAAGCACTCAGAAGACTTCAGATGTCAATGTAACTTCATACAAATACACACCATAGGTCGATACAAAATTGATTAGAGTTACAATTCTCTGCAACTGGTGTAATTTCCATCAGAGTGCATTAGCATTATTCATTTTTATTAGATGTTAAATGATCACTGTGAAGTACACAGAGGTGCTGCATACTCGTATAAGATGGGCCTCCATTAGGCAGGTGGTTGAATCATGCAGTACTCAGATGTGACAGTGGTCCTAATGTTGGACTGCATGTTCCAACATGAGGACAGGCATACTTCTTCTCAAGGTTCCGGTTGACTGTGTCTGACCACAAGGTAAGAGTACTGTATTCTCCACTTAGCACATCATAACCCCTTCAAATCTTCACCTGCCATCTCACAACAGGTAGTGGACTTCTTGCAATATTCTGTGTCATCCTGGACCTTTGGTTAGAGACTAGCAGAAGCCAGAGTAGGGATTATTGTTGGATGCATAGGCTACTGCTCACACCACAACATGAGTAGCTCTGTTTGGGATGGTGACATGACCAGGAAGCATGGATTACTGATGAGTGGTGTCTCATTGTGGATAGCAATGAATCACAGCTCTGTGCTATCCCTGGTGACAATCACTGGTGATTATGGCAATGATCTGTGAAGAGGTCCCATTCTTCCAATATTTTGGAGAGACACAGCAGCATTACTCCTTGGGTCATGGTGTGAGAAACCATCAGGTATGACTTCAGGTCATGACTGGTAGTGACTGAGGTAACTCTGACACACAATGGTACATTATGGTCATCTTGCATCCTCATGTTTTACCTCTCATGTGACAGTATTGTTGTACTAGTTTTCATGTCTCTACATGATGTTGAAATACTCCCACAGCCAGCAAGATCCCCCATATCTGTCCCTGATAGAATAGGCAGTAGCAGCTAGGACATCAGTTACACCCTAGGTGCCAGTAACCAAGATATCAAGGACTAGTTACTGCATACATGGGCCAGGTTGCCTCAGTAGAGCATATAACAGCTTTACGACACCCTTCCCAGTCGAATCACTACTTGCATCCAGGCCAGAAGGGGAGCAACACAGACTGATAAGTGGACTCATACTGCCAGGTTCTTTGTAAAATTGACTCAATTTTGTAATCATTCATTTAACATCACATAGTTTCTGAACTCCCAAAGTTTAATTTCACTTCCTTTTCCCCTTCTGGGTTCTTCACTTTTTTTGTCAGGCAGTGTATGTACAGGGTGCAACTAAATTCCTTTTACAGGCTTTGAGTACAGGTTTTTTTATACCAAAACACGATGACAGTGTCCAGTAAACATGGGCTTTAAAATGCATACTCTAAGGGCTATGAGCACTTGCTCATCTTTGTACTATGAAACACATCTCTTCTACCGAAAAACTACTCATAGCTCTTAAGGCCTGCATTTTAAAGTGCATGTTTACTGGACATTTTTTTCTTGTTCTGGTCTATACTACCTCCTCCCAAAATATGGAATGTAAAGAGTTTGCAATACAAGAGATGTGTTTCATGATATCTGAAATCAACATGTACTCATACTCTTAAGGTATGCATTTTAGGGCCTACATTTACTAGATTTTTTTCTTGTTTCGGTGTAAGGAATCTGTTTTCAATATCTGTATAGAGAATTTAGTTACACCCTGTATATCCTCTACTGGAGTAGGATGAGTTGGTCAACATAAATTTCTTTATTTCACTCATAAATTTTGCCATGCTATCCACAGATATTACTGGTGTTTTCTTGGATTCAGTTCAGTAGTAGCTTCACAAACTACTTCTGTTAAATATCTTTCTGTGTCTCACTTTTAGTTTCTTTACTCAGTCTGCAAACAATATTTGGTACCTGCATGATTTGAAGCTTCTCTTTTTCTGTACTGTTGTTACTCTTATGACAGCTCTTGTTTTTGGATATACATTATACCTATTTATTTTCATACATTTCAAGCCAACGCTTGGCATTTTTATTAATATGTTCACTTGTGATATTAGTGAACTGTTGTTATTGATTTGTACTTCATAATATTATTGGGCAGTGACAATATTAGTATTTATTTAAAAACATATAGCCATTTAATAAATACAATGACATACCAAAAGAAAATATGCACTAAAACAGATTCATTAAAAACCAACAAAAATGTTTTCTACTTGAAAGCTTGGTTTAATTTACAAAGCAACTTTTCAACAAATTACCCCCCCCCCCCCCCCCCCCCGCTCTCTCTCTCCTCTCTCTCTCTCTCTCCTCTCTCTCTCTCTCTCTCTCTCTCTCTCTCTGTGCGTACACTTACAAGGATGTGTGTAGTCAATTACACAAATGTTCAGAATGTTGCCATTTGCAATAGCCAGCAGAAAAAGGTGACTATGCTCCAGTTTATTAAAAGACTCTGACTGAAAAGTGGACACCAGTTGCCTCAGTCTACCTTCCTGAGTACCTTTAAAATTTTTTCCAAAAATTTTGGCTTGTGAACATATTTGCACTCTTTTTAACATGCAACTCACCTCTCACTTCCACTTCCAATGACACTCATACCCATCCACTCCCTCATGTCCATTCTCACATACTCATCCAGCCCAGCTAATAGTCATTACCTTTTTATGTCTCTCTAACTGTTACTGTCTCTTGTCTCACAGGCACTGCCTATTTCATTCTGTCCTACTACTACTACTACTACTACTACTGCTATTGTCTCCTCTCACTGTCATTATGTCCCTCTTGCTCTATTGCCTCTTCAAACTATCATTGTCCCTCTCTTCCTTTTTGTCTCTCTAACTGTTACTGTCTCTTGTCTCACAGCCACTGCCAATTTCATTCCGTCCTACTACTACTACTACTATTGTCTCCTCTCACTGTCACTATGTCCCTCTTGCTCTGTTGCCTCTTCAAACTATCATTGTCTCTCTCTGCTTTGTTGTCATTGTCTTGCAATCTGTCTGTCATTATCACTGGCTCCCACCCTCTTCCACTTTATCTTCCTATTTATTCCTCTCTCGCTGAAACCATTTTTTTGCTAGCACTGTTTTGCTCCTATCACCTATGTTCCACTGCCACAGTGTTTGTCTCTTTCTCTCGTATTGCCATTGTCTCTTTCACTCTGCATATACCTCATTCACTGTCTACTGTCTTCCAATATCCCAGAAATCAAAACAATTTTATGCTGTCCACCCATTGCTGAAAATTTGTGCTCAAACTTTAACAATACATTGGTATTAAAATTTACAAGATGAGATAAAAAGACTTTCTCAGTATTAATCCAGAAACATTGAAAAAAATCTAGTATGAAAAACTGGTGCAGAAATGTTACTATTCAGCTGAAAAGTTCACAGACACTGAATATCAGCATGAGAGTATGTTATAGTCCAATATTTTTTAAAAAAATTGAGTGTTGTGTATCAATTCTATATTCAGTACAGTGTATTGCATTAGTGTTTTTTAAGGAAAACTGTAAATAAATTGTTGTGTTTTGATGAGTGAAATTGTATGTTATAAGACAATAAACTTCATTTCAGTTCTTATTATTTTTCCGTCTCTTTCTCACTGCCACTGTGCACTTCTATTTCAGCATAAAAAATATGGAAGTGTTTGCATACCAAATTTTTGGGAAAAATGTTAGAGGTGCTGAGGAAAGTAGAAAGAGGCAGCTGGTACTCTACTTTTCAGTCAGAGTATTTTAATAAACTGGAGCATAGTCACCTTTTTCTGCTGGCTATTGCAAATGGCAACATTCTGAACATTTGTGTAATTGACTACACACATGCTTGTAAGGAGCATATTTGCCTTTTCTGCACTTTGATAGGAGCACCTTCCTGTTAGTTCCCTTCTTTTCCATGCTACAAGAGGCATGTCACTCATGAAAAAAATTTATCAGTCAGTAAAATTTTGTAGTTTACTTATGTGAAATTGGAATAGATACATAAATATGAGATCTGTTCAAAAAATTCCGGAACATTCGCAATTTCACACCAATGGTGTGTTGGAACGAAATTTGGCTTGTATCTTTGCACACACCTGTGTTTAATGTGTAACTGCCAGAAGTTTCATTGTTGTGTGTCTGCTAGTTATTGTTCACTGCTGTATTCAGTAGAATGTTGTGATGCACAGTTTGTGAATTTCAAGATAGGAGAGTTAGAGGAGCAATGTATCTGCATTAAATTTTGTGTGAAAAAATTATGCAGGAAGCCCAAGATGATGGGTGCTTAAGCTGTACTCAGTGTAATAAATGGTTCACATGTTTTAAAAATGTTCAAATGGAAGTTAAGGATGATTCTTGTTCAAGACACCCTTCAATGTCTACCGACGATGCTCAAGTCAGGAATGTCAAAAAAAATTGTGCATGCCAATCAAAGACTGACTGTTTGAGACATTGCAGAAGAATGTAACATTTCAGTTGGATCATGTCATGAAATCCTGACATGGCATCTTGGAATGCATCATGTTGCCACCAAGTTCATCCCACAACTCACGGGACTAAAAAGACCTTTGCCTTGCAATCTGTGAAGAGCTTTCAAATGGTGCAAATGAGAATGAGATGTTCCTGAAGAGAATCATAACTGCTGATGAGAGGTGGGTCTGTGGTTATGATGTTGAGAGCAAGGTTCAATTTTCACAAAGATTCGAGAAAGGTTCTTCAAGACCAAAATAAGCTCATCAGGTCAGGTCAAATGTCAAAGCCATGCTGATAGTCTCTTTGACTTTCAAGGATTAGTTCATCATGAATTCATACCACAGGGGCAAACTGTTAATTGATGGTGCTATTGGGATGTGTTGTGATACGTGCAAGAAAATGTAAGAAGGCAACAGCCTGAACTGTGGCAAGACAATTCACGATTCTTACATCATGATAATGCACCTACACAATTCATCCTGGTTGGTGGATGACTATTGCACAAAAAACGACATCAGTGTGCTGCCTCATCCTCTGTGCTCTCCAGACCTGGCCCCTGTGGATTTTTTTTATTTTCAAAGTTGAAAACCCTGTTGAAAGGATGAAGATGTGCAATGACTGATGAGATAAAAGGAAATTTGCAGACAGCGCTTAGTGCGATCCAGCAAGAGGCATACCAAGACTGCTTCTGGAAGTGTTAACAGCATTGGAAGTGGTGTATCAATTGTGGAAGAGAGTATTTTGAAGGAGACAATGCACAATAAGTAAAAGGTAAGTGCTGAAAAATTTTGGGTACAGAGTTCCAGGTTTTTTGAACAGTCTCTTAACCTCAGATCAGATTTTAGATGCCTAAATTTTTTGCATATGCTTCAGTGTTACAACAACAAGAGGTTGCCAGAACCCTTCTTTACAGCATTCTACATTACATTAGAAACTATGTTTTCACCTCACACTAGATTTTACATGCGTGTTTTACGTGCATATTTTATGTGTGCAACTAGGGTAACTTTGAACCTCTGTATCTCAGATATGGATAAAGATATCAAGAAAATTTGCTAAGGTTTTTGAGATCAAGATCTTAGAAATATATCATAAAAATTTCAGCCATTTGGCATGTATACATGTCCTGGAATCCAGAGCTCGGTTTTGGTACTGAAAAACCACGTTTTTGGGGTGTTTCTCAATAGTGGGTAAGATGTTTGAAAATAGGAAGATAACTCTTCTAGATAAATGCCTAGAGAATATACCATTAAAATTTGAACTATTTGCTATGGTTAGTTATTTAAATACCCATTGCTAACAGTGAAAAAAATTTAAAAAAACTTTTTCCAAGTTTTCTCAGGAACCACCTGTAAACTAAATGGTGCCTCTATAAGCCTTTAAGGTGCATTGTAGACCACATCTAATGCAAAAAGAACTAACTGATTGGTGCCATTTACCTATGCTGGTGGAAGTACGTAATTTTCAAATTTTGACTGTGTATTGTAGGATAGTTACAATAAGGCAATTGTTCTGCTCGGATACATAAATGGTCCCTCAGCCAAGGGCTATCCAAAATACTTCACCCTACCTTTCTATCACCAATAGAAACCAAGCTATGAGCCCCAGAAAAGTTCCGTTTTTTTTGCATGGTGTTTTTGAACATATTGGTAACAGATGCCGTCACATGTGTACTGGTTGACAAAAGGTGTCCTTTTTGTAAAGCAATTGGCACATACCCACTACAATCAGTAATTGTTTTTTTATTTCATTTATTAATTTATCTACTCACAGAGAATATGAACTGTACAGTTGTTTCAACACAAGAATGTATACAAGTAAAAAACAAACAGGTACATACATTAATTGCATTACTGGCAAATATTGACAGTGAAGAAAGACCTTTCTAATAGATATACGGTAGGTTCCATAATTAATGCAACCAAATTCATAAAAAAAAAATCACTGAACTTATTCATACAATGAATGAAAGATTTTCAAAATACACTTTTGGTGGTAGTGTTTCTGAGCCTGGAAGAGCTTCTCTGGGATTTCGTATAGAGCCAGTGTAACATGCATCATATTCCAGTGTTTCCCTTCCATGCCTCATTTTATGTGAGGAAACAAAAAAAAGTGTGGGTGAAGCCAGGACAGGACTGTAAGGAGGATAGAAATGCAGTGCGGTGTGGATTCTGGGCAGAAAATCATTGACAATGAAGACACTGTGGTTCGGTGTGTTTTCGTGATGCAGTTTCCACTCATCCGTGATGTCACTTCAATAGCATGCATCCCTCTTCTTTGGTCTTTTAAGCACTTCAGAACATGGAGTTACATTCACAGTGGTCATGGTATGTACAGATTCATGGTGGACAATGCCTTTGATGTCAAAGAAGAAAATGAGTGTGATTTTGATCCTGGATTTGCTCATAAATGCCTTGCTGCAGAGTGATTGTGGCATGATCCACTTGTAACATTACAAGCAGCTGGTTTAACTGCTGCAAGATGAACTGAATCTGACAGGGTGATGTGAACATTTGTTGGGGCCTCCAGCTGCCAGAGGGGCTGTGGCAGCCGAACTGAGACAAGTAAAGGTAGCCAGCAGGCCATGAGGTCCAGCAGTCATTGGAGTTTTCCCAGGCAAAAGAGGAATGTTTTCTGTTAGCATGGTCACAGGACAAGCGAAGATGGAAGGGTCTGTGACTTGGAATATCATCACTAATATAATATAATTTTAATGAAAATATGTAAAATTCGTTACAAGCATGCTAGAGAAGAACCAATGACAGTTTCAGAACCGTGGCTGTGGGATGAGCTCCTCAAACATAAATCCATGTCTGAAGCATTAATAGTCAAAAAGTCATGAATGTTATTACCATTAATATTTCTAATAAATTGTACCAATTGAACCCCCATGAAAGTCACACTTGTGATAAACCAAATGAAAGAGGATAATGCCTGCAACATAGTGAACAGATTATTTTTCTAATTAAACAAATAAAAATGTTATAAACAAATTAGTTTACTATGTAAATATTGCCATAACTGTGGAGTCCTCCACATAGGAACAAATGATCTTATCAGCATGAGTTTCCATTTTTAATATTCCAACAACTTTCACAGAGTGTATTTAATTATATTATGACTTGTAAAATTGGCCAGGTTAGTGTTTTGACCCAATTGTCAGAAGTAGCAATTTATATACCTGAGATTTGTTTAAAATTGTTGAAATAATACATAAATGCGTTTATTAAGAGGCTGCAAAATGACTGCAAAGATTTATATATATTTTATCTTAAGTATTCATGTGAAATTATTGGCAAAATTATGAACAGTGAAAGTATCTGCATTGAATGGAGGAGTGGTCATGTGTCCAAGACTTTAAATAAGTGTGCAGGGCAGAGCTTGGGGTCTTTCGCCTGTTGTCTTGCATATGGAGTTTTAGTGAGGTATTTTCATCTTGGTTTTGTTTGGAGTTGGTAAAGTTATGGGGTGATGGATACTGTACAGTCATTCAGTCAGTTATTTGTATGTGGCCGCCTTTTACATACATTGCATTTTTTTGTTTTCTGTTTTTTAAGAATAAAAGCAGCTTATATCAAAGTTAAAATTGATCTGTTCTGAGCAATGTTACTATCCCTCAGAATTTCAACCAACACATCCTACCTCAGTAGATCTTCTATAAATTATTCACTAATATCTCACTGCTAGTAAAAGGTTTTGGATTAACATTATTATGTCATGTTGTTGGGCTAAAGAGCAATGATGTATAGCAACCTCCTATTGATGCCACTGAGCCACACTCAAAATTAATGGCTCTACATTGCCCACACTCTGGTGGAATTTACTACTGTTACATAATTGTCTGTATCGAAAGGGATGCATGATGTGAGGAGAAGGAGCAAGAACACTGGGAAAAAAAAATGTCATAATGATGCTGGGATATGCCACTATGAACTCTGCCTTTTAGTCTCTGGGGCATACTAAAAAATCCATCACTCATCGCCAGTGATAACAGAGTTCAAAAAATTTGACTCATTTACATACACTTCTAAAAGTTCTTGGCACTGAAGCACTTGCATATCCTTTTGTTCATCAGTCAACACTTTTGGGACTAGTTTGGCACACACCTTTTTCATGTCCAGATTCTTAGTTACAACACAATAAATAGTTGTTTTTGTCTTGTTTAGAGTTTCTGCTATCAATTGAAGGCTCAACCCTCTGACAGAATTCAACAATCATGCCCATGCATCACATTTTCATCAATTTGGGAGGTTGATGATGTCCACTGTGAGGTCTGTATGGGACTTCCACTTGGCCCTCATTTAACAACTTGTGCCAATGTAAAACTTATGATTTGGACAAGAAATTACTCCCAAATGCGTACTGAATTAATGGAAACATTTCAGTAGTGGGCTTCTTAAATTTAAAGTAAAATTTGATAACTTTTTTCACAGAATATTCCATTGCGCCATGTTACATAATCTGAAAATTGATTCCATGGGAATGCATGTCCTGATTCTAGCAGTTTGGAGGTGACAGAGACCAGGCACGTTTTGAAGCTAACACCCCATTTCACATGGCCTACCAGATTAGATCACACTGTGATGTATTGGCATGTCAGAAAAAAATTGATTGCATTACTTATGGAACTCACCTTGTAACTGTTTAGGGTATCTCTGAAAGTATGTACTTCACTTTTGTCTTTGATTACTGGTAGAAGTTTGTTTTATAATTTAATTCCATTGCACAGCATCCATTTTTGGGTTTTTCTTCTGGTTTACCTACTGAGATGTAATTGGTGGGCCAATATGGTTCCACATTCATGTAGACATCTGTTTGTTGCCTACTGGCCAAAGTCTTTCCTTATATGGATCACTGCTGCAAAATGTACTCATATGGAACAGTCAGATTCTCAAAGATTTAAACTATTCTGTGCGGCCAGCTTGCTTGCTACTTTTTGTTATAATTCGTACAGCTCATGTGTAGTGTTTCGAGAATTTCCACATAAATTCTAGAACCACTCTGCCTTCTACTGTCACAAACATACAATATTTTAAATATAAGTGTGAGAGAGCCTATATACTGCTGCGTGTCACCTGTCTGTGTGTGCAGGTCCGAAGTGTGTAGTGAGCAGATTGTAGACACAGTGGATGAATGGCACTGACAAGTACTTGTCGGTTGTGCCAAGATAGTTGTAACGAAAGAACATGGCAGCCCCAAGGAACTTCTGTGCTATTCGGTGCTGTTTTATAACTTTGACTATTGTAGTGGCGAAAAAAACAGTTGAGTTGAAAAAAGATTTTTAGTAACTTTTAACACAGACATGCTAGAGGCAAGACTTTTTCATGATTTCTGTGGTTGTAGAATCAACTATGTGGTAAATGTATCTTAATTTGTTTCTAATGTGAGATGGCATGGGTGACTTACAAGAAGTCTAATGTATAAATGAGAAATGATAATTTTGTTCTTTATGGAAGTTGAAATACACCAACTTTAAAGCATCCATACCTTTGTACAGATTACTAAATTCTCTACTCTGTGCATCAACCTTGGCACTTAATAAATCTAGATTGGTTGCTTGAGTATTCAAGGTTTCACCCCGGGCATCTAATTTATCATTTAATTGAGAATTTATTGAGCATAATTTAAGACTCTGGGTATCTATTTTTTCACTTTAAGTCACACTTAGTTACTTTCTTAAAGTAGCATTTTGAACTTTGATTAGATGTACTAACTCAGACCTGTCTGGCCCTTCTTTACCAATTTTCATAGCCATGCGTGGTTCTGAAGTTTCTCCAACTTTCTATTCCTGATCCATAATTTTACAAGCTTTAACCATTGTGAGCATCTAAAAATTACCCTACTCTAAAGGGTAAAGTTGAAAATTTGAAATTAGATTTAAAGAAGGAACTAACTAATGCTTTAAGCATTCATTTGAATCAAATGTTTGCTGCATTAAACCAAAAACATACTAATAATTTTCAGAATTTGACAAAAAGATAGAATTGAATATTGAGGAGAAATGTAATAGTGTAGAATTAAAGATTAATGAAAAGTTAGGATTATTGGAGGATGTATGTAATGCTCAGTTTAATGCTGTAAAGCAGGGATGGCATACTTTGAAAGACAGCATTGATAAGCATAGCAAATTATGCCTGTCATTCATTCGCAAATAACAGGTGTAAGTACATGAGTAGACAGTGTAGAAAGAAGTTTCAAAGGGAATATAGCAAGCTCTGATATCATAAATGTAAGTAGTCTGGAGGGGCAACTAGAGGAAATTATAGATTGGAAAGTCACTGAGAGAATAACATCTGGGAATGCATCACCTATGTCTTCTTCCAAATTTACTGATACCAGGAAGAGCATAAACAAATTCTGGAGAGAAGTCAAACTTATCCAGGAACAAGTAGAAAAATACAGTATCTTCACCTAATGTAGTGTTAACTAGGGAAGGGGTGACTGATTTGCAGTAGGGAGACTTTCAAAAGAAGATTAAAGAAAAACATTGGTCTGCCAGTGCACAACAGTTAATATCAGATCCTTGGGACCCGGGCGGAGTCATATATTCCCCAGGGACATTAATGTTCTGAGTTAATGGGCGGAGTGACGACTGTCGGATCCCAAGTTATTTTTGGTGTTTCTTCTATAATAGTTTTCTGGCACTGAATTCCTTGCAAATCTTAAACTGTTCTATCATCTATTTCTAAAATCTTAAGTTATCCTATAATCTTATTACCTGGAAAACTGGATATCACAATAAAATTTTAAAAAATCAATCCAAGAGAATCAAAGAATAAGAGAGAAAGTGATATTGGCATGAAATGAAATGAATAGAGTTTCTTATATGTGTATGAAATATAACATAAAATGAAGAGCTAAATAACTATTTTACAGTAGCATATACATTTTTATATTTTGTGTAGAATATTTGATACATTTTATGAGATGTGATGTAAATGGGAGGATTTTTATCAATTTTGAAAGGGGTGGGTATTGTAAAGCATGATTTACAACAGATAAATCATGACTAACACAAAACACACATCACACCTTTCAGACATCCCTCACAAACAAGTGTGACTGATTCTTCACCATTTGCCATTTCCGTAGGGTTGGTAAGTTTTCGGTCGGGGACCTCAAGGGTGAAGGTGGGAATGTTTGTTCTGTAGGAGATGATTTAACACCAAACCTCCTCCAGCATCTCACTCAAGTACTTGCGAGGTAGGAATACTGTGGAAGGGAAATGGGAAGGGTTTCTTGTCTTTGGGGCTATCTTCTTTCTCTCCTCTGATCTTAGCAACCATTTCTATTTATTTCCTTTCTTACTTCTCATTTGAGGACCTATCTATTTATTCCCTCTTTCCATATTCACATACTTCTATTGCAGAAGTCCTTCCTACTTTTCATAGTTTATAATAACCTACATCTTATCTTTTGATAAGAAGGCCGAAGAATCAGACTACACTAACACACATCCACATACACACAAGAAGACATCTAAACACAAACATTAAAATTACAGAATGAGATTTTCACTCTGCAGCGGAGTGTGTGCTGTTATGAAACTTCCTGGCAGATTAAAACTGTGTGCCCGACCGAGACTCGAACTCGGGACCTTTGCCTTTCGCGGGCGAGTGCTCTACCAACTGAGCTACCGAAGCACGACTCACGTCCGGTACTCACAGCTTTACTTCTGCCAGTATCCGTCTCCTACCTTCCAAACTTTACAGAAGCTCTCCTGCGAAACTTGCAGAACTAGCACTCCTGAAAGAAAGGATATTGCGGAGACATGGCTTAGCCACAGCCTGGGGGATGTTTCCAGAATGAGATTTTCACTCTGCAGCGGAGTGTGCGCTGATATGAAACTTCCTGTCAGATTAAAACTGTGTGCCCGACCGAGACTCGAACTCGGGACCTTTGCCTTTCGCGGGCAAGTGCTCTACCAACTGAGCTACCGAAGCACGACTCACGTCCGGCACTCACAGCTTTACTTCTGCCAGTATCCGTCTCCTACCTTCCAAACTTTACAGAATCTCTCCTGCGAAACTTGCAGAACTAGCACTCCTGAAAGAAAGGAGTGCTAGTTCTGCAAGTTTCGCAGGGGAGATTCTGTAAAGTTTGGAAGGTAGGAGACGGATACTGGCAGAAGTAAAGCTGTGAGTGCCGGACGTGAGTCGTGCTTCGGTAGCTCAGTTGGTAGAGCACTTGCCCGCGAAAGGCAAAGGTCCCGAGTTCGAGTCTCGGTCGGGCACACAGTTTTAATCTGTTAGGAAGTTTCATTAAAATTACAGATTAGAAACCTGTTGCGATGTGCGAACTGCCTGGTGTTGTAGGGGAAAAGGTATGTGTACATAGGGAAACATGCGCGCACTCACAGTTGATAAGTAGATGAGGACCCTAGGGATTAGTCGAAGTATTAAGAGGTATATGCGAAGTGTAGAGTAGATTTGTAACTTTATCAGAAAATATTTAATTATAGTATACATAGAAACATATACTGGGGTAATGAACCATGAGGCCTACTCAGACGAGATTTGGGGGGGGGGGGGGAGGAGGGTGTTTTACCCAGAATTTCCTAAGTATATGGGGCAGGCGTACTTACTTGGAGATAGGACGACCTGTGGCCTGAAAAAATGTGAATGTTTTATAAAGGGGCATACCTACCAAAATGGAAAGAGGTAGTGCTCTCATATGGATAACCCACAGGCAAGATATAGGTACTGATCCCAGGAGAAGGGGGACAGTATCATGACAGAAGTCACACATTTTATAAGGATTATTCTGGTAAGTTTGAATTCTATGCACAACGAGCATTATTACATTTTATGTAAGTTAATGAGTGTCATAAGGAACACTTTCATGTTCCCCGGAGTTCCTCCAAACTACAACAGATAAGAATGAGTACATACGTAGAAAAGGTAGTACAAAAAGTGAAAACAGAAAATAGATTACTTGTGTGTCATGAACACCTGGAGTTTACGACTGGGAAAAAAAAAAAAGGATTGTTGTTGATGTGAAAAAGGTATACATAAACCTATATAATAAATGAATACTGTTAAAATGTGAATTGTTATTATGTGTGATTACGTATAAAATATCACGTGTTCGATCTGAGGAGGGGGATACGTAGTGTTTCGAGAATTTCCGTGTAAATTCTAGAACCACTCTGCCTTCTACTGTCACAAACATACAATATTTTAAATATAAGGGTGAGAGAGCATATCTATTGCACATCACCTGTCTGTGTGTGCAGATCTGAAGCGTGTAGTGAAAAGATTGTAGACACGGCGGTGGAACGGCACTGATAAGTACTTGTCAGTCATGTCAAGGAAGTTGTAATAAAAGAACATGGCAGCCCCAAGGAACTTCTGTGTTATTCAGTATTGTTTTATAACTCTGACTATTGTAGTGACGAAAAAAAAACAGTTGAGCTGAAAAAAGATTTTTAGTAGCTTTTAACACAGATGTGCTAGAGGCAAGACTTGTTCATGATTTCCGTGGTTGTAGAATAAACTATGTGGTAAATGTATCTTAATTTGTGTCTAATGTGAGACAACATGGGTGACTTACAAGACGTCTAATGTTTATGTAAGAACTGATAATTTTGTTCTTTATGGAAGTTGAAATACACTGACAGTGAACTAAAATATTCTTCGATTACCTACTTATTTCACGAGTAGAGAAAGAGACCGTGAGTCATATACATTCCTTTAACTAGCATCATTCTTCAGAGAAGAAGTTTTTGGAGACTGACATAGCTGGCTATCCAGAGAATAAGATTGGCTGTGCATACCAAGTAAGTCTATGCTTGTAAAAGGAGTGAGAAGGTTGCAATCCAACTTCACACATTCTTGTTGTCAAAAACCAGACATGTTAGATGTTACATTGTACATTCTGCTCATTTGTTCCCCAGAAGGCTTCACTTATAGAATGAATACATGCCAAATATGTTGTTCTAGTGCATGAGCTACTACCTCGAATTTAGCATGCTGAAGTAGTTTGCTTCCCACAGACAGTAATATACCCAGTCAACTTCACTGCAAGTCTGCTTCTTCAATAACAAACACTTTATTAATCACAGCTCGTTTACAGTTAAATTGCAGAAAAAAAGGAGAGAAAGACTTCTTCTGTAGATGGATACCTTGTGGTCAACACAGTACTCTGAATGTTTGTTGAATAGTTCATATGTCAGTGATAGAGACACTGCTCGTAGGTTCAACTCGATATGAACCAGCCTCTTATTGCACTCATATATGCTATCAGTTCATTCCCTGAAAGTATGATGGTCAGTTGAATGATGAGGAAAGACAGTCCCACATTAGGCAGACAGGAAATTATATGAGTTAGTCAAGTGTCATCAGTAGGTAACAATGATGTCCAAATCATATACAGTAGAAAATCACGTAGCATGTCAAAGGATAAACCAGAGAGCTTGTTGAAAACAGGCTGCTTCACAAGTGATAACATGGCAGTCCGCAGCAACCTTTAAATATGCCGCCAGTGTTTTGCCACATGACCTGCCACTGGCAGATGATTCTGTGACAAGCCTAGTGACTTCCCCAGAAATATGCATGATTATGTTCAATGATCTATCAATATGTCAGACAGGATTACAAGTCACCTCAGTTGTGAGTGAATGTGCATACCTAGAACTTTTGTTTTTGATACACATTTTATGAGCTTGTCTTTCACTTTTGGAAATTAATGTTAGGTTTTCAGTTTATATGGAAACTAATTCTTTATTTGTTACATGTATGTTTAATTTTTTGGTTTCTATCCAACATTCATGAATATTTTTCAGCTTTTTCATTTAGTATATTTGGTGAATCATTGCTGATTCAAACATTACTGTCATCAGTAAACAGTACTGTTTCATCACGTTTGACAGTCTGGGTAAACTCATTTTAACTAAAGACACTGAAATGTCTCAAAGGTAAAATGCATCAAAAAATTCCAATTTGTTTCACTTGGTTCACTTGGAGGGGACATCCAATGGTAACACACTGCCTCTCCCCCCCCCCCCCCCCCACCTTCCCTCCCTCCACCCTACCCTTTGCATGGGTGGTGGAGGCAACTTTGAAATTTTCAATGGAAAGCCTGATTTCTTATTGCACATTATGATTTTTGTCAAAATCTACATGTTTTGTCTGGGCATTTTCTTCGCTTTGCCACAGATAGCAATGTAATCAGCAGAGCAGAAATGTTTACACAGTCATAACTTACAATATGTGGCTCAATGGCCCTTGAATATCCAATGGCATGTTGGACTCCACCTCTATGCTGCAAGGGTAGGATAAGTCAGTATATCGTAACTTTTAATAGGAAACACCATTCACAACATTTTATTCCTCCAACATAACACACAGGGGACTACTTGACATGCGATTGTGGCCGTGGCTCAAGGTTAACACTACTTTACTTATCCACTAAGAACAAGTGTTCAAATGTAGTACTGCTGACTTCAATATACTTCATGATCGGATTTTCAAATGACTGTGTACAGGACAGAAGCATATCTACATCTACATGTACATGTACATCTACATCTACATCTACATCCATACTCCGCAAGCCACCTGACAGTGTGTGGTGGAGGGTACCCTGAGTACCTCTATCTGTGGGAATGTTAGCACAGGGGTTTCTGATGTCGACCATGTCTTCACAGTTTGTTGACACTTGCTGGCACACCTTGTCTTTTAAATATTCCCACAGAAAGAAATCCAGCAAAATCAAATCCAGTGACCTAGTGGGCCAATTAATAGGGCTACCTCTGCTGATCCACCGATCAGTGTAAACATCGTCTAATGCCTCCCTTGCTTCAGTTGCATAATGCGCTGGGCAACTGCTAAGCTGAAACCTCATATGTTGTCTAACGCCCGGGGCAACATCTTGGAGTAGTACCAGTAGTTCCTGTCCCAAAAACCTTCAAGATTTGCTTCCATTTAATTGTTGATAAAATATGAACCAATGAGTTTGATCCCCATGATACCCTATCATTCATGAACTGACCAAGATGCTGATAATATAATCTAATTGGATAGATAAAAAAATCTACTCACCAAGTGACAGCAGGACAACACACACATAAAAAAGGTTTTACATATGCAAGCTTTCAGAGTCAGTGGCTCCTACTCTGGCAGAAGTGTTGAAGGGAAAGGTAGAAGAGTGAAGGAAATGGACTCAAGAGGTTTAGAAAAAGGAGTGGAGTTCAGAAAAGTCATCACTTGGAACCCCGAATCAGGAGAGACTTACTGGACAGGATGAGAAGGAAAGACATTGACTATCAACTTTCCATAACCAGTGGGGCTTGTCTATACTCCAGTAATGTATTTTATTCTGGTTAATGCTACCATGGTATGTGAATGTAGACTCATTGGAAAATAGTACTTCAACAAAGAACGTGGGGCTTGTTCACATTTGTTGACATGTCCATTCACAAGGCACTACCCAATTACGGCAATCGGCACCATGAAGTTCTTGACATGGTGACACGTGATATGGATGATATTTACAATGATGCAGTAGTGTGACAATATGACCTACAGATGTACAGAAATCGCAGTGTAAATGATAGGTGCTTAACTGTGGGTTGTGGTGCACTGCTGCTAGTACAGGCATTTCATTAGCTTCTCCTGTAACACATTTGCTGTGTTTCCTTTTGCTGGTCTGTATGCTGCTCATTCACAAACTTGTAAAAGAATGAATCAGAGCAAGCTTCCTCCAGAAAATGCTCAATGTACAAAAGGCACAGCAGCCTCAGCAATTCTCCTACATTCTCCACAAGTCAGAATCATTTCAGTTTTTTCTTTGTGGCTGCAACATTCATCCTCCACATGATAAGTGGGTGTGCAGGCAATAAACACTGCACAAGTATTGCACTATCTGCTACCTGTTATATATTTTCATTATATGTGAGCTCTGGTCGCAGTGTACTGCCCATTATGATACTTCGTGTTTGCTACATGGCCATGGTGGTGCATCAATATGTCAAAGGAATATAATGTTGCGAATGGAGTTTGCGAATGGAGTTTTCATTTAGAAGTTATGAAATACTGGCCTGTCCTACCCTCGCACCAGGGAGCTGGGGTCCCATGTGCCATTTGATATTCAAAGGGCATTGAGAAGCGTTTCATAATTACAATTGTGTACCCATTTCTATTCCTCCAATTATTGCGCCATCTGTTATGAAATGGAAAAATGCTTCAGACAAAATGTATCTAGATTTTGCCACAGACTCATAATCTGCAATAAAAAAAGGGGGTGTTCCCACTGTAGATTTGAAAGGTGCCCCTCCCCCTCCCGACCACCACCACCACCACCACCACCACCACCACCACCCATGCACATGATGGGTTGGTGTGTCAAATGTGGTGTTACTGTATGTGAGGGAAAAAAATTGGAATTATAACTTTTTTGATATGATGTGTAGTTTTTGAGATATTTCAATGTCTTAAGTTAAAATGAACACTGTGTGTGTGTGTGTGTGTGTGTGTGTGTGTGTGTGTGTGTGTGTGTAAAGAAGAGTCTTAAGTTAAAATGAACACTGTGTGTGTGTGTGTGTGTGTGTGTGTGTGTGTGTGTAAAGAAGAGTACTGGGCCTGGCACACTTCCTTGAAGGACTCTTCTAATATTAATGTATTCTGGGTCATAAACTATAGGTGTTTAATGGTATGACTTAACTGTTCATTTGAGAGATCTCCACCCAGTGCAGTCCTTTTTTCAGGTACAAATGAAACCATTTATTTGGTATCACCCTTATTCTTAGAGCAACTAGTTTATTTAGCAGTCCATAAAATGCCTGTTATATGAACTCATTTGCTTAGAGCATCCAGAATAACAGTTACAAATTGAGCTTTGCTGATCATGTGCTTTTATTAGACCTGAAACCAAACTTTTCTTAACAAAGAAGACTATTCTTAGTTAAACTGGTCTGTTTTTCATTATGGTTTCTGTTACTTCTGAAAATGATGAAAGTAAAGAGATGGCCTATAACTTTCTGTATTTTCTGGGTCACCTTTCATAAGTAGAGGCAGTATTTTTGCATGGTTTAGTGTCTTTGTGGAGCAACCTGTGCTGAAAGAATCATTTAGGCCATGCACTAAATGTTGTTTGGTACTGTCAATACCTTTCTTCAGCAAGTACACAGGTACTTCATGTATACCTGCTGAGTTTTAATTTTTTTAGATTGCACACAACATTGCTTAGTTCTTCTGCAGTGTAGGGTGTCAGGATCACTGTGTTTAGTACACAGTTCGGTTGTCTGTGTTTTGTCAATCTTCTGTGGTTGCTTGGTAGCTGATGGTATGTTGCTCAATTATTGATTTGCAAAGTTTGGTAGTCTTCTTAGAATTATGTACTGTGGTACTATAGGTCTGCAAGTGTGTGATTACTTTTTAATTTGTCTTCTTTTTTTGTCACATTTCAAGCTACTTTAATTTTGTTTTCTGCATTTTCATAAATTTATAATTTTGGAACTTTTTGGTTGCTAGTAAAATATCTATTTCTCTACTGATGTGTGCGGTGGTAGTTTTGAAACATCTGCTAATTTTGATTGTTTTTTTATGCATCTGAGGCCCTTCAGGTTTACGGAGGATTTCTGTATTCCATTGGTCACCCACTTATTTTTGTTTTATGTTTTCGTGACTCTAAGAACTTTTGGAAACACTTTTCCAAATTTGCATTTATTGGTGGTAGAAACTTTGAAAACTCTCCATTAATGCTAGTCTCCCCATACACTTCTTCTCACATTTTCAAAGAATGTAAAATCCAGGATAGAACAATGACAGTATTATGAAAAGGATAGATTGGTACTCACTATATAGCTGAGGTGTTAAGAGACAGAGAGGCATAAGAAAAAGAATACTAAACACGCAAGGTTTCAGCCAGAGTGCCTTCTTCTCAATAGACATATGCACATACATTCATGCTATGAAATCTCTCCATTCCAAATTTTCAGTTTGAGCACTGTTTTGTGTTGTTTCACATAATTTCAATGGCACTTAATATATTTTGAAGAGTTTTGTGATATTTTCTTACTGTTCAAGGGTTGTTTTAGGCCTACTGTCATAGATATCCTTTTTCTTCCCATGTGATTTGAAATTTCTCATTGCACTATCAAAATCCAGAACTAAAGTACTTAAAAGCATTTTCGTGCATAAAATTTACATTGCATTCATTGTTTACATGATTTTATATTTCTTATGTGGTGTTTCTATAAATAACCTTTGTCCACTTTTTGGAAACAGATGAGATGTTTTGTGATACTTTTAACATACTTTTTCTTTTATTTATTTATTTTGATCCAACATCAACTGAGTACAAAAAAACGTTTTTTTTTGTTCCAGTCTTCTGGATAAGTCAGAGCCTTACTTACTAGAGTTACATATTACTGTTTGACATTATTATCTACACAACTTTTTCTAAATTTAGTTGAGAGAACAATGTTACATATATGGACTATACATAAAAACAATATGCTATTGCAATACATAGATTAAGGAATTTACAATTTGTAACACAGTATTCAGATCTGAGATTCATATATTTTTAGATAGATGGTCTTCCATCATACAAGTGTGCTAAATTTACGAACTCATCTACTGAATACACAGGATTGTTTAGGAGCCATAATTTTAATTTCTTTTTTATTCTGTAATGGGCAATTTGGAGATATCACGGTGGAAGCAAATCAGTAGTTTTGTGCCTGTATAGTGAGGGCTTTTCTCATAAGGTGTTGTTCTATGAGAGAAGACTAGAGGTTTTAATTTTAAGCCCACTAATTATAAATTATATGCTTCATGCATGTTCATTTACCTTCATGATTTCATCATTCACTAAACAAAAATAAAACACAATACATGGAATTTTGGCAGGGTTTGATCTCTTTATCAGAAACAGGACATGAGGGAAAAATCAATAAACAAAACATAATTCTCTGAATTCTCAGGTATAATGTCATTCTAGAATCATTGATGAGAAATGTGATAAACTTCACATTGGCCACCATCTTGCTGCAGTAAGTGACCCACAGAACATATAAGCAACTAACTAATGAACTGCAGTTTTAGATAAATAACACTTACCTGCATTCATACTTGTTCCATACATCATGGCACTTGAACGGTTCTGGGCAAATGATATCATCACAGGACGTATTAGATAAACAATTTCTTTCCATATTTTGAGCCAAAGTAGCCTGTGCCCATTGGGTTCCATTCACTGACGGCGGGAGTGGGAGGCTTCTTCCATCAAACCGTATATCATCAATACACCCTTTTTTTAAAAAAAAAAAAAAAATAAGAGGATATGTATAAACAGATACATATACAAATTATGAAAATGTTCAAAGGTGGAAGAATTGTTTATGTGCATCAGCTGACAAAAAAAGAACAGGTAAAGGGTTGTCAGGCACACAAATTAAAGAGTTCAGTAAGTATCCTTGAAATTCAAAACTTAATCGAGACACAAAGGAATTACACACATTGACTGCAAGTGGGCATTGATCAAAATCAGTGAAGGAAGTTGAAAATTTGTGCTGGACTGGGATTTGAACCTGGGTCTCCCGCTTGTTAGGCAGATGCTCTGACCACTGAGCCATAAGGACACAGTGGTATTGCATCTGCACAGGCTACCCTTGCACACCTCCCATCAGACCCAATTTCTCTACTTATCCACTCACTACTAATGTAGCAGCCCTGGACCATTATCCTCTTTTATTCGTGGCATTTAGCCTATTCCTGTAACAGTTCAAGCCTGGTGTGCATCTGCACTGAAGAGAACATTGACCATCTCACTTTACTTATATGTCGTGCCTGTTCTTTTGGACTCTTACAGGAATTGGTGATATGCTGTAAGTATGGCAATAATGGGCAAGGGATGCTACATTAGTTGTGTATGGATAAGTTGAGAATTTGGGTCGAATGGGAGGCATGATAGGGTAGTGCGTGCAGTTGTGATGACCACTGTGTCCGATTGTCTTGGTGGTCAGAGCATCTGCCTAGGTAATAGGAGGCCCAGGTTTGAATCCTGGCCCAGCACAAATTTTCAACTTTCCCCAATAATTTCAATTAATGCCTGCTTGCAACCAATGTCTGTAATTCCTTTGTGTCTTAATTCACAATAGCTGCTGGATCAAAATGGTGTCTGTTCTTTTGGACACATCCAAAATGACAGACACCAAATGAATTATTAATTGATAGATGGGAAATATAAGAAAGAAAGTGAGAATCATAAATACAGAAATGTTATAAAGGAATTAAGTGCAGTCGTGCTTGTGCAGCTCAGATGGTAGAGCACTTGCCCACAAAAGGCAAAGGCCCTGAGTTCGAGTCTTGGTCCAGCACACAGTTGTAATCTGCCAGGAAGTTTCATATCAATGCACACGCTACTGCAGAGTGAAAATCTCATTCTGGAAACATCCCCCAGGCTGTGGCTAAGCAATGTCACCACAATATCCTCTCTTCCGGGAGTGCTAGTTCTGCAAGGTTCGCAGGAGAACTTCTGTGAAGTTTGGAAGGTAGGAGATGAGATACTGGCAGAAGTAAGGGTGTGAGAATGGCGCATGAGTCATGCTTGGGTAGCTCATATGGTAGAGCACTTGCCCACGAAAGGCAAAGGTTCCGAGTCCGGCACAGAATTTTAATCTGCCAAGAATTTCTTAATAGGACCTTACTTCCTAAGCTGGACTGAGTTTCCATCTTCACTGTACCAGAAATTTGGGAAAGTAACTAGCTAGAAACCAACACCTGAAGTGATGAAGATTAATTTTAACTTGTATTAATTGACGGCGATCAAGAAGTGATGGCATTAGTAACTTTTTCATTAGGCCAGGCCAAGTTATGATTTGAACTCTATTACAGCATATGTAATGATTTTCAAGGCCAATAAAAATCAACCTGCCTTACAGCACTGAAATTTTAAATTATAATCTATTCATTCAGCACTTGGACTCGAATGTGAAGCAGCCTATTACTGGTATCTAATGAAATGAAATTATATTTTGAAAGGAAAAAAACCATTACTTTAACAATATAAAAGAGAAAAAGAGAAAGATAATATATACTTCCACAGATATAAATCCCATAGCTTAGAAGATGGTTTTAAGTTAATAAAGACTGAAACATGATTATATTAGGAGTTATCCATAATTTTTCAAAGAAACAGAACATATTTCAAGAAAAAATATTAATGTAATGAAATTATATTTATCATGATATCACTGTTGTATCATAGTAAGCTGACTAGTCTCTTGTTACTGGTATCTCTGATTAGAGGCTTAACATATTTTGGTTACTGTGCATTGCACAACGACAAAAGAAATAAGATATTATAAAATGTTACAAGAAGGTTACATTAACATACACTATGAATAGTATTTTGTATGGCTATGGCTAGAATAACCTAGGGTAGATAATTTTTTATTGTAATGGAATCAGATATACTAGTAGAGCAGATATGATTTTAATTATGATACACTCACTTTAAACAGATTATTTATTTTTATGTTTATATTAACATCCCTAAGGTGCATGATGAAGCAGACTGGAGACAGATCAGTTTAATTCATATCAGTATAGGCATTCTTGCATAGTACTACAATCATCATCACCATCATCATTATCAGCGTTTTGCCAAAAGGCAGGTTTTCACATGGTAGTTCTCCAGGCTGTCCGGTCTTCTGCCATCCACATCAGGTCTGCATAATTTCCTCTTCCCTTTATGTCGTCTATCATCTTGTACCTCCTTCTTCCTATCAGTCTTCTCCCACAAACCAATCCTTCCAAAGCATCTGCTAGCAAGCACTCCCTTCTCAATGAATGTCCGAACCAGTTCTTTTTCCTTTCTCTTACAACCTTCAGCAGACATCTTCTCTCACCAACCCTTTCCAATACTCATTCACTACTCACTCTTTCCATCTAGCTTATTATCTCCATTCTCCTCCAAATCCACATCCCAAATGCTTCTAACCTTGTTTCATCCTCTCATCTCAGCGTCCACGTTTCTGCCCCATATAGTGCCACACTCCAGAAAAAACATTTGTCAAGTCTTTTCCTTAGTCCTTTATCTAATTTGCCACATAAAAGCCTCCTCTTTCTGTTGAATTCCTCCTTCGCTATGGCAGTTTGAGTTTTCACCTCCTGGTGATATCTCAAGTCTTCAGTTATTGTGCTTCCAAGATATTTAAATTCACTTACTTGGCTAATGGTAGATTGTCCTATTTTAATATTGGACAGTCTGTGTCTTGTACTGATGACCATACTCTTTGTATAGGCATTCTTGCATAGTACTACAATATAGTCACAGATTGTGATCGAATGGTTATAACTTTGCATAGACTGCTTATAAAGCAGTATTTGAGAATTGTTCACAAAAAGCACTATAGCTTACTATAAACCAGTACAAAGGGAAGCAGGAAATAAAATGAAACTTTGTGGACTTATAGGGTATGTAATATGTATTTACAGCATCATGTCAAATTTATAAAAAAAACTTGGCAGCATGAGCCCAATGATCAGTATGAGGCTGAACCTGTGCTGCAACAATTTGGTTGTGAAGGATATCACAAAGCCATTATATCCTTTCCTGTGGCAAGCTGGCTCACAACTGTTGTATCCAATCCTTAATATACTGCATACTGGTGCTGTGATGGAGTTAATGACCACACATGTGCTACTGGGGACAGATCTCGAAAACTAGCTGGGCATTGGAGTACTCCAGCATCATGATGACTGTTCATAGAGACATGGGTCATGTGTGAACAAGCATTGTCCCATTGAAAAATGGCACCACAATACTGTCACATGAGAGATAACACATGAGGATGCAAGATGTCTGTGAAATTCTGTTGTGCTGTCAGAGTTTGTTTAGTCACCATCAGCCACGATCAGAAATTATACCTGATGGGTCCCAACACCATGACACCAGGAGTAATACCTCTGTACCTCTCCAAAGCATTAGGAGGATGGGAACCCTCCCCACGTCACCACCATACTTGTTGTGATGTTCATACAGGGTAGTGAAGAACCACAATCAATTACTAAACACTTCACATCAGCATTCTTCAGCGGTCGAAGCTTTCCAGTCATGGCACCACTCCAAATGCAGTTGTTTGTGTTATGGTGTTAACAACAACCCACACATGGGAGAGTACTTATGTAGTCCACCTCCCACTTGCCCCCAAGAATAGTGCAAAATTACACAGAAGGTTGAAGGGCATCCATTACTTGTTCTCTGATTGCAGGCACAGATGTGGTCAGGTGAGGTAATTGTATGAGCTGCCCAGCTGCCCAAATGCAGATCCATAATGGGTCCCTTTTCCTAATTCTATCAGACAGTGCACTGATATCTCTGTCCCACACTAGTATGCGGCATCTCCACATCCTTCACAATGATCACTCAACATCTGGCACAGTTCACACATCTTATGTGTCCTACCATACCTGATAACAACACTAAACATGAGCAACATTAATGCACTCTGGTGGCCATTCTATCTGCCACAGAAAACCACAACTCTTAGTTAGTTAAATACCTGCCAATGGCACATACATGTATGAAGTTACATGTCTTCTGGATGCTTACTTTTTTTTAACAGGCAGTGTATTAGGAATGAAGAAAATAGGGAAATCCTTTGAAAGAATGCTTTAAACAGTGGAATGCTCAAAACTGAAGCATCATATCAGAAAACTTGAACCAAAACTTCAGCAAAAAAGTTCCAGAAATAAATTGCGAAAGATATATTATTTGTAATGAAACATATGCATATGACAGTGAAGAATACACTTACAGTTTAGAAATATGTGACCAGAGAAGAAAGAAGAAATGAAGATCAATGTTTCTGTTACAAAAAGTAAATGGGGAACAATGTCTGGTGCTCAACACAAACTTATACTATTTGTATGGATAGTGTTTTATAATTCAGATGCTAAGGAAAGAACTGAGTGAGAGTATACCACAAACTGCCTCAAGGGCTTATAGATTTAAAAAAAAAGCTTAAGATACAGTGGCACTCTGAAGACATATGGACCTTCCAATGTTCTAGCTGATGGAATCAGAAATGCTGACTGAGCAATTGTGAACAGTCTCACAGAATTGCTAAGCTAGGAGAGAGGGGAGATATCAGAACACTTGCTGGCACCCAGTGTGGTTTGCACCCAGAAATCCACATGATAATGGAAATTAATGGCCATTCAGTTTAACACCTGTGGTTGTAAAACCAAATATGTTTGTATAATATGCAATATATTACATTGGCTATTATAGATTGGATTACAGAAGCAACAAATTTACATGTTATAGTCTGATTTGCTCAGGGCATGACAGAGATCTTAGATAACATACATGGTAGAGTTCATTGTTGGCTCTTGATGTGGAAATTACTAGTTACAAAGACTGAGAATAGAGTGGTTGATTGGGTAAAGACATTTCCTTAATACAGAGCTCATGAGAATTGTTAGGGCTTACACAGGTAAATGTAACAGACTAACAATTGTTTACAGTACACACAAATAACATAACCTTTTGTATCTTCTCTAATATTAAATTCTTTGCAAATATCTGATGATTTACCATAGATAAGGAAGTTAGGAATTTGTGAACTTCTCCAGGAGGAGCTTGCAACAGTAATTTACTGCTCAAGAAAAAAGAAGCAAAAGGCATACTGCTTGTTGCTTAAGCCATATCTGGAGTATTGCAGTTCTGCGTGAGACATGTACAAATCAGACCTAATTCTCTGGAAAAACCATCAGCAATAATTTTGAGGTCTCTAGCAATGATACTGTGACAATAAAGAACCTCAAATGGATCTCATTAATACCTGAATGAAAAGTGAAAGATTAGGATACACGTGAGGGGTGAGCATAAAGTTTTAATTATCACTCCAAAAAAATAAAGTTACATAATTAATGTTTTGTTTGTTTGTAGATATATGTCTCCAGTCTTGATACACACAGAAACCCCTGTGCCACAGCATGTTTCTAGATGAACCAAAACAAAATGGCAAATTCCATTGATGAAGTGGAGTACAGTGCAGTGTTTTGTTTTATGCATCTGAGAGGAAACAGTGCTACAAAAATCCATGTTGAGTTGGTGGAAGTGGATGGAAATGATGCAGCATAATATGACAAAGTGGTTAGGCAGCACAACACTTCCCCAGTATGGTCAAACAAGTCTGAATAACAAAGAACGAAATGGCAGGCCATCTCTTTGTGAAGAACAGGGAATCACAAGTGAAGTGAAGGTCTATTACCTGAAGACAGGCACATCACAATCATGCTGACAGCGGGAAAAGTGAAAATCAGTCAAAGATTAGTTTTCAGCATCTTGAATAACTTTCTGGATGAGCGAAGTTCATCACACAATAGGTTCTGTGACTAGTTACGTGTAGTTAAAGAGCCCACCAAATGAAGGCAACAGGTGAAATGTTGCAGCTGTGTCAAGCACTTGATTGATTTCTTTAGCTGCTCTTAACCATGAAGAAGTTCTGGGTGTATCACAATGATCTTGAGGCAAAGGAGAAATTCAAACAATGGAAACACATCACTGACCACCACCAAAAGAGGTGAAGCTACAACTATCATTTTGCAGTGTGGTAGTGAGCGCATTTTTGGTCTTGCATGGTGTGGTAGTGTGGCAATAGCAGATTACGCTTGTAAAAGGAAAGCCTGTCACAGCAGTATACTACTGAAGTCTGTTGATGAGGGTATGAGAGGCTGTCAAGATGAAGCATTGCAGGGAGCCAGTGTAATATTACCCTTCCATACATCACTATTAAAATTCTCTGTCTCTGCATAAATTTTGAAAGCTTTGTGAGGTGTAAGATTTACAAAAGAAAAACGTTTTCATTATCTTCATTTTCTCTTGCGTCTAAGGGTACATTCTTGCTGCTGAAATTTTGACTTACTGGGTTCCAGATGACTAAATAACTGTGGAAGTATTATCTGTTGCTATGATTTTCTTTTATTTTATCCCATTCTTCTATCTCACACTGACTTCACAATCTCCATTTTCATACAACCATCAATTGCATTGTTGTAGATAAAATTTTAAAAAAATGTGCATTTCCATCAGAGTCATGCCCACTACTCCTCACTTTCTGCAGTACTCATAATATTCCATAGAGTTTACAAATCGAAAGAGTTTACAAAGTTTCTTGTCAAAAGTAGAATCTTTACCAACATATAACATTATTTTATAAATTAGTCCAGAAATAAATTTAATAATTAGCATTAGACTGTGCATTTAATAATATGAATTTTTAGTATGGCAGATTTTCCGTAATTTCAAATATTTCTACAAGAAGAATAATTTTAGCTGTACCAATTGTAACAGCTTAATTTCTTTTTATATATTTTAGCCTGAAATATGAAATATTGTACACAAAATCAAATGAAATTCATTCAGTGAAACAACTGAGAATGTTTACCTATGTAAGGTTTAAGATACCTTTTTGTTATCGCCTATTTCTATAAAAAGAAGGTAATGTTAGAGGAGGGTGTCCCATTGCACCAGCCAGGGGTGTCATTTCTCTAAGACATTGTCCCGTCTCATTCTGCAAAGGACACAGTCACTAATGCTGCTTCTTTGGATTACCAAATTTGGACCCCCCCCCCAACTCCCCTCCACCCTTAAATTCTCCTACCATGGCATCTAGTGACTTCTCCCTCTTTCCTCAGATGAAGAAACCACTGTGTGGTAGGCATTTTCAAAATGATGATGAAGTTATTTTCAAAGTGGAATGTTTCCTGTAAAGCCAGAATGTGGACTTCCACAACTAGGATCTCCAGAAAGTCACCAGTCATTGGGAAAAATGTGCCACATTGACAGGTCAGTATGTAAAGCAGGATTAATACTCTCACCAAGTTTTATGGTCACAGCCTGGTTTTTTAAAGGTGATAATTATAATTTATGATTACTGCTGGTATACAGATCTCGTGCAGGTTACATTGCATGAGTTGATACTAGTTAAATGAGAAGGAATGGAAGAGAGACCAGTGTCTAGATTATTCTCATAAAATAAATATGTTACACTGTAACAAGCAAACAAACTGAGCCTCCTTCATAGGTAAATGAGCAAAGGATTGATGCAGATTACTGAGAAAGGTCCTTAATGTCTTATCTGAAATACTACAGTGATTCACAAGACTGAAACCATGTGCACTAATGGAACAAAATAATTAACATTATCAGTGACTAATTATGAATATGATTAAGGGATTATTGATTATGTGTATTAATAACAATAATACTTATCCTTTCAATTCAGAATGCAAATGGGATTATAAATAGTATGGATACTCTTTTAGAGAAATATTGCAACTGATCAAAGAATAAATATCCACAGTGCTTATATGAGACAAACCACATTGCTGTCATATGCAGATTATTCAGATGGTTTCAGGTAAGTATCTTCAGCCTCAGGTATTCTCTTTGTTACGACTAAGTAAAGAGAGTATGGTTGCATAAAGTAAATTACGGGAGGAAGGCCTTATCTATTATGCTACAATGCATAGGAATTCTTGGATCTCTCTGCGCCTGCATGCACATCACTCCTCTTGACCATACACCTAGTGTGTTAAGTTTTAAAACCTGCATAGTCCTGTTTTGGAAAATGAAATATTATTCACTGCAGAGTATATAGAGGCACCAGGTAAAATAAGTTCTGAACTATGTGATAATGCATCTAGACTAAAACTGATGGTATTTCTTGATTAAGGCTGAAGATGAAAAAATAAGTTGTTCTCTTTAAGAATGAAGTACAAAATATTACAACATGCAGCAGATAACATGGCAGTCATATTTCTATATTCATTCCTAATGGGATAGCTTTTTACATTTGTAATATATCTCATAGTATTTACCATTCTGAAAATCTTCAAAGAGATGAAACATTTTCAAGTTTCCAATTTCTTTATGTCCAGCTGCATATAACTCATTTTGTTTGCCAATTAAGATCCAGTGATTGCTTTCAAGGAAAAAGCATTCATTGTAATACCGCCCTTCACCAACGTCGAGTTGCAGAATGGCTGCGAACCCATACAGAAAAACCTGTGGAATTCAATGGGATTTATTTAACATCTGTGAAAAATCACAACACGAAAAAGTTGAGTTTACTTACATAATGGAAGATACTGTTGTCTCATTATTTTATCTAAAAACTGGAGGGCGAGTAATGTGGAAAATGTGCTGGGCAGTTATGATGATCCCTTGAGGGGGCACACTTATGTGTGAAGTGCGTCATCCACAGATAAGATTGTCTTTTACTGTTCCATTATTGTTTTACAGTTGCAAAACCATACCTGTTCCTTCATTATCGCTTCAGCTAACAGTGCTAAATTGTGCTGTGTTCAAGTGAGCAGAGCAGTAATATACAATAAAAAATCAGTTAGGTGAGAAAAAATTTATGATCTATGCACGAAAATGACCTAGATTCTGAGCTAGTGGCACAACCACACAATAAGTCAGTTGTCTACTATATAATTAGCAATCAAGTAAGTGGTTGGCTGGGGTCTGAAGCAACTGCGTTGTTTAATGCTTCAAGGGGATCATTACTGTGGGATAACACTTATGTTTGGCAACAGTGATATAAATTAAATTAAACAGTTATTTAGCTCATATAATGCAGATTTATTTTTTTGTCATTTAGTTAAACTATGATTAAACTCCAATTTTGTCATACTTGTATCCTTTGTATCATGAAGACAGCTGTTCAAACAATAGGAATTCCAGGAAGGAATAATGACAATATTATGAAAAGAATATATTGCTACTCATCATATAGTAGCAATGTTGATTCACAAATAGGCACAATAAAGAGAAAGTCAAACAAGTAAATTTGTCACATGACAGCAAAACTTAGAAGATATGCTAATGCATTCATGCGAAACCAATTTACGCTGGAAAAAATTCCAGTTTTGGCCACGAGGAGCAAATCTGGCACTGTACACAGTTTGTATGATGGTATGACATCCATGCTGTCATTTGACAAGCCATAACAGGAGTCAACAGTATGGCTATTGAGAAGACAGGCTGTGTGCTTTTAGCGAAATTGTTTTATATGAACAGCAGCAATTACAGTGCTGCCTGGGCAGTTTATTGCTGACTGAAAGGTCTGTGGAGAGGCCCAGTGTCATTAGATGGTTGAAGGAAGATGATAATGAAATTCCAAAACATGGGTTGCAAACTGCTATTGATCAATTTCTTTTACAGATGCAGCATTTTGTTGATGTCTCTGGTGCTTGTATTAAATAAACTGTGTATGCAGCTTTGACCTTTTCTGCCCATGTCTCATTCCTAGTGCATTACATATGGAAACATTTCTGTATATCTTTCTTCCATTCACATCACCAGACTTGCACCTGGTGGCCAAAATTGGAGCCTTTTTTCAGCATAAATCAATTCTGCATTAATGCATTAGCACATCTACCAAGTTTTGCTGCCATATTATAATTACAGCCCTTATTGGACCTCTGTGAGTAGATGCACTTTAATTTAACCACTCGTTATTAGAAATACAGACATAGAAATGGTTTTCACAGATTCAGTAAAAGAAAAAAAATAAGTAGCAGATAAATAGTCATTAACCTTGAACCTATAGATGTCTTACTGTGTGGAGACACTTGGAAACCTACTAAAATGTCAGTAATTTCAATATCATTCATACTACAATTTGTTAATGCAGTATCTAAAATACAAACATAGCACAGTATTAACTAACATCTAATTTTTGACACTTAGATCACTGGATGTAATTTTCTAACTCTCATGAGAGAGAAAACATTACTCAGCTTGAAAAAGAAGCGCACCTAATTACTAAAATCTACATATTGCCTATTTAGAGGGGTGTTACACTCAAAACATAACTTCTTTTAAATTAAAGGTGGCTCTTCCAATTGTTCAGCTGAGTTGTTGATTCCATTTCATGCCCAATCTTTTGAAAGCTGACCACCTAATCTTCTTCCGTGCTGTGAGTAGTGCTGTTAGGTATACTTGCTGCCTGGCTGGAGTCCAGGCAGGTTGTACATATAACAGCAATGCTTGTAACGTCTGAAGAAGATGACTGGGTCAGATATCAAAATATTATGCACAAACACAACTTGATTCAACACCCAGAAGTATATCATTAATCGATCTAGAGAACAATGACTGTATTTGGTGAGCAGCTTATTATCCTCATATACAGAGGTGACAAAAGTCATGGGATAGGAATGTGCATATATGTAAATCGTGGCAGCATCACATACACAAAGTATAAAAGGAAAGTGTTTGGCAGAGTTGTCATTTGTACTCAGGTGATTCAAATGGAAAGGTTAACAACATAATTATGGCCACAATGGGAATTAACATACTTTGAACACAGACTGGTAGTTGGAGCTCGAAGCAAGGGACTTTCCATGCTGGAGATCATTAGGGAATTCAATATTCTAAGATCCATAGTGTCAAGAGCATGCTGAGAATACCAAATTTCGGGCATTACCTCTCACCACAGACAATGCAGAGGCCACTGGCGTTCACTTAACAACTGAGAACAGTGGTGTTTGCATAGAGTTGTCAGTGCTAGCAGACAACCTACGCCACATGAAATAACAGCAGAAAGCAGTGTGGGACATATGACAAATGTATCCAGTAGGACAGTGTGATGAAATTTGACATTAATGGGCTACAACAGCAGACAAGTGACATGAGTGCTTTTACTAACACCAAGGCATGGCCTGCAGCCCTCTTTTGGCCTCATGACTGTTGATGAGTGGACAGCCATGGCCTGGACATGAATCCCAATTTCAGTTGTCAGGAGCTGATTCCAGGGTTTTAGTGTAGCACAGACCTCATGAAGCCATGGACCCAAACGGTCAACAAGGCATTTTGCAAGCTGGTAGTGGCACCATAATTATGTGGGTTGCGTTAACATGAAATGGTCTGGATCACCTGGTCAAACTGAATCAGTCATTGACTGGAAATGGTTATGTTCAGGTACTTGGAGACCATTTGCAGCAATTCATGGGCTTCAAACAACGATGTCACTTGGATACAACTGTTCATGATTGGTTTGAAGAACATTCTGCACAATCTAAATGAATGGTATGGTTACCTAGGTTACTGACATGAAGCCGATTGAACATTTATGGGGCATAATGGAGGTTGCACAAAATCCTGCAATGGCAGTACTTTCACAATTATGGGTGGCTATAGAGTCAGTATGGGTCCATATTTCTGTAAGGGACTTCCAAAAACTTGTTGTGTCCATGCCACATTAAGCTGCTGCACTCTGCTGGACAAAAGGAGGTCTGACATGATATTAGGACATATCCCACAACTTTTGTCATCCCAGTGTATACATAATAATATAAGTAACAGGAATTTTACATCTATGTTAATTATGAGAGTTATTCAGAAATAAAAGATTCAAAATTTGGTGTATATTTCTGAACTAATATCTTTTTGTGTCAACTTGATGTTGTATATTTTGAACAAAACAGCTGTTAGACTTTCTCGTGCTCCTGCTCATGATTGTACTCTCACCACTGATGCTTGTACATGTCATCATCTTTCACACCTTCAGCACTGAAGTGATCTGTCAGCACTCTTCAATAACTGATCATTAGTTCTTGAAATGCATTGTCATTCACAGATATTTTGTGTCAGTGCAGTATGCTGATGTGCATTGTTCAGTATTAACAATATTCCCCTCAACAGCTTCCCACACTATTGGTTTCCAGCATACTGATGCATTATTTATACTGTTAAACATTAGATATCATTACTGACCAAGAGGCCTCAAAAGAAAAACGTTATGAGAAGTGATAAGTCTGCAATAAAAGATTGCAATGAGTATTTGGCATGATGCTGACTGCTGAGAACTTTTATTGTAGGATGAGTCAGCACTGAACAATGTCCTTGATTACCTTACATTTGAAGTGATCAACCTAAGTTTTGACATCCATTTCAAATCATATAATGTAACACATAAACAAATCTGTAGAATTAGCATATTTTAGACAAGCAGTAACACTGTTTGAAGAACATTCTGCAAATGTTCATATAATACTATAAGAAATTTGTTTCACAAGTCTGATTTGTTGACTGCACATACTTAGCTTAAACATTGCAAAAAGAAGTTCTGAATAATTACTTGAAACCTATTTGCATTTCATCCAATGATGAGTGAAACTCTGAAACTAGCTAACTGGAGATAAGGAAACTGAAAGAGTAAACATCTATGAATGTACTGCTTACCTTTGTTGTGTGCCACTGTCCATCATCCACAGCAACAAAATCAAGGCTGATAAGATGTTCAATGCTGGAACCACCCATCACCTTGTAGTATAACTGTAAGTGGTGGTGCTTGATCTAAACAGATGATAAGACAAAAAATACAGTATGGAGGATAATTTAATGTAGTGTAGAACAATACATTACACCCAAACTCAAAATGAGATAACAATTTATCATTCCTATAGTTACATCACTTCTTACAATGTAGTATATAACCTCTGGGTATAGTGTATGTCATTAACTCTTGTTTAAACAATAAAAATGTGGGTTTTCTGGCAGTAGTGACTAACCGCACACAGAAAACTCCAACCAATTAAGATCAGGCTTTATTAAGTTCATGTCATTACACAAAACATAAGAAGAACACTACAAAAATTCACAGCACACACATTGCAACTGATGTCCCCAAGACTGAACCAAAGAACCATGAGACCCCAAAGACCGTTTACTTTGCACTTTGTAGATGGCAGTTACTCACAGTCAGTGCTCACCACAGAGCCTCCCCCAGAAGTGCGGATTACTAGGGGAAGGACGTGGGCGTCTTCCTGTGTAGTAGTGTTGTGGGATGCTTGCTGGTTGATAGAGGTAAGTGCGAAGAGTCCTTGCTGTCTGTGAAGGGTGAGCTAGAGCTGGCATCGTTCACCATCCAGTGGGGGCGACGGACTGATCGACCTGCAGGCGTGAACTGGACTGGCACAGAAGATGTTGGTGTTGCAGTACAGGCAGAGAGGGGGATGCGGTGAGCATCCTGTCGGTGCTAACCGTTGCAGCTATGCCTGCCATATCCACCCCATGTGGGATGGGTACTGTGCGCAGGATGGTGATATGTGACGTGGGGGTGGACTCGCCTGAAGTGTCCCCTATGCAGAGGATGAAGATGAATCCCTCGTGGAGTTGCAAGTAAAGCATGGCACTCAGAGGCATTGATTGAGATGCAGATTTTGTTGACAGTGGACATAGGCGGCACTAGGGGAGGTGGTGGGGAAAAATAACATAGTTCAGGAGAAACGCTGGAACACTCTGTGGGGGCATTGGGTGCCGACACTTGCGACGGGCTAATGTCACATGCAACATGTGGTTGGGCCTGAGGTTGTGGATTGTCACACTCAGTGCCTGAGTGAAACAAGGGTAGAGTATTGTCACACGCAACAACTGAGCTGCCCACAGGTGTATGCTCAGTGCACATATGATCATGGTGGGGCACAGGGGAGGGGGCGGTCTATGTGAGATTGGAGTTGTTACCTGATGGAGAAACACTTGACTCGAGCGGGTGTGGTACTGATTTCACAATCATCCAGGCTTGTTTCACGCACTAAAGGGAAACTATCTGCCAATGGCCACTGATGAGAATGTCCTTAGTATTGTCTGAGTGAGCCACTACTCGATGTGGGCCAGAGTAATGTGACTGTAATGACGGTTTGACTATGTCATCTCATAACATAACGAACTCACAAGAGTCCAGAGCTCAGTGCAGAAAGACCCGAGGACAGGTGTGTTGTCGTGGAGGGGGCGTGTGGATCACAGCTATGTGTGTGCGGACACACTCAACTAGAGCGGGAAGGTCAGACAGGTACACGATTGCTTCATTGTTGTCAAACTCTGTGGGGAGAACTAGTGTCTCACCATACAGGACCTCTGCAAGTGAAGCCTGGAGGTCTGTCTTGTAAGCCGTGCATATTCCTAACATAACCCAGGGAAGGGCATTGGACCACTCACTGCTGTGGCACAGGAGAGCAGCTTTCAGAGTCCTGTGCCACTGCTCGACCAGTCCATTGCTCTGTGGGTGGCAAGCTGTACTGCAGAATCTATCAACCCCACAGAGTACGCAGAGTCTGTTAAACAGCAGCAATTCAAACTGCCTTCCCTGGTCGGTGGCAATGAATGTAGAGCAGTTGAATTGAGCTATCCAGGTGGATACGAATGCAGGCTAAAGAATCTGCTATGGTGTCCTGCAGGGGTATTGCCTCCACTCAACGTGTAACACGGTTAATGACAGACAGGATATACCTGAAACCATCAGACACGGGTAACGGTCCTAAGAGGTACAGATGCACAAGTCGGAAGTGGCCTTTCGGGATGTCGAATTTACCTAGACGGGGTTGTGAGTGCCTGCTGACTTTGTTGCACTGGCACTGCCAACAAGCATGAGCCCAAGTACAACAAACCCTCTTCACACACAGCCACACAAAGCGTTCTGTAACAAGGTGTGTAGTAGCCTTAGCACCAGGATATGAAAGGTTATGTAACGTAGTGAAGGCTGGGTGATGCAGAGCAGGGGAGACAATAGGCTGGGTATTGCCCATGGACGCATCACACCACAGTGGCCTGACTGAGCCCAGCAGGTTGCGGGAAACAATCTGGAGGGAAGTATCTGGGTCCTGTCGGAAGTTGTGCAATACAGCATCATTGTTCTGTAAGCGGGCCAGTTCATTGAAATTAATGGGGAACAAAATTGCAGTGATATGTGATAGGTAGTCGGCCACCACATTTTCTGAACCTCAGATGTAACAGATGTCTGTTATGTATTGGCAAATTAAGTCCATCTGCCAAAACCTGTGTGGGAAGGTCAACAGCGGGGTTAGAGATAGCTTGCACGAGGGGGCAATGGTCTGTGAAAAATGTTATGTTCCTTCCTTCGATGTCTGTGCAGAAATATTTTACAGCTTCATAAACTGCAAGCAATTCTCTGTCAAATGCTGACGATTTACATTGAGCCATAGATAGTTTTTTGGAAAAGAAATGGAGTGATTGAGTCATGTCACTGAATGCTGTTGGAGGACTGCACCGATTGCAAAATCACTTGAATCTGCTGTAATAGAGATGCAGACATCTGGCAAAGGGTGGGCGAGAGTGACACCATGTTGTCAGACCACTGTACTCTTCAACTGCCTGAGATTTGTTTCCCAGCCAGTGCATCAGTCAAAGGGGCTTGAATTGCTGCCGCCATTGGCAAGTTATGATAGAAACTGATAATTCTTTAAAACCAGTGTAATTCACGAAACTACACTTGGAGGGGTAGATCACGAATGCAGTCAACCCGCTCCTGGGGGGGGCATATACCTTCTGAGGAGATGGCGTACACCAGAAAAGTGACAGTGGTGCACAGGATTTGTGACTCGTCGTTATTGAACTTGACTCTGTTACATGTCAGTAATGCCTGTATCATGGCCAAGTGGAGTTCATGTTCTCTGTCAGAGGAGGAAAAACATGAGTATGTTGTTGAGGTATGTGAGAGAAAAGAATCTATAAAATGTTGCCAAGTTTGGGCTGCATTTTTGAGACCATAAGGCATGTAACAAAATTCAAGAGGCTGAAAAGTGTGATCAACACTGTCTTTAGTATGTCGCTCTGTTCCATGTGTATCTGTATATATTCCTTGCAGCAGTCCAAAACACTGAAGATGCTTGCTCTGCTAAATACTTGCGCAAAGTATTGTATATGAAGTGTCAGATAATTGACTAATACGGTCCACGCATTGAGGCAGTGATAGACCTCTTTGGGAACTAAGTGTATAGGTGAAGACCAGTTAGTGTCCGATGAATGAACAATACCTGCCTGCAGCTTTAGCGAGGCATAGCTTATGTGGCAGCAGTTGGCGTGCTTTATTATGCACTAGTAGCCTGTCTGTTGTGACAATTTTGTGTGTTGGTGAACTCACTTGGTGGCCATCACAAACGGTAGCACGTGAGAGTCACTGACCTAATGTGCTGGGGAAGCTGTCCGCGTTGGCGGTGACAAAGTTCCACGAGGCGCATCTCTGGTATCGGGGGGCAGCGGCATCCAAGTCCCACACAGTGCATCGCCAGACTAAAGCTGGGCGAGACAGTCCAAAATGAAAAAGGAGGTCAATGCTTAAAACTGGGTCTTCTGTCAGCCACGTAGAAGGACCAAGTGAACTGTTTGCCAGGTATGAGTTCAATAGGTAACGTAGCCAAACCATCGACATGAAGTGGCGATTTATTTGGTGCTCGATGGAACAGTTTGGCTGGTGTCGTGTCCTTTACGGTAAATGTGTGGGGGGTATGACACTAACGTCTACTCTGGTATCAATGACAAAATACCGGTGCAAACCTAATTCCAAGATGTAAAGATATCCCCATGGGGTGGGGGATCTGACAGAATGCAACATCTATGGGCGCCCCTGCATGCATCTGCAAGCAGTAGCGTCTACTGCATGTGGTGTTTGGGAATGCGCAGGGTGGGAGGCAGTTGCAAGTGGCGTCCCTGTAAGTGGAGTGGAACCAGCATATATGGAGTTAGCTGTACTCATCACGCCAGCTGAAGCATCAGGCGGGCAGGCACTAGCCCGGTTGGGGTGGGGAGAGGCTGCTGCCGGCCTGGTTGTGATTCCTGATCTTTGCCACTAGATAGCTACCGTTCCATGTGCTGTCGGCAATATGCACATGCCCGGCCTCTACCAACTGATGGTGGAAGTATACTCACAGGATTACCAACCTCAGCGGTATTAGGCACTGTGCTGCACGGAGGGAGGTGGCGGTGCCGAATAATGGCATTTGCCTGGTCTACCAGCTGTAGTTTATCCTCGAGTGACGCTATGGTATGTGGGAGCAAATGTAATTGTAGTTCTTCTAGCAGTTTCACCAACCACTATGCCCAGAGCACTAAGTTTGCCAAGATCTCAGTACTGACATGCGCACATAAGCGTCGCCACAGCTGTGAGGGGGTTCTGTCATCTAAAGTCTCGTCATAAATAATGTTGTGAATCATATCGGCTGGCAGATGAGAAAGGCATTCAATAAATAGTGCATGGGCAGAGGCATACTTGTTGCTCTTGGGTGGGTTCAGCAACAAGTCACTGATGAGATCAGGGTGGTCATGCAGGTGGTTCACTAAACACACAAAACGAGTGCTGTCATCCACAATTCCATGTATTTCCAACATGTTGTCCACCAAGATAAACCATGTCACAGGGTTGTCTGGTTGTAATGGCGGCAGTTTTGGAAAACAACCAGGGACCAGTGCTTGCAGGTGTGTAGGAAAGGCACGAAAAAATATCCAGTCCTTGTAGGCAGAAAATCTGCACAGCCACATGATGAGCAGGGTGTGGCACATGTGGAAAGATCAATGGCTGATGCAGACAAAATCTAGAGTAGAGGCATGAGATTGCAATTGAGCTCTGAGTGATAGGGCGGAACCACAGCAAGTGTATTGCCCGAGGTGTGCGTGGGGTGGCAGGTTGGGTAGGAGTATACATGGCCTGGTGTGGTTGATGTGAGTGCCCCTTTGACTGGCATGGAGATGGACACATTAAATGGCAGACCGCTCTGAGGATGGGGCAGCCCTGCATGTGGACCCCGTAACAGGACAGACACGTTGTCCATGTTGTGCAGCAAAAACTTTGGCGAAGGGTTTCTGGGATCTTGCGCTGGAGGAGCATTCTGTTGAGTGTAGAATGCTGTAGAAGGTGTCCACCCTGATGTGTACAGCGCCCAGTGTGGTGTGCCGGCAGCGGTTAGGGTCATCCAGCGGGTCGAAGCAAACACTAGAGATACAAACATTCCTGGTGTATTAGTAGCACATGAGGTAAAGCGTTGTGCTTCACAGTCAAATTTCCATTCTGCAGTTGCGGTGTCCTGCACTGCCACAAAAACTGGAGGTTGCAACATTGTTTATTGGCGTGAAACCAGTGGTGCACAGCAAGCGAATGCAATGTATTTTTGCGACTCGGGGTCACCAATGGGGGTTTTCTGGCTGTAGCTACTGACCGCGCACAGAAAACTCCAACCAATTACAATCAGGCACTTTTATTAAGTTCGTGTAATTACACAAAACACAAGAAGAACACTACAGAAATTCACAGCATGCACACTGCAGTCGAAGTTCCCAAGACTGAACCAAAGAACCACGAGTCCCCAAAGACCATTTACTCTGCACTTCGTAGGTGGCAGTTACTCGTGGTCTGTTGCCATAAAAATAAAAAAATAAAAAGACTGGTAGAACAATTCAAGACAGGTTCTACAAATTTATTGCAATACTAATTTTTTATCTAGTCCCATTGTGTGGTTTCTGTGAAAACTAGTTTCCATACCCTAAACAGCACGGGGTCTCTCTAATGATATTTCTACTGAATTAAAGAAAATAATCTATCAACTTTATCTGTAATTAGGTTGAGGTCTTGAACTGAACAAATCTGGTTGTATTTATTGTGATAGATAAACAGATAGAATCACAGAGAGAGAAGGGAATAGGGAGAAAGAGAGATGGATATTAGAAAATGGCCAAGCTAGTAACAGTGAGATTAAGTATTAGGCATGAACTGGATAAAATGAAAACAATGATAGTACAGTACAAAGTATAAGTACACTGATGAGGTCTGGCAGCAGCACAATCAAATCCAAAGAAAGTTATGAGAATTGCTGGTACACACTTCTCCAGTGGTAACAGCAGTAGCTTACTGTCTTCACTTCACAGAAAATTTCTGAATTTTTGAACAAGACAGTGATGCAGTCTCCATATACAAAGAAAAGCTGTAAACATTACAGAAGTAATACCTTTGACAATAAACCATAACTAGTTTTGAATATTGTTCAAGGAAACAGGGAAAATACTGTACTACTAGAAGACGACAGTTCATTCATTGTGTTACATAGATCCACTGATGGAAGAAAATCTGCAGGAATGGAAAATCATTCAATAGATAATACAACAAAGTGGAAAATCTCTTAGAAATTAAATTAATTGTTATTTGTTGTTAAATACCTATAATTTATTTGCACTTACTTTAGCTAAATTTAAGATATAAAACTAAAATGATTGATGCTACCTTGAAAGAGCTACTGCTTCCTCTTTTATATTTAATGCAAGTTATTATTTATCTTCTATCGCTAACTTAATGTCCTCTTAGTTACACTGATAGTTATCATGGCAAAATAGTTGGCTATGTGCCGTAAGAATAGGGGCTACACACTATGCGCATACCTATTTTAATGCAACTAACAGTAGTTACCAATCCTCAAATATAGGAACTGAGAAAAAATTCTCAGTATTTGCGAGTTGCCTACATTGGAGAGAGCTTTTCTATCACACATGTCATTTAATGATCATGTGTTAAAATTAGAAACATTCAAAGGCACTGACATCCAATTGTTCAGAGACTCAGACTAAAATAGTATGTGATCAGCTTCTGGTCCAAGACTTAAAGATTCTTATAAATCTCATGATTTGCCCTTCTTTTTCTTACATTTTTACATTTCCATCATTTTTCTTAAAGGAACTGGTCATTTGAATTCAAAAGGTATGGACTGCATGTCTCACTTTTTTTTATTAAATGTTAATTCCTAGACAAAGGTCAAACAGCAGCAAGCTGCTGTTCATAGTGTTACCTCTGAAGAATAAATAGCACCATTACCCATTCTCAACAAAATAGTTCATTGTGAGATGGATGTTCATGTTTATAATTACAGACAGCTAATGCTGAACGTGCAGTGTTGGCTGCTTTCATTGTGATTAAAGTGTAGTGATGCCATACACCAAAAATGATGCAAGAAAAAGGACTTTTTTTACTGTGTTTGTAGCTAAGAAGGAACTAGAACAACATAAAAAACTTTCTAAGATAAGAACTGAGTTATTTTTGTGTCATTTATGTTGGACGTTTTGCATCATTTTATATTATTGATGCTTATTTTTGAAGAAGTTCATACAATCAGAGCAGAACAGCATACATACACATAAATATTTTGACCACATGCAAAGTTGGCTGTAATATTTACAAAGCCAAAACAGTGTCAAAGAATGTGTCTGTCAGACAATTTAAAATGTATACATAAATATTTATGGAACTTTCTGTCGGTTCTTGTTGAAACACAGACATATTAATGACTTGAATGAAATGTATTAATGTTCCACAATAATTATTGTGCAGGAGTAATGTTAACAAGCCACAGAGTATTTGAGGCACTGAGTCATTAACAGATACATGAGCAAGACTAAGAACATTGCTAGCTCTTGGACAAATCCATCTTCAGAGCTATAGATTCACAAACAGACACATGCACCTGCACAACTACACTGTCCCAACGCACTAAATTGTGCCAACCCTGCAGCCCGTCTGTGACATGGGGTTGTGTCAGTGGATGAGGGGAGAAAAAGAGGTGGTGAATGGGGAAGGGGCTGGGGAAGAGTGGTTGACACCTAGAAGGGAGAGGCAGTGGGTGAACAAGATAGGAATGTGACACTAGTGAGCTCAATCTGGCCACAGGCAGGCACAGCTGTGTGTGCACAGACATGGAGAAGGAGTGGGTTATACATCTACATATATATGGATACTGTGCAAAACACACTTAAGTGCCTGGTAGAGGGTTCATCAAAACACCCTCACAAGAATTTTCTATTATTTCACTCTCGAACAGCATGCAGAAAAAACAAACACCCATACCTTTCCATGTGTGTTGTGATTTATTATGATCATTGTTTCTCCCTATGTAGGTCAGCATCAACAAAATATCTTCAAATTCAGAGGAGAAAGCTGGTGATTGAAATTTTGTGAGAAGATCCTGCCACAATGAGAAATGCCTTCGTTTTAATGATGTCCACCCCAAGTACTGTATCATGCCTGTTACACTCTCTTTCCTATTTCTTGATAATACAAAATGTGCTGCTCTTCTTTGAACTTTCTTGATGTACTCTGTTAATCCTATCTGATAAGGATCCCACATCATGCAGCAGTACTCCAAAAGAGGACAGCCAAGCATAGTGTAGGTGGTCTCTTTAGCAGAACCATTGCATCTTCTGAGTGTTCTGCCAATAAATTTCAATCTTTGGTTCACCTTTTTCACAACATTTGCTATGTGTTCTCCCCAGTTTAAGTTGTTTGTAATTGTAATTCCAAGGCACTTAGTTGAATTTACAGCATTTAGATTTGATTGATATATCGTGTAACTGAAGCTTAATGGATTCTGTTTAGCACTCATGTGGATGACCTCACATTTTTCAGTACTTAGGGTCAACTGCCAATTTTTGAACCATACAGGCATCATTTCTAAATCATTTTACAAATTGGGAGGGAAGACAGAACACAGGGCGAGAGAGACTATGGAGAAGAGATGGCGGGAGCAGGATGAGTGAATTTAGGACCATTGTACAGACGTGTTGGTGAATATTGAGCAGCAGCTAGCCCCTAATCCTGCAACCATCCCATGGAACCAACTGCACAGGAGCACACTCCTCATTACCCAATATCGTCCTGCACTGGAACAATTGAACCATATCCTTTGCCATGGCTTTGACTATTTATCATTATTTCCAGAAATGAAGAATATCTTACCCACAACCCTTCCCACCCCTTTCAAATTGGTATTCCACTGTCCACTTAACCTTAGCATTATCTTTACACCATACCTACCCCCAAACCCTAGCCACAGGGATCGTAACCCTGTGGAAGACTCATGCGCAAGAATTGGCCAATACATCCACCCAATGCATCCTACACCATTCCTGTCACAGGCTTATCCTCTCGTATCAGAGGCAGAACAGTCTCTGAAAACAATCACTTCTTGTAATGTCTGCACTTCATTTTATTTGGGCATGACCACCAACTTGTTGCCCACATGAATGACTAGCTGTGGCCAAGAGTAGAGTTGACTACCCAGTAGAACATGCTGCTGGGCACAACATGTATCATGTCAATGACTGTTTCATAAACCATGTCATGTGGAATGATGATATACTTGGTGCAGCGAAAAAAATATGAGAGTTCTTTTCTGACAATGTCAGAGGCTGAGCAAAATGGATCAATAGCCAGATAGAATTCCAGTAAGAAAGAATTGCTGATAGTTCCACAATGAACTTGGATGATAGTGCCACAACGAGCATGGAAGTTATTGTGACACCCTGTATGGGTTGAGCACCTGAGCAAGCAATGTTCCAAAATGGCATCATGGTGACAAAGGAATATCACCATAATGGTGGCTCCACAAAGTGTCACAAGAAAGTTGAAGTTCAATGCAAGAGTAACCACTCAGTTTATTGGCACAGCACAAAAGACGACCTGAAAGGTGAAGCTGTGAAATCCTAGAGTGGCCAAGAGAACTGACCAAAGGGGAAAATTGAAATGAATTATGTCAATACTGCCCAACATAGCAGAGCATGCAAGAACTGCCCACTTGTACTAAATCTCCAGAAATGTCTCAGTTTAGCCAGTGAGTACATAGATGGTGATATAAGGGGTGTACAGTATAACTGACCATGCTTCCCCACCCGGTTTTTGTGATAATTAAGCCACTTCGTCTTTGAATTGACTTAGTGAGCTCCTGCATAAGAATTCTTCCTACCTGTTATGTGGAGATGCTCTCATAGTTTTGTGCCCCCTTGTAGAGCCATTGCAGCACTGTCAGACTCTGAAAGTGCAATACATGTTTTACATAATGAAGCAGGATGAAGTTTTTTTGTGCAAATAGTTGTTACATGGATGCCATTACAATGCATTTATTTAAGAAACACTGATTATATGCTAACTATAAATGGTATGAGAGCATGGTCTACTGCATGACTACATTGACAGGCATCCTATTGACAACTGCCAACTATAGTACACAGACAATAATTGGAGTGTTCAATCAGTGTAGTTCATATAAGATTGTACATCTCTGCTTGTGCCAATGTTATTAATTTATTTACTAATATCAGTGTTTCATGGTATTGTTAAATTATGGAAAGATGGTATTTATGACTTATAGACTCCTCCTAATGTCTGAGTGGCAAAAGACAACTTTTGTTAGCAAATACTTATTAATAATAAAAATTTGATCTGTGCCAGAATACATGTACTTTCCCCATGTATATCTTTGCTGATGTCATGAGTGATTTCTGAATTGGCACCTCATCCCAATGGCTCTGAATGTGGCAGATGGCCAACCACCTATGCTAGCTAGCATGGGAACCAACTGCTTGCTCCTTACTCTATACGTACTCCAGTGCAGATATATTCACTACATGTATGTGAAATAGCAAAACTGCAAATAAAGTAAAATACACTCTCATCTTGAAGTAAGGGATACCTTTTACAAGCACATGATCTTGTCCTGTATAAATGCTAGTTATGTGCTAGTGGAGTACTATGCAGTTTGCAGCAAACCTGCCAAGAGGGGCTGCCTGTATCAGTTGACTCTCTGCTTGTCTGGCCTCCTCCAATTTTCTGTTGACCAGGAAGTCCTCTCTGGAGGGACTTGCTTCTTGTGAGCTGCAGTGCCAACTTCCAAGTTAAGACTGATTTGAAGATGTGGCTGCCACCAAGTGTCAGGCCTGGGAGCAAAATGTCATCCATCACTGTGTGGGCGATTTGCTGCTGCTGCCAGACTCCATTCCTGTGTCAGACTTCAAAGGAGCCAGCTCTCTCTCTCTCTCTTGGCAGCAGGCCATAGCATTTCTCTGCATGACTTCATATACTCTGAGTGAAGCTGGTAGATGCCTTGTCTGTGTGCAGTCTATGATGGGGTCATGGGTGACCGAGCATCACTTCCATTAAGCTGTATGCAGTTGCACTTGGCATGGATGTGGCTGGATGCCTAATTACGTGTGGTGACCGGCCTCATGACATTGCAGCTGTTGAGCTGACACACCACGGTCTGTGGGCTGAATGTGGATTGGTGCATTCCACAGTGGTACACTACAACCAGTCCTGCCCAAACTGGTTGCCTGGACATCATAGAGTCAATTGTATTTTGTGGGTAATGAATGTTTAGTATTATAATAATCTTTCCTAATGCCTTCAGGCCAAAGCAGCCATCTACCCTCTGAGACAGTGAACCCACTTACCTGGAACAGTACTCTGTCAGCCTCCTGACCTCGACTTGATGCCAGGACTCCACCCCTCATAGTGTCCTACCCCAGATGATAAACCCTTACTAACAGTATTCATGAATTACTTAGCTGTGAGTTGTTCTCCTATTGCATCTTTCGGTCTTAAAATCCACCATGCCTCAATCTCTGCTAGTCCCTGCCCCAGGAAACTAAATTAACTCACCCTGGGCTTACATTCTTTTTCTCCACCATCTGTCTCATCCTCTGTTCTGTTTCCCCCTCCATCCCACTCCTCCTCCACGTAATTGTGTACTAAATACAACTCTCCTTGCTTGCGGCCAGAACAAGATCACCATTGACACATTCCTATTCCATTCACCTGCTGCCTCTCCCCACTGACTATCAGCCATCCCACCCCAATCCCTCTCCCGCTCCCCACTTTGTTTCTCCGTTATTCTGCTCCACCTCACACAACCCCTTCATCTCAGTTGAATTGCAATACTTACATAATGTAGTCAATAGGATGTGGAGTTGTACATCTATATGACTATAGCCTTGAAGAAGTATTTGTTGGGAAGCTAGCAACATTCTCAGTCTTATTTTTGGGCCTATCAATGGCTCAGCACCTCAACCATTCTGTAAGTTGTTTTCACTACACCCTAAGCCATTTGTATTGCACCAATTTCCATTACAACTGGAAGGTTGCTTTTTTTGTTTGTGTTTCTGAAATCTTGACTTTACCTTGTTTTGGCTACTGATTGGTAGGATCATCTATTCTGATTCATAATCCAGTGACATGAGTTCCAACAAATAAATTGTAAGAGTTTTTCAATCTCTCAAACAATTACATATTACTTACATTTTATAAAGCTTTATTGATAGAAAAAGTGATGTAAAACTTGAAGCACCTCCCATATGTTTACTATTACCAATCTAATTAAAGAGGGCTTCACCCTCTTAGGTTAAGAAAAAAAGAAGAAAAATAATGCATCTTACACAATGAAAATAAAGTGTCTTAGACAGGACTGAAATCATTACTGAAGCATTTCTGCCAAAGGAACTATAGTTATCTTTAAGAATGTACTATCTGGTGGTTTTGTACCTTTTAAAACTTCAATCAAAGATTCATATGAAGTAGCCTTGTAAACTGAGTAGTGCTATGGAATAAAGGTAACATTTATACTCCTACTCTGCATCTGTTCTAAACTCTTATTCTTTAATATGATAATGCAATATTTTCTGACAGTTCCACATGATATAATGAAGACAACAATAATTTCTATCTTTCCATATTCAAAGCTGTTAACTGTCAGCAACTTTTAATTGTTCTGTATTGTGAAACACTTGCATTTTGAAGGAGAGATCCAAGTAGGATTGTTCTGCAGATATACTTCGTTAAGAAAAGAATTGCTGCCATCAAATGATAAACCACTGAAGTAGATATTCACACTGAAATTGTCAGAAATCTTGAGCTCTTCTTTAGTATCATCCTTAACTGTCTGTTATATTTTATTCATATTAAAAAAACACTGCCTGACAAAAGAAAGTGAGGCAGATGTAGATGTTAATGTAACTTCATACAAGTACCCATCATCAGTGGGTATGTAAATGATCAGAGTTACTCTCCTGTGTGACAGGTAAATGGGATCAGAGTGCATTAGTGTTGTTCATGTTTAGTGTCCTTATCAGACCTGGTAGGACGTATAACAGACATGAACAGCATCAGATGCTGAGTGATCATTGTGAAGGACACAAAGGTGCTGTGTTCTCATGAGAGACAGTGTTATCCACACCTGACTGTTTGAAAGGGGCCTCACTGTGGGTCTACATTTGGCCAACTGGTTGAGTCGTACAGCAACCAGATTTGTTGGGCACTCAGATGTGACAGTGGTGTGATGTTGGACTGCTGGGATATGTGAGGGCTGGAATACTTGTCATCAAGATTCCACTTGACCACACCTGACTACCAAAAGTGAGACTTGCATATTGGGCACCAAGCACGTCGTAACCGCTTCACATCGCTGCCTGCAATCCGAGAGTCAGAAATGGACTGCCTGCAACATTCTGTTTCGTATCACACTGCTGTTGGAGACTAGCAGCTTCCTGCCTAGGGAATTACCATCCCATGTGTAGGTTTCTGTTAACACCACAACACAAATGGCAGCATTTGGAGGGGTGCTGTGGCCTGGGAAGCATGAACGGCATCACATGTGTTCAGCAATGAATCACTACCCTCGATGAAAATTGTTAGTGAATATGGTAGCAACCTGGGGAGAAGTCCCATTCCTCCAATGCTTTGGAGAGGCACAGCAGTGTTACTCATGGTATCATGCCATGAAAAGCCATTGGCTATGACTTTAGGCTGTAGGTGGTTGCGACAGAGGGAACTCTAGCAGCGCAACGATATGTCTTGGACATCCTGCATCCTCATATGTTACCTCACATACAACAGTATCATAGTGCCAGGCTGCAAAAGGACAATGCTTGTCCACACATGGGATGTATCTCTACGAACTGTCTGTATTATCTTGAGATAATCCCATGCCCAGTAAGATATCCTGGTCTGTCCCAAATACAACAGATGTGGGACCAGCTCAGACATTAATTCTGTTCCGGTGCCAGTATAACATGGAACAGTTACAACAATTGTGGGCAGCTTGTCACAGGATACAGTGACTTCAGGACACCTTTCCCAACCAAACTGATGCATGCTTCCAAGCTAGAGGGAATGCAGCATCATACTGATAAGTAGGGTCATACTGCCAAGTTCTTAATAAACTTGCCTAGACTTTCTGATCACTTAAATAACACAATATGCTCTCTCAACAAATGAAGTTTCATTTCATTTCCTCCTCCCCTTCCAGGTGCCTAACATTTTTTGTCAGGCAGTGTATATTCATTCAGTAGAGTTTAATAACATGTAAAACAATATAAAAAATGGATTACAGATTGAAAATATATGATACATACACCAAGTACAGCATATATTTGGCTTTCCTGGTCTGCAAAATGAATCAGTTCTCCATTTGGTTCTCTTGTTCTGAACCTGAGCTGCACAAGCATGCTGAATTTGCTGGGTTCAAATGATAACAAAAATTTTACATAACTGTGATAGCCAAATCGTGCTGGTACAGTTGGTGTGAGGCAGCTATGTCCTGTCCAACCAGCATCACAGACACAGTGAACATTAGATGTATCACCATTACAAATGCCATGTGTGCCACAATCAATGGTGGAGCATAAGTTTTCTGTCATTGGGCAGCCTTTTCTACTGTTTTCTGACAAAGCTGGATCATACAGGTCATAGATCTGCGGAGTATCAAGCAGTACATTATTATATGGTTTATAATAAACAAATGTTACAATGAAAAACATTAAATACAACAGTTTAATACAATCAGAAGATAGGAAATCTCCTTCCCGCTCCCCCCCCCCCCCCCCCCTCCCCCAAACAACAACAAAGGCTATAGTTAGCTCATGAGCATGTCAACCTAAAATCTTGGCACAGAAAGCTGCATTATCTACAGGAAAATGAATAACAAAACAAAGGAAAAATGCAGAAAGTATTTAGCCAAAAATTCACTTATGAAAAATGTGGAAAGAATTGAAATGTAAATGTAAATTAAGAGTATGTGATCAGTTTTGATATTTTTTCCCCTTCCTGACTATAGTGCCACTTCTGAACAAAGGAATCAACCAGAACACTGAGCAGAAAAGATCATGGTTAACTTGAGTTAATTTATATAACTATTATACACTATGTGATCAAAAGTATCCAGACACCTGACTGAAAATGACTTACAAGTTCTTGGCACCCTATATCAGTAATGCTGGAATTCAATTGGCCCACTCTTAGCCTTGATGACAGCTTCCACTCTCACAGGCATACGTTCAATCAGATGCTGTAAGGTTTCTTGTGGAATGGCAACCCATTCTTCACATAGCGCTGCACTGAGGAGAGGTATCGATGTCGGTTGGTGAGGCCTGGCACGAAGTCGGAGTTCCAAAACATCCCAAAGTTGTTCAATAGGATTCAGCTCAGGCCTCTGGGAAGGCCAGTCCATTACAGGGATGTTATTGTAATGTAACCACTCCGCCACAGGTCGTGCATTATGAAGGTGCTCGATAGTGTTGAAAGATGCAGTCGCCATCCCCGAATTGCTCTTCAACAGTGGGAAGCAAGAAGGTGCGTAAAACATCACTGAAGGTCTGTGCTGTGAAGTGCCATGCAGAACAACAAGGGGTACAACCCCACTCCATGCAAAACACAACCACTCCATAACACCAACACCCCCAAATTTTTCTGTTGTTGCCAGATGACGTTCACAGGGCATTCGACATACTCACACTCTGCTATCAGATTGCCACATTGTGTACTGCTATTCGTCACTCCAAACAATGTTTTTCCACTATTCATTTTCCAATGTTTACACTCCTTACACCAAGTGATGCATTGTTTGGCATTTAACGGCATGATGTGTGGCTTATGAGCAGCCACTCGACCACGAAATCCAAGTTTTCTCACCTCCTGCCTAACTTTCATAGTAATTGCAGTGGCTCCTGATGCAGTTTGGAATTCCTGTGTGATGGTCTGCATAGATGTCTGCCCATTACACATTATGACCCTCTTCATATGCCAGCGGTTTCTGTCAGTCAACAGACGAGGTCGGCCTGTAACATTTGTGCTGTTCATGTCCTTTCACGTTTCCACCTCACTATCACATCAGAAACAGTGGACCAAGGGATGTTTAGGAGTATGGAAATCTCATGTACAGATGTATGACACAAGTGAAACCCAATCACCTGATCATGTTCGAAGTTCGTAAGTTCCGTGGAGCACCCCCTTATGCTCTTTCACAATGTCTAATGACTACTGAGGTCACTGATGTGGAGTACCTGACAGTAGGTGGCAGCACAATGCACCTAATATGACAAAACATATGGTTTTTGGGGTGTCTGGATACTTTTAATCACATAGTGTATCTGTCCCATTTCATTTTACGCATTAATTTACTGCAATTAAAATGAAAAGCCACCTTCAGAAGGCAAATTATGTAATACTGCAAATACAAACACAGAAAAGTAAAAGTGACAACATTATCCTAGTTTTTAAACTGTTAGTTCCTTCCTTGTGGAGGGGAGAGAGCTTGAGTGGGGAAGATTAAAAAGGAAGTGCTGGTTCTTGAATTCCAGGATGAGAGGGACACATGTACAGGAAAGATGGCTAGGTTGGGGAAGGTTAAAAGGAAGGACAGGTCACTTACCCTTGAGTCTGAGAGACCTGCCATTTCTTATTATGCTCCCTCAAACTAACTCCCTCTCCTCCTCAAGGAATGATCCAACATTACTGAAAGCTAGCACAGTGCCTCACTCTTGCTTTTATATTCCACCACCTGAAAGTAAATTCTGGCTGGCAGTTCTGTTTCATAATTTATTGGTTGGATTTTTTGATATGGTAACAGTATGAGAGTTTGGTGTCTTTTCATATTTAAATCATTGTATTGATATAAGAAAAGTACAGTACCATTTTATTTGCAATTTCTCTGGCCATAAAAACTGATATAATAGTTGAGACCCCACTATAAGTGAAAATAAAACTTCTACTCCTTCTTCCATTTCAAGGAGTGCATGTTGGCCCACCCCAAAACCATAAGAATGTAACAAAACTGCTGTCTCCCTCTCTTCATCAGCCCTTGTATATCCAGACTTCTAGTTCAGTTAATATTTAATTCAGGCTCTCAGGTGGGATCCTTTTGACATAGTCACACAATTCTTTGGTAGTGCCTCATCTCTTCTGTCACTGTTGTTTCCACAACTATTTGCTGTCTTATGTCTTCATTCCACTCCATATCTCTTAATGTTAGACCAAGACATGTCACCAGAATCCCACTTCAGCTGCTTCATTTCTCTGTTTTTCTTCCTTTTCAAAGAATCCAGTTTTCACTACCATAAACAAGTGCAGGCTCAGCCGCCACCTTTTATATGCTTAGTGTTATCTATTTCCTCATAGTCCTAACCCAGATATCTTCTTATATTACCATTTATAGCAGGATGTCCCTCCTAAGAGTCATCAGGTGTGCTTTTTTTGTATATTTTGAACCATGTTTCACATACTGATATTTCTGTCCTGAGATAAGTAAATGAATTTACCTGTTTCATTATCACATTATCAATATTTTTGGTCTTACGCATTTACCTTCCATTGCCATTACTTTTGTTTTATTTACATCTATAAACATTTGATAAGACTGTAAAATGTTATTGAATTTAACATTATTATAAAAAGGAAAGTTGCTACTCCCCATATAGTGGAGATGGTGAGTCACAGATAGGAACAACAGAAAGACTGTCACAAATAAGTTTTATGCCAAACAAGGCCATGGTCAAAAACAGATCTCTCTCTCTCTCTCTCTCTCTCTCTCTCTCTCTCTCTCTCTCTCTCACACACACACACACACACACACACACACACACACACACACACACACACATGCAAATGCAACTCACATACACGTGACTGCAGTCTGTGGCAGCTGAAGCCACACTGATTGTGGCTTCAGCCACCAGAGACTGCAGTCATGTATGTGATGGTTGCATTGATGTAAATAAAATAGAAAGAAACTTCCACATGGGAAAAATATATTAAAAACAAAGATTCCAAGACTTACCAAGCGGGAAAGCGCCGGTAGATAGGCACAATGAATAAAACACACACACAGAATTTCTAGCTTTCGCAACCGATGGTTGCTTCTTCAGGAAAGAGGGAAGGAGAGGGAAAGACAAAAGGATGTGGGTTTTAAGGGATAGGATAAGGAGTCATTCCAATCCCGGGAGCGGAAAGACTTCCCTTAGGGGTAAAAAGTCTGTGTATGTGCGGATGGATATGTGTGTGTGTGCAAGTGTACACCTGTCCTTTTTTCCCCCTAAGGGAAGTCTTTCTGCTCCCGGGATTGGAATGACTCCTTACCCTCTCCCTTAAAACCCACATCCTTTCGTCTTTCCCTCTCCTTCCCTCTTTCCTGAAGAAGCAACCATCGGTTGCGAAAGCTAGAAATTCTGTGTGTGTGTTTGTGTGTTTTATTCATTGTGCCTATCTACCGGCACTTTCCCGCTTGGTAAGTCTTGGAATCTTTGTTTTTAATATATCTGTGTGTGTGTGTGTGTGTGTGTGTGTGTGTGTGTGTGTGTGTGAGTGAGTGTGTGTGTGTGTGTGAGTGAGTGTGTGTGTGTGTGTGTGTCGTCCATTTTCCACAAGCTTATTTGTGACAGTTCTTTTGTTGTGCCTGTCTGCAACTCAGCATATCCACTGTATGGTGAATAGCAACTTTCCTTTCCATAGTACTGTTACATTCCATCCTGGGTTGTCCATTGTTTGCCTGAATTTAAAAACATTTTCTTGTAAAGCACATTCACTCTCTGCTAGGAGAGTCCTGTCACCTACAAATAAAATGGTGTAAATAAATTTGTTCATTCCCAGATCCATCTTCTCAGGGTTTTCAGAATTAAATTCTTCTAAGGTTTTCTTAAATATACAGGGTGTCCCTTCCAAGAGTGTGTTTTCTCTAGTGTAAATGGAAAGCATCACTTTGTTTCCTGTCATAAACAAAATTATTTTTAAAGCAGAATTTGAAGCACATTCGATAGAACAGCCATAAATTAATCTATAGTGATATTTGTCTTCTCGATATGTATTAACAGGAACATTAAAACCCAATGAATAACCTGTACTCCAAGAGAAAATATACATACTCACAATGGCCATTTGCAGTGCCTGTGTTATTTATGCAATATGTTTTACATGATCCATCCATCACAGTCCCTTGCATTAGCTACTGCCAGACAGCCTACTCTACACACCTTGCAACATACTGGGGAAATTTCATTAACTAATAAACACATATTGATGCTATCAAACTTCTATAACAGGAACCAATGCTACTTTTCCACTGAAGGGGCAAGTGAACAACCCAAAATTAACAGATGGATTGTTTACTAAGGGGAGGAGTTGCTCACTGATATCTTTCTGTCCTTTAAGCATATTATATTTTTATCAAGTGGCCAGTGAATCTCAGTCAGTGAATTATGAAAACAAACATATTAAAACTTTTTAAAGGACTTGATTTAATGATAATAGTTCACATTCAAGCACTGGGTCAATAGAGGGTTCATCAATAAACAACTTCCAAAATGCCGTGCGCAGCTCAAATACACAAGTGGCATTTTGCTTCCTAAATGATCTTACCCTATTGGTATCCACCAACAAAAGACCCAAAAAATACCTCTGCATGCTCTCAGCTCAGCAAGTCACGTGACCATCTACCCTAGTCAAAGTCCATTTGTGGCCAACCACATTTGGTCACAAACAGTAATTTATGTTTAACATTTAAATCATATTCATTAAAATTGTTCACCACAAATATTAAAATATTCTTGCATTCATAAATGTTATGAAATGAACCTTTTCAGTTTTTAAATAATTACATCAATCATCACAGGAATCCACACACACTAGTCAAGAGTTTTACTATTTTTATGGCATCCATTTCAACACCGTGTAATTCAAATGTCATTTTTTGTTTTTATACCAATTTCCAACTTTCCGTACAAAACATGCAGTCAAATATTATATGGATTAAAGAAGAACTGTTTCACTGTGGATGACTTGCCTTGGTACTTATTTTTCCTAAATCACTTTCCCCTCTCTTGTTGGAAAATTCTTGGCAAAATTTCCCAACAATACATACACTCCAGAAGATGGTGCCACAGCTGTGATATGTGTTATCATTTGACCCTGCTGCCTGTTATCTTACAAACTCACCAAAACTGTTGTGCGGGGTAGCCGTGCAGTCTAGGGTGCCTTGTCACGGTTCGTGCAACTCCCCCCATCGGAGTTTCGAGTCCTCCCTCGGGTATGGGTGTATGTGTTGTCCTTAGCGTAAGTTAGTTTAAGTTAGTATAAATAGTGTGTAAGCCTAGGGACCGATGACCTCAGCAGTTTGGTCCCATAGAACCTTACCACAAATTTCCAAATTTTCATCAAAACTACCAAGTTTAAAAGTATCATTATGACATCCCCATGTTTCAACAAAAAGCCCATCATGAGAAGAAAGAATTATGGGCTCTGTGGTGATGCCTGGCAAAGGCACCATAGACCTAAGTGACATAAATCTGAACATTCCTGAGAAAATGGGGTCTCAACTGTGAGACAGACACACAGACAGACAGGTAGATGGACAATAAAGTGATTACATGGACAATAAAGCAATTCCATAAGGGCTCTGTTTTTACTGACAGAGGTACAGAACCCTAAAAAGGATTGATGAGACATCACACCCTTATTTTAGTGTCTGGTTTACAGTCAATAATTCTTCATTTATACTAATTTTATGGTTATTGTAGAGTTATTTAATAGCATTTGACAAATTTAGAGGCACATTTCATCATTTCTGCCTTACTGTAAGTCTTCTCATAGTCAATGAAGAGCAGAAATACTAACTTGTTGACCTTTCTTCCGTTTTATATCAGTTGTTGCACCTGCACAGGACTTGCCTTTATGAAGCCACATTGCTCCAATCATAAAAAGGTTTCTGCTGTTTGTTGAATTTTCTCCCCATGATAGATGAACTGATTTTATAAGCATGTTTCATAATGAATACATCCCTGCAGTTCTAACATTATTTTTTTTATCTCCAACCTTATATATACTTATAATTCTTGCTACATTCCATTCCTCTAGATTATTTACTGAGCACCAAACATCATTCATCAACTGCACATATAAGTTTTCCCATTTAATACTAGCATATTTTGTACATTCCAGATTTATTCCATTTGTACCTGTAGCCTTCCTGTTACTGGTGTTCTTTAAACTACTTGTTAACTCTTTATTTATGGTTGCATTGTATTTCTAGTATTCACAGTATCTGTATAGCAGAAAGTTCTGGAAAACTCTAACATATGATTTTAACTTGATACATGGCTACCTGCAGATATAAATTCTTAAGCACTTTGCCATGTAATATTTTAGTAGTGTAATTCAAACATTCATATCATTCATGTGAGTCAAAGCTGAAGCTCCATGATTTATGTCTTGGGTCTTCAATTCTTGTAATAATATCACTCTGAGATTACATATTTAAAAACTGCTCTTACTGCAGAGTACTTATAATTCTGAGAAATGCAATCAAAGTTATGAGTGATGGGAAAAGTGGCGAACAGTGTTTCTCAAGTCTGCAACGCAATTCATGTTTGCCTCCCCAGCAGATAAAAAGCATGCATTCTGAATCAGTTTGAAATAAATATTGAGAGCAACTATCACAAAAAATGTAGTGCAATGCTCGGTATATTTCTAAACTGTCACATATCCCATTTTTAAAGGTGCACAATGTAAAACTGACTTACTTTTACAATGGAAAGTTACTGCCATCAGGATTTACATCAACTGTGTCAGCAGCCTTGGATCTACAGTATTTCTGAACTGGGGCAAAAACTTGTTAGTGAGACCCTCACTCGAATGTTTGAGATAGGATGTGAAAAATTAAAAAAAAAAAAAAAATTGATTTTTTAAAAATATGTTCATTTTGTAGTGCACATCTTATTGAAGAGTTTAATATATAAAACATATACTTTTGAGGAAATGTAAGACATATTATTTGGTCTTAAGTGTGCCAAAGTGCTGTGCTATGCCTCTTCACACAGCACTCTTCTATTGAATGGTACTGTATTTCCCTGTGTGGAATTCAAACGTGTATATTGTGTAATGGAACCCATCAAACCTATATTTGGGGCAGTAGGAATTAAAATGTCATGTGGTGCCTTTCCTACTCCCAGTTGGTTGGTTTGACATCCTAGCCACTTAGAAAAACCTCACTATTAATACTGGGTGCGGTTATCTGTGACTGAGAGAACAAGAACTCTTTAGAAAATTTGCACTCTTCATTGGCTATTAGCTAATTACTTTCTCTTCTGTGTGATATAAAATTAAATAAAGGCAACATGTAACCAGTAAAGACAAGAGACAAGGAAGATAGTACACATTTCTTCAATCCTTAGGTCCTAGCATTTTTTTTTCTCTCTAATCTTGCTAAAGCTTTACACGGCATGCTTTCCTTTCTGCGAAAGAATCTATTACTTCATCCATGTTCATCAAACGTTTTGCTACATAAAAAATCAGAATGTCACTGTCTAACACTGAAAAAGCTGTTAATATGAAAAGTACCGAAGAGTGGTGTGGCTTGTGGATTTGGTTACATCTACTTTGTCACAGTCTGTTAGATAGAATGAAATAGGCATTGTATTACTGCAGCTGTTGTAACACATGCCAAATAAGCAAGACTGTTTTGCCGCAAATGATCATTTTCATCTACCTCATATACATAAATAACATGACAGAATATAATTTAAGAAGTACCTATATCAAATGCCTATTAGTACTATTACAAGCAAATCATTTTATGTTAGGAAATAATTTCACATTTCATTCATACATTCCAGTTTTTCAAGCATGAGATCAAAATGTAGCAGTTATGTGAAATTTTTATATAAATTTGGAATTGTCATATTCTTAAATATAATTTGCATGATGTCACCATTTCTTCTCCCTGCTTGTTCTAGCAAACAATCTTGCCATCAATAATTCTGTAACTATTCCTGCCATTGACTATACTTATTCTCTGGTTAACTTCACTAACACTGTCATAATCACTGGATTAGTTATCCCACATGTATCCTCTGGTTAGGCATTATTACATGTTTGTGCAACGCGTTTTCCGTACTATTCCAAGAATCTAACTTAAGCAGCTGCTGACTGGGGTTTGTACATCTGGCCCTTAGTAATGTAGTGATCTGGCAAAAAATTTCTGTCAAAATTTTCTTGGATACACTGATAAGATAATAGGTAATCTTTCTTACCTGTTATTCCAGTTAGTCATTTATTTACACTCTGGTAATCTGAATCTATGGATTTTGCTTATAATTATAACAATGCTTATCATTCAGACACCCAATCAGCCACATAAATAAACAGCAATTGTTATTCACTCATTTGGGTTTATTTGGCTCAGCCCATGTAGCCCCATCCCCTTCTGTCTGCAAGAAAGGTTTTTATAATTTTTTGATGTGATGGGGATTCCCCTGGTAGAGACATCACATACACTATGCATGCATTCTAAAACCAACTTATGATTCATTAAGAAATCTTCTTAGAATGCATTCAAAAATGTTCAAAAACAAACAGGGATGTGTTTCAGCACCATCAGGGATGTGTTTCAGGATCATATGAATAATCAATAGATGAATGTGTGATGGATGCTAGGCACTTTGTGAAACGAGGTATTTTTTCTTCAAGAATATGAATTTGGCACCCCTTGAAACTGCCATCTGGAGCGGATACCCAAGTTTATCTCCCCCACCCCCCACCCCATATCTGGGCCCTATGTGTCAGGGTGTACATTAAGGAAAGAGAAGCAGGAATTAAAAATTAAATCTGTTCACTGTATTAGCAATAAACTATAAATCTGATTTGAATATGTAGGAAAGTTTTGTTAGACTGTAAGTAATTAGGAGTAAAGGTCACCATTCCTCAACAGCAGAAACATTGAGTCGTCAAGAGGCACATAAATAAGAGAATGAAAACTTTTCTAGCTTTTGGAGGAAATAGATAGAGTGAGAAAGAGGCAGGAAGGAGGAGGACATGATCACAAACAAACCAACAGTTTATGTGCACAAGTGTGTGTGTGTGTGTGTGTGTGTGTGTGTGTGTGTGTGTGTGTGTGTTTGCGCGTGCACACATATGTATAGGGGTGGGGAGGAGGGCATGTGCGGGTGTTTTTCTGTGTGTGTATTTCTGCTCTAGCTCATCAAAGGGTTTCTTCAGAAAATTAGTAGGGTATTCATTCTGTTGTGTGTGTGCCTTTCAATGACACAATGCCTCTGCTATCTGGTGAGTGGTCTCCTTCACTCCTAAATTTGATTTGATTTGATAGTTATTGGTCTCAAGAAGTCCTGTTGTGTGTTGTTACATATTGTTATGGGACATCATTTACAGTTTGTATAAACATTACAATTAACTCAAAAGAGGAAACAACTATTGCATCTCTAGAATGAAACCAATCATCTAAAACATTACATTATTTAAGAAAACATTTAACGTGATAATTTTAGGCTCACAACAAGAAAAATAACTCTAATGTATGTAGAATGAAATAAACAGCAATAAACTTATGACACATAAGACAATATTTTTAACTTTATTAATTTAGACTAGCATTCATGAATTCCTCTACTGTGTACAAGCAGTTTTTCTGAAGTAACATTTTTACTTTTACACTGAATCCTTCTCTGTTCAACTTTAAGTCTTTGGGTAGCATGTTGTATAGAACTCCCATGTACCTTACATTGCTCTGTTCTTTGCGTAGTCATTGATTACTCACAAACATTGACATGATAGGTCTGATGATGGTGGATGCCTTTATTTTTTGCAAAAATATTTAAATCTTCATGAATAAAACATACTGTTTCATTAATATAAGTACAAGGCAATGGAACGGTCTTGAGCTCAAGAAATAGATGTTTAGAGGTTGAAGAGAGAGGCACTTGTCTCATTATCTTAATTAATATCTTTTGCATAGTAAATATCTCTCTGTGTGAGACACCTTAAAATAGAATGCAACATGTGAGTACTGAATGTACAAGTGCAAAGTATGTGAATACTAGTGTTTCAAATGTCATGTACTTTTTACTTGTGTAATTAAACATGCAGCACAAATTGCACATTCTATTTACTAACTTTTTTATGCAAATCCCACCCATAATATTTTAGACTGTGTATTGGGTACTTTGGTATTGAATCAGACCATGTCTCAATAGCAGAGTACTTTTTGCTGTAGGTAAGGTTCTTCACTAAAAGTTTGCATGCTCATTTGTTGGCATATGAAACCCATAAATTAAATAGTAAACATCAGAATTCTACCTATGAAGTTTATGCTTGTATAATTTTATAATGTTCATCTTGTATTCTCATGATTAATAAAGAAAAAAAGGATTTGTAACAAACTGTAATTACAACCATGTTTGTGAACTGAAACTATATGAAAATAATAGATTGCAAAGCGATTTCAATGTGGATAAAACTTGATTTGCTTTGAAATGACCACAACTTGTGTAAAATACTGAAAATCTACCTAAACTACTACAGAATTCAGACTGGTACCTAATGTGGTATTGGCTTTAGGTTTTCAAAGCAAATGCCAAATTAATGTTCTTTGTACTGTATTTTTATGTATTTAGTTATTTTTTAAACAAAGAAAGAGACAGAAACCAGGAATGAGATATTAAATTTTCATAGCTATTGATCCTTCATACAAGTAGAATATTTCTAATTCTATTCTTTCTAATGAGGTATACATTTTTTAAAAAGTAATGACATTTCATAAATATGGAATTGCAAATCACATCCCCATGTTACACCAGTATCACCCTGGATTGGAACAACTTAACTACATCTTTCAACAAGCCTTTGACTACCTAGAATAGAGGAACATTGTTACCACAAACCTTCCCCCCTTCTGAAAGTGATATTTCCCCATGCACCAAATCTACAAAATATCCTGGTTCATCATTATGCCTTACCTATTCCTAGCCCCTTGTCAGATGGGTCAGATCCCTGTGGAAGAACTGTCCTATACACCTGTCTAAGCACATCCTATTTCATTCCCATCTTAAGCATATCCTACACTATCAGAGTCACTCAAATTAGTGGCCACCACCAAATTGCGACCAAGAGCAGAGTTGACACCCAGTGGCAGAATATGCTGCTCAACACAAAATGCTGGACCTCATTGGCTGCTTCACCACTAAACTTATCAGGATCCTCCACCCTCCCAATACCAGGTAATTCTGTAGGAGGGGTTTGTCCTAGTAACATGTCCTTCAATCACAGAATCCTCCTGGCATTCATATTCATGTTCCATACTTATCTTTACCAGAATCCATGTGATTCCTACTTCATTCTATCAATCTGTACTCACATGTTTCTTTCTGCAGTTCTCCCTCCCCCTATTATGTTTCTTCACCCTTCCCCCTTTCCAGTTACTCACCTCGTCCTCCTCTTCAATGTGAGCCATGCATAACTCCCTTTGCCTACATCAGTGTGAGCTCACTAATGCTACATTTGTAAGTAATTACCTTGCTGTCTCTCCCATCCTTCCGTTAGCCATGCCTTCTTCACTACTCCTTCCCCTCTCCATGTCCTTTCTCCTTTCACCCACTCCATCTGACACAACTGCTCTCCCTATTTTGGCCACAGTGCTGTGACAATGTAGTCAGTAGGGGCAGTATAGTGATGTATGTGTTTATTTTCTACTAATTAACACAAAAGAAAGATAGTACTGAAAAGCTCTTTCAGTCTTGTTTATGTGCCTGGTGACCATTCATTGCCTTGCCTTTTGGTTTATACATGTAAAAATGAGCAGAGCAGCTGTCATATTTTTAGATGTTACTCAAACAAATCATCCCATTTATCCCAAAATGTGCAGATTCTGTATCATCACGTGAGACTCAAATTCTACACAAATGCCAGTTTTTTGGCTAGAATCCTCAGGTTTATACTAAGTAAAGATGGAATTACTCTAAAATCTGTAAATTAAAGCAAGTCTTGTTGCTGAAAATTCATGCAGAACCAACAAATTAAACAACAAAGAACTGAACCTATAAACAAGCCAGGAAAATATTTGTTGCTCAAGTGATTAGAAAAGATTAGTTACTATTATTACCATATTGTAAGGAAGTATTGTTTCAAACTTTAAACTGCACTTCTGTTAACAACATACAGAAAATTACAGCATGTCAAAATTTTAATTTGTGATGAGTAATTTTAACTCTGAAAAAGATATTCACTTTATCCTAAAACAATTTCAGACATGTCAATGATATTTAATAAATGTTTCCCAAGATAAAACACATTATTTTGTTGTACTTGCTTTCTATAAATATGAATCATGGCTTACCTGACCATTATAAAACACATTCCTGATGCAACCAGAGAAACCGGTCAGAGTGGGCATGTAATTCCAATTATAGTGCTGTGGTTGAAATAATTCTATGTGAAGACCACCAATCTGAAGTGGTGTGTTGACATTCAGATATTCATTGAAAAGTGGAACTTTTCCTTGTGCCTTGCAGCTGCTGTCATCAAATCTTGGAATTGCATCATCTTCAGTTTCTGCCATGACAGCAGATTTACAGTAGTCCACTACAAGATGAACATTCTATTTAAGCAAAAGAAAGAACTGCTATCGATTTATGTTATGTGTGCTTTCTTTAAGATACCTTTCTACAAAAGTAAGAAATGTAATTAAAATATAAGTAATCATAAAAATAATATTTTTTATTTGTTATCATAAATAAGATACATTAACAACTACACAAAATGTAACATCATAACCTAATATGACTCTGGCGATTACATTAACAATGGTACATGTTCTTTCCACCTGGAAAGAGCCAAATGTTGTTACTGACAGCATATTTCCAAGTGCTTTATTTGTTAATACGATAACAAAACAGGAAGCTAACACAAGCAGTTTGAAATTATGGAGTTCAAACAGAGTGACTTAATGCACCTTATATTGTACTCATTTCAAACTGATGCTGCAACCGAAAGCAAAAGAAAACAAAATATTGTTCCTTCTACTATCAATATTTTGTAATTAGGATATCTGAAAGACAGAAAAAGAAAATATGATACGAAAATGATACAATGGAGTGGTAGACAATCTGTTATGGCTGTTCCTTTGTTCTACATTTTCAACCAGGTTGAATGCCTAGTGAGAGCTCTACAAATATAAGAGTAACTTATCATGCCAACAAACCAGCTGGTAAAACAAAGTGCTGCAGATATACAATTGGAAAGGCTTCAGATTTGGGAACTGGTGGATATTCATTTAGTAGAATAACCCATTTTCTCCTTTCCGCCCACTGATACATTCTTTCTAATAGTCATACAGTACACTACATATTGCGTTGAGTTAGCAGATGATTCCAACATTTTAATGTATTACTGTTGTTGATTGATGAAGAAGATGTTTGGATATTTACAGTATTTGTGATTCTTTATCATGCTAGTGACATGTGAAGAAACTTTACAAAAAACATTAGTGGTGTTCCTAAGTGTAACATTTGCAACAAAATTTCAATGACTTCAGGGAAGAGGTCCTTTAGATATCTAATCACATCACAAGTTACTTTCATTTAACACAACCAAGAGAAAGGGAAAGCCTATGTTCTGTGCTCAAAACCGTGACTCAGAAGAAATCTCTCTCCATTTGTTAACACCTGTAACTGTTAATCACAGAGCAAATCCTTTACAGATATCAGAAAATCTCAAGCACTGTTGCGTTTTAGCAAGACAGTTTGTGAGAGGTGTGAATTATATACCACTTGAGAGACTATTTTCAAAGGCTGGCAACTCCATCACTCAAAAAAAGAGAGAGGCTATGTAAATCTCATATCAAAGCCCTTTTTTTTATAGGAGAACCCCAAAAATATTGATCAGAAACATATTTTGGTTGTTACTGTAAATCATGAAATATGAGCAAACATAGCACAAGCAGACATTTTCTAGGAAAAAAGTGAATGTTATATTATTATTGATACATCTCAAAAATTCCTAGAGTTAGCCTTTTCTTAAAGTGACAACACTTCTGAATATAACTCCTTTGAGATAACACTGAATTAATATACTCAATAAGGAAACAAAGATTAATGAAGCAAACTTACAAATACTATTTTCAGTTTAGAAGAACTTAAATCTTCCTGATGTATGTATTGATATATGCTCAGTGTAGTTAACCAGCTTCAGAAGTTTATTTTAATTTATGAGCACTTAACTGTTAATATACTTTAAAAAACCACAAATTTTGTAAGAAAACTGGTGTATAAATGAAGTCAATAGAACAGTTAATGGGGAGAGTGATCCTCCATGGCATATAGTTTCTGTAAAGAAACTAACCTGGCTTAAAGCCTGTAACATTTATATGAAAAATGTAAGCTGTACTATCTTCAAATAAAGTACTTTGTAACAAACAATCACTGTTGTTTCCTGCAAATATTAGATCTCAAATAAAACAGTAATTTTTATTTTATCATTTATTTCAATAAATTATTGTCACCCAATTTTTGGGTATGTATTTTGACTGAAGTTATGCCTCCAAAGCACAGCACAGCTGACTGCCATGTGGGGGACCCAGGTTTAATTATGAGTATTGACAGAGATTTTTCCTTGGTGGGAGGAGTGGTACAGGGTGAAATCACCCTGTGAGGCCAACTGAGGATCTGAGCAAGGTGGCACAGTGGTTAGGAAACTGGACTCACATTCAGGAGGATGATGGTTCAAACCCATGTCTAGCCATCAAGATTTATGTTTTCTGTGATTTCCATAAGCTGCCCCATACATATACAGACACAAGCAGACATATTTAAAGGCAAAGAGTTTGGATATGTGTGTGTGTGTGTGTGTGTGTGTGTGTGTGTGTGTGCGCGCGCGAGTATATACCTATCCTTTTTCCCCCTAAGGTAAGTCTTTCTGCTCCTGGGATTGGAATGACTCCTTACCCTCTCCCTTAAAACCCACATCCTTTCATCTTTCCTTTTCCTTCCCTCTTTCCTGACGAAGCAACCGCCGGTTGTGAGAGCTCGTAATTTTGTGTGTGTGTTTGTGCGTTATTTTATTGTGCCTGTCTACCGGCGCTTTCCCACTTGGTAAGTCTTGGAATCTTTGTTTTTAATATATTTTTCCCACGTGGAAGTTACTTTCTATTTTATTTACAATAAAAATAATGAAACATACATGGAATACGGGCTGAATTATTCAGTTATTGACATGTTGCATGACATTCAGCATTGTCTTGATGAAGAATGATGTCAAATTTTTGGTTGGTTTCCTGATTACATCAATTACTTTTAGCAAACATACACTCCTGGAAATTGAAATAAGAACACCCTGAATTCATTGTCCCAGGAAGGGGAAGCTTTATTGACACATTCCTGGGGTCAGATACATCACATGATCACACTGACAGAACCACAGGCACATAGACACAGGCAACAGAGCATGCACAATGTCGGCACTAGTACAGTGTATATCCACCTTTCGCAGCAATGCAAGCTGCTATTCTCCCATGGAGACGATCGTAGAGATGCTGGATGTAGGCCTGTGGAACGGCTTGCCTTGCCATTTCCACCTGGCGCCTCAGTTGGACCAGCGTTCATGCTGGACGTGCAGACCGCGTGAGAAGACGCTTCATCCAGTCCCAAACATGCTCAATGGGGGACAGATCCGGAGATCTTGCTGGCCAGGGTAGTTGACTTATACCTTCTAGAGCATGTTGGGTGGCACAGGATACATGCGGACGTGCATTGTCCTGTTGGAACAACAAGTTCCCTTGCCGGTCTAGGAATGGTAGAACGATGGGTTCGATGACGGTTTGGATGTACCGTGCACTATTCAGTGTCCCCTCGACGATCACCAGAGGTGTACGGCCAGTGTAGGAGATCGCTCCCCACACCATGATGCCAGGTGTTGGCCCTGTGTGCCTCGGTCGTATGCAGTCCTGATTGTGGCGCTCACCTGCACGGCGCCAAACACGCATACGACCATCATTGGCACCAAGGCAGAAGCGACTCTCATCGCTGAAGATGACACGTCTCCATTCGTCCCTCCATTCATGCCTGTCACGACACCACTGGAGGCGGGCTGCACGATGTTGGGGTGTGAGCGGAAGACGGCCTAACAGTGTGCGGGACCATAGCCCAGCTTCATGGAGATGGTTGCGAATGGTACTCGCCGATACCCCAGGAGCAACAGTGTCCCTAATTTGCTGGGAAGTGGCGGTGCGGTCCCCTATGGCACTGCGTAGGATCCTACGGTCTTGGCGTGCATCCGTGCGTCGCTGCGGTCCGGTCCCAGGTTGACGGGCACGTGCACCTTCCGCCGACCACTGGCGACAACATCGATGTACTGTGGAGACCTCACGCCCCATGTGCTGAGCAATTCGGCGGTACGTCCACCCGGCCTCCCGCATGCCCACTATACGCCCTCGCTCAAAGTCCGTCAACTGCACATACGGTTCACGTCCACGCTGTCGCGGCATGCTACCAGTGTTAAAGACTGCGATGGAGCTCCGTATGCCACGGCAAACTGGCTGACACTGACGGCGGCGGTGCACAAATGCTGCGCAGCTAGCGCCATTCGACGGCCCACACCGCGGTTCCTGGTGTGTCCGCTGTGCCGTGCGTGTGATCATTGCTTGTACAGCCCTCTTGCAGTGTCCGGAGCAAGTATGGTGGGTCTGACACACCGGTGTCAATGTGTTCTTTTTTCCATTTCCAGGAGTGTATTTTTGTGTACATTAACAGTTTTTTTATCCTCTAAAACAATGGTTGTGACATGTTCAGTGGGCCATGTCTATGTAGTGTATTCCTTTCTGTGAGAGATTAAAAGAAATTACGGATCTTACAAGAATAAATGACTAATGGAATTACACATGCATGTTATTCAGTGGGTACAAAATGTGGTCAGTGACTTTCTTTTTTAAAACAAAATTTTGATATATGACATGCGAAATGGCAAGACAGTTAGCAGCAGAAGATACTCTGTATTACTGAATGAATATCATAGTTTATGGTTCACAAACCGAGTTGCAGGTTGCCTATCTAATGAGTTCCACATACAACAAAAATTTGATTTCCAATATAAGACAAGTATTACAGCTAAAAACTGTGTATATGTCTTGAGGCAGTGTAATTCACCACATGTAAATACACAGATAATATTCATCCAGTATTTGAGAACAAGAGCACTCAGTGGCTTGCAGCACATAGTTCATCAAACAATGGAAAATCCAGAATCGAATGTATCACCATATAGTGGAGATGCTGAGTCACAAATAGGCATAACAAAAGGCTGTGACAAGTAAGCTTTTGGCCATCAAGGCCTTTGTCAAAAACAGATGACAGACAGACACACCGCACACCCCTCCCACGCGCACATGCGCGAGTGCGCAAACACAATTCACACACTTCACACACACGTGACTGCAGTCTCTGGCAGCTGAAGCCATACATACAGGGTGTTTCAAAAATGACCGGTATATTTGAAACGGCAATAAAAACTAAACAAGCAGCGATAGAAATACACCGGTTGTTGCAATATGCTTAGGACAACAGTACATTTTCAGGCGGACAAACTTTCAAAATTACAGTTGTTACAATTTTCAACAACAGATGGCGCTGCAAGTGATGTGAAAGATATAGAAGACAACGCAGTCTGTGGGTGCGCCATTCTGTACGTCATCTTTCTGCTGTAAGCGTGTGCTGTTCACAACGTGCAAGTGTGCTGTGGACAACATGGTTTATTCCTTAGAACAGAGGATTTTTCTGGTGTTGGAATTCCACCGCCTAGAACACAGTGTTGTTGCAACAAGACGAAGTTTTCAATGGAGGTTTAATGTAACCAAAGGACCGAAAAGCGATACAATAAAGGATCTGTTTGAAAAATTTCAACGGACTGGGAACGTGACGGATGAACGTGCTGGAAAGGTAGGGCGACCGCGTACGGCAACCACAGAGGGCAACACGCAGCTAGTGCAGCATGTGATTCAACAGCGGCCTCAGGGTTCCGTTCGTCGTGTTGCAGCTGCTGTCCAAATGACGCCAACATCCACATATCATCTCATGCGCCAGAGTTTACACCTCTATCCATACAAAATTCAAACGCGGCAACCCCTCAGCGCCACTACCATTGCTGCATGAGAGACATTCGCTAACGATATAGTGCACAGGATTGATGATGGCGATATGCATGTGGGCAGCATTTGGTTTACTGACGAAGCTTATTTTTACCTGGACAGCTTCGTCAATATACAGAACTGGCGCATATGGGGAACCGAAAAGCTCCATGTTGCAGTCCCATCGTCCCTGCATCCTCAAAAAGTACTGGTCTGGGCCGCCATTTCTTCCAAAGGAATCATTGGCCCATTTTTCAGATCCGAAACGATTACTGCATCATGCTATCTGGACATTCTTCGTGAATTTGTGGCGGTACAAACTGCCTTAGACGACACTGCGAACACCTCATGGTTTATGCAAGATGGTGCCCGGCCACATCACACGGCCGACGTCTTTAATTTCCTGAATGAATATTTCAATGATCGTGTGATTGCTTTGGGCTATCCGAAACATACAGGAGGCGGCATGGATTGGCCTCCCTATTCGCCAGACATGAACGCCTGTGACTTCTTGCTGTGGGGACACTTGAAAGACCAGGTGTACCGCCAGAATCCAGAAACAATTGAACAGCTGAAGCAGTACATCTCATCTGCATGTGAAGCCATTCTGCCAGACACATTGTCAAAGGTTTCGGGTAATTTCATTAAGAGACTACGCCATATTATTGCTACGCATGGTGGATATGTGGAAAATATTGTACTATAGAGTTTCCCAGACCGCAGCACCATCTGTTGTAACTACTGTAATTTCGAAAGGTTGTCCACCTGAAAATGTACTGTTGTCCCAAGCATATTGCAACAAACGGTGTATTTCTATCGCTGCTTGTTTAGTTTTTATTGCCGTTTCAAATATACCGGTCATTTTTTAAACACCCTGTAGTTTAAAACTTTTATGGAGCTTTTTTCTTGCTGACAATCCCACAAAATGATGAAAGGAAAAAAGTTTATTGCTTACTATATTTTTAATGTTCATGCAGATAAAACTGCTCCATCAGGCATGACATTTTAATCTACCACTTCTGTAATACTAACCCGATTTGCAACACATTTTGCAGACAGCTCCCACATATACCATTGAATGTATCTCAAAAATTATATAATTATATGGCCCACAGTTCATAGATATGATGTCATAAACATTGAGGTGTGTGAAAAACTAGCTTTTGCTTAGAATGGAGTACAAATTATCCAGACTATATTCATCCATGGTATGATAATGGGAGCACTTGGTGACTTCTGACAAACTTTGAACATAATTTCATACTTTTTCTCACTTACATGCTTACTTATCACATTATGTCTGTTTTGTACCTGGGAGTTTGATCCTTTAAAGAACTGGGGGTTTACTGATAGCTACTAAAAGCGAGTCTTATGATTCAGTGAGGTTATAAACTTTTAAGAAAAGTAAAGAGTCACCAGAAAGAGCAGAATAGAAAAAGTTATTGCTGTCAGTACTGTAGTGTGATTTTCTTTGTACAGCCATGCTTGTATGAAACAGAATGACTATCAAATAAAGTAAATATTTTTTAATTCCAGTAAGTGTCAGTAAAAGAAACAATTTATGAAATCAGGCCAGTTGGATTAGTGAAAGTTACTAACTACAAAAAACTGAGTACTGTATAATTCATCATGTCTTCATCAACACTTTTCTGTGATACTTGTAATTCACTATAATTGAGTAGAAGATTATATTATCTTGGGAACATGTAAATGTAATGAATTTGCTTTGTTATTACTTTTATTGGTTATGTTTATTTACAATATTTCAATGTCACATAACTTAATTCAGTTGAAAATAGTCATCCAAACTTGTGTGTGTGTGTGTGTGTGTGTGTGTGTGTGTGTGTGTGTGTGTGTGTTTTGCCTGAACATTGCACCTCCACTTAGATGTGTGGATACACTAATTATTTTCCATGGTTCTCATAAAACAATCATAAACAAGTAAGCTGCAGAATCAATGCATTCCATTAGTTCTTACAACCATTGCCTGTCTCATGGAATTGTAGACTGAATTTAAAACAACAGACTTCACACGATGTGTCAGTACTCTTACAGTGTAAAACAGGAACCTGTTAATAAATCGTATCAGAGAGTCTGTCCCAACAGAATGTAAAAGAACAACCTTATTTAACAGAAACACTTTTATATGCAAATTACAAGACTACATGACAAGAGAATGAAATTATGAAAACAGTGAATGAAGTTTTAGTGAGTGATGGTCCAGCCCATGTCATGTATGTAGACAGCTTACTTAAAAAGTCCTTTACTATTTCCCTTTTTTATAATCTCCTACTGTGTTACTTTCATTCAAAATGGTTTACTCAAATTACAGGAAAAAAATCATTTAATGACAAAATGTGAAAGCTACCTCCTTACCTCTGTGTCCCAGAATATATCTATGTGATGATAATTGCCATCATTTAATCTTAAAGTGTTATTTATCTTCAGTGAAACAACTCCTGAACCAAAGTCAATTAACATTTTTGGCAAACCTCCTTCTAGCTCCAGGGAAATAAAATCTATCAGTAACAGAAATATGTATTAGAACATTTCCTCTACACAGAAGGAAATTTATTCCTCATATCAAATGACAATGGTACTACACATTTTTGGTGATATGTGAAAGAATATTAGCACATTTAAGATCATTTATTTTTTATAAAAATTGCAAGATAACCTGATATTACAGCCTGACCACTGCCTGGTGGAGCAACAGGGCCATTGTACAGTAACAGTCCATTTGCTTCTGTTGTTCTGAATTCAATACTGAGATGTGATTTGTCACAGGTGCTAAGAGGAGAGTACCATGCCCATCCATCCCCTTGGAAGCTTCTTGTTGTTCCTTGACATTTTGGACCACTGTAACCAGATGGGCATAAACAGCTGAAAAAGACAAAACCAGATTGGCATAAACAGCGAAAAAGACAATGTTATGTAAACTGTATAACCTAAACCTTCAAGGAAGAAGTAACGAAAATATATTTCATAAAAATGCATCTTACAATGAATCATGCTCTCTTAATATTTGTGGATTATATTTCAAATATTCAATAAATTTCAACTAAAATTAAAGTACTATTAACAAAGTGTCCCTTCCACCCTCCCTCCCCCCCCCCCCCCCCCCCCCCTCTCTCTCTCTCTCTCAAAGAGAGTATAACTTGGTATGTTTGATGGGTGACTCCCTAGTGTAGGTTTAACCACCTAATCAGAAAAGGGGTTTTTCCTCCTCACACAGTGCCTCATTTCCTCACAGTGTGTGAGAGTTGTGTTTCAAGTGCATTTGATGGGTGTACATGACTGATGTATGCTAATTTGAACACAACCAAAAGTGTCTGTGTGTCATGTTTGTGCTCTATAATGATGAGTGAAGGCAGAGGCTGAAACCCAGAACTAGTAGAAAGCCTAGTCCACTTGAACAGCACCAAAGAACCCCACACTGAACATCTGCATCCAATGGATGGATCACCATCAACAGCGTCATCTGTTCTCACTTCACCCTCGCTCGATGACGTCACTGTGTGGAGGTTTACAGTTTAATTCAGTACATTAGCACAGAATCTTGTGATCAAGGACTTTACACCAACCTCTCACCTCCCCCTTTTGACGAATCAACAGAGATGAAAATATCTTCCAGCACCAGGACTCAAACTGGCTACCTCCAATTTGAACACAGTTAGACAGGCATATGTTAACAACTTTGGCCTCTCTCTCTATCTCTTTCTCAATGGGATAAAATAACACAAATACTGGGATAGATTGATGTAAACCACATAGCACACACACACACACACACACACACACTCACACACACACACACACACACACACACACACGTCCCCCCTCCCCCCCTCCACACCTACATAAAAAACTCATGAGCACTGTTGATATGTCATCAGAGGTCACTGTGGCCCCAATGTGATGAGTAGTACTCACAGCTGGGGTACATACTGGCCAGTTAAGAAGAGGTGCAGGTCTGGGAAGCAGAGGGATATTAGGGTAGGGGTGGGAGAAGATGTTGAAGTTCTACCTGTAACAACATGCAGAGAAGTGGTTGGGACAGGGATGATGGGCAGATAGGTGCAGCTTTGTGATGGGGGTTGGGGTATTGTGGGGGGGAGGGGGGGGGGGGGAAGGAGAGAAGCAGAGAAAGGGAAGTATCTGTGCAGGTTAGCTTGGGAACAGAAGATGTGTAAGACTGAACTGGAAGAGGGGAATGGGACAGAAGCAGGCGGAGGAAAGGGGGAGGGGGTTATTCTGACTTGCACAACTCAGAGAAGCATGTGTAGGTGGCAAGGATCGAATTGCAAGGGCTGTGAAGCA